>NW_024412440.1:3459060-3679813 GCF_014898765.1 Herpailurus yagouaroundi | reverse complement strand
AGGAAGGAAGGAAGGAAGGAAGGAAGGAAGGAAGGAAGGAAGGAAGGGACAACAAACTGAAAATAGAGTCACTTATACTAAGTCCTGTCCCCAAATGGAGACACAGTTTCAGCCTCCCCAGAAATGGATTCTTAAACCAATCAGGAATCACCTGATCAACACTAGATAGGTAATCTGCCTGATGGACCCCTGCCATCCCCTAAAGGAAAGTAATCTTGCAATAACCAACCCACTTTTTGCCTCCTCATTTCCACTCCCTTCTGCATATAAAAGTCTTTCCTTTGTACAGTCCTTGGAGCTCCTTTCTATGTGTTAGATTAGATACTTCCTGATTTGAATCAATTTTCACTCAAATAAACTCTTAACATTTTTAATATGTCTCAGTTTATCTGATATGTCTCAGATAAAGTTTAATATGTCTCAGTTTACTCTGATACCACAATTTTATGGAAATGCCAGAACAGCCAGAGATTTTGAAATTACGTTAGAGGAGATGAGAAATTTTAATTTCTTGAATACATGAGTTAATGGATTGAAGTCCATATTCACTCACCTGTTGAGAGCAACAAGAATGCAAATATGTATATTCCTACACAAATATAAAATACACATTTGGCATGAAGCATAGACCAAGACAGGTTTTTTTTGGTCCTATTTCTTTGGGATTTAGGTTATCTAAACTCTGGATATGTCATCCCTGTAGTACAGACCAAATCCTGGACATGCTAGGTAAATCTACTGTAACTCAGAAAATAAATTACAGCTACAAAACTGTCATGAAGAAGGAGAGAGTGTTATGGAAGGAGAGCAGGGAAATTGGACCGAGGCTGGAGGATCAGGTAAAACTTCTCTAAGCAAGAAGCATTTTAACTCAGTTACCTGCATGAGGGAGCCTCACCACAAGTCTGTCCATCCAGTGAGTTTTTAACACCTATTTTATAGGTGAGGAAAAGTGTAATGATGTTTGCCTGGGGGGAAGGTCAGGTATTGATACTCTGAAGGGATGTCAAATATTTTTATTTAGCCTTTTTCTTTTTTAAAAAAAACTTTATTTGTTTGTTTGTTTGTTTTGAGGCGGAAGCAGGGGGCAAGAGAGACGGGAGAGAGAGAAACCCAAGCAGGCTCCTCGTTGTCAGTGCAGAGCCCAACATGGGGCTCTATCCCATGAACCATGAGATCATGACCTGAGCTGAAATCAACAGTGAGATGCTCAAACGACTAAACCACCCAGGTGCCCTTATTAGCCTTATTTCTAATTGTTTACTTTTCACAAAGAGAATAATTTTGTATAATACTTATGTAATTAAAATCCATTTTGCATAAGTAACTCATGCCGAGATCACCTAGCAAATAACTGCCAATGCTAAGATTTCAACTCAGGTCTATCAGACCCCAATGCTTGTAACCAGTATGTTCTGGAAAACATCTAAACTTCCAGTAATAAGGCAATGGGTATGTAAATCATAGTAAAAAGTAGCTAATTTGGAGTCTAAGGTTCAGGCGCTTTTGATAAATAAAATAGGTCTACCACAGACCGACTAGCTTTTGGAACTTATATCCTGCTCCATGGGAAGTACCTGATGCCTTTCCTCCTCCATGTTTACATTCTCCATTTTTCTGCATAAAAGCTGTGGCATTCACCTGGCTACAGGTACCATAAGTTATGTGTGATGTTCTGAAAGATGAAGAAAAGATACAGAATTTAAACAAATACCTAGGACAGGACCTGGATCATCAGCCTCTGATGGAGGCAATCTCTCCCTGTTGCCAACCACACGCAGACACACACACACACACACACACACACACACACACACACACACACAAAACACATACACACTCTTATACACCACGACGGCCAGCACCATTTTATCCAGCTCATTATTGGCAGCAAAGAGGACATCTATGATAATCGGGTAAGGAAGAGTGATAGGTCTTATTTTATCACAATGTAGGCATCGATGCTTTTCTGCCTTGGAAACTGGAAGTACATAAGTCAGAATTCTTTGTTGTAAGCAAAAATAGTTCAAAACAAAAACCTAATTAATCATAAAAGGAATTTATATGTTAGAAGGCTATTGGCTGGCTCTTATAACTGCTAGAAGGCCCAGAGGTTGGAAACTCTATCCCAAATCCTGCTGCAAAACTGTCTCATAGACTGGCCCTCACTACCCCTCAACCCCTGGGCACTGACATGGTGCTTGTGGTGCCCACACTCCAAACACCAAGAGCTGCTATGGACACCACAGCACTTCTGCCTCCGGGAGCAGACAGCGGCTGCCATGCTCACTGCTCTCCCTGGAAGGATCCTGCCATTCCCCCTTCCAAAGGGACTGACTTCTGATTCACATATGGCATGGTACATCTGTTTGGCAGGTGCTGTGACACATCCCCATGTCCTAGCTACAAGAGAGTCTGGAACATTTTTAATTTTCCTCCACAAAGTGAGAGATGGGCTCTATCTTATAAGGTAAGGGATTCTTTAAGGGGTTCAGATGCTGAGAAATCCACAGAATTGACAAACATCAACCACAGAGTGAGATGGGAGAGATGAAGAGAACCCAACATGTCTTTCTCTGTCTCCCTCTGCTTCTGAAACAAGGGACTAAAAAACCAAAGAAGTCAATGATGGATGTGACAGACCTATTCCAAAAACATCTTAATACCTTCATTTTCAGCCATGAGTAAATGAATATTTTACCTGAAGCAAACAAATATCCACATAAGTTAAAGTGCAGTATTACAAGTGGTTCAGGAGAAAACAGATGCCAGGCTGGCCTCCAGTCAGCCAGGCCTAATAATACACCCTTCACATACCTGTCACAGGTCCTTCAGAGCCACCCCAGGTGACCATCCTCCTTCTCCACCTCCTCTGCCCCTGCTCTTCTCCACCCTGCAACAGACTGCCAGGGCAGATCTTGGATCTTCCCCCAAACTTCCCTCTCTCATGAATACCACATGCATTACAAGTGAAATCCCAGGATTTAATGAATGTTTGGTCCCTCAAATCCTCAGTCTTACAATTATTCCTAGTTCATGGACTATGAAAATAACTATGTGAGGTTCCCACATAGTAATAATTATTCCCAATTAATCTTTCCACCTAGAGCTTAGATATAGAATATCAGGGGTGCAAAAAAATAGAGCTATGTGTCTAACTCTCTAAAATGCCACTTTATGCTTCAGCAAAAATGTTATTGTCCTTTCCTACAAAATTATCATACTGGCTTTTAATTATAGTGGGTTATGGTGACACCTAGTGGCTAATGGGCATATTTTGGAATACCAATTTGATCAGCTTAATCAACTTTCTCTCTTTTTTCATAAATACAGTCATAATGTCCATTTATGGACTCTGGCACATTTAAAGAATACTGAAAATATATAAAATTTCCATTTCCCACAAAAATATAGAAATGCTCAGACGAGCAATCTATAATTTAAAAAGGTCACCTTTTAAAAATTCTACTTAAATAAACCTTAAAAAGATAGAAAATAAAATTATGGGCAGTCAGAATTAATGCATACTTTGTAATCGGTTAACCCCTCAACAGTTTAAGAATGTGAGGCATAATTGCTTAAACTAAAATTACTGGGATAGAAGTCAGTTTCATAGTCCTGACTGTGCTGCTAATTAGCTGTTGTGAACTTGAACAAATTATGTATTTCTCTGCCCCACAATTCCATAATTGGTAACACAAGATTAGAACTTAGATGGTTTTTGAGTGACTCCCAACAAGACACTCCACAAATTGCCAGTCTTATGGTCCTCATCATCTAGCCCTCTGTTCTAACACCACCAGACATCTAAGTGCTCAGTGCTGACTCTGGATGAAAAGTTTACCAAATATTAGCATTTCTGGTACATGTATTTTATTTTGGGTCCCAAATTCATAATATGTCCTCAACATTTAATTCATTTATAGTCTCAACCTTGAGTAGATATACTAGCTTTGAATGTGTCCCCAACATGCTTCAGTAAACTGTCAAAAGGAATCACTAGTGTCTTGTTTTTACTTCATATTTAATAAAGAGATAGTTTTTCACTTTAAAATCCATGAAATTGTAATTTTGTGTAACTCAATCAAATCTTCTCAATGTCTTCCACTTATTACATCTGAAAAGCCCTATTCCTTGAACTCATTTTATGGTTACCCTCTCTCGTCCAACTACACCTCCCCCACCACTTTTCTGTCCTCACTTTCTCTCTCGTTATTTTGCTTTTCATTTTATTCTTTTTAAAAAAATGTTTTTACCAGTAAGTCTCCAAAGCATACATATTAGTAGTAACAATATGTCAAAGACTCATGGATCCACCACTTTTTCTGGGTAAATTTTAACATGCCATCATATTTGATTTAGTAAAAACAGAACGCTGTGCAGACAGTTGAGACCCTTATACCTATCTCTACTCTATCCCTGTCTTTGCAGATAATCACTCTCTAGATTTGGGGTTTATAATCTACCTGCATATCTTTATATTTTCATTACATGTAACTACAAATCATTGTATATTGGGTGGCATGTTTTTAAACGTTATATAAATTTTATATATAAGGATATATCCTTATGCAGTCTGTACAGAAGTTATTAAGTTTAACAGAAATATTTACCAATATTTTCCATTAAGGTTTACACTTTTAGTTTTTTCTTTAAGGATCTTTCTGTAGCTCAAGGTCATAAAAATATTCTCCATTAATTTTTTTGAGGCATTAACATTTATGTCTTTAACCCATATTTTTGTAGGTATTGTGAGGTTGGGGTCTAAATTTATGAGGGGCTTTCTCCATGTGGATAATCAATTATACCAGCACTATTCATTGAAAATTCTATATTTTCTGCTGATTTTCACCTCTGTGATCTTATTTTTCCATATGAGGAGGAACATTCTGTCCTTGTACATTTTTCCATTTGTCTTTCTTTGCACAGATATTCCACCTTCATAATTTCTACTACCTCGAGTAAATCTAGATATCTGTTCTTTCCACCTGTTTGGAAAGTGCATTCACTATTTTTGATCCTTCCTTTTATAATGAATTATAGCAAGAATTTATCAGATTCAAAGGAAAAACTCTATTGTAACTTTGTTTGGAATTGTATGGAATGTATAAGCTAGTAAGGGCAGAGTTAATATGTTGGCAATGTTCTCCTCCATGGACATAACATAGTTCTCCATTTCTTTTGCAAAATAAAATGTTCATTTTCTCTAGAAATTCTTTTATATCCCTTGTTAAATTTATTCCTAGGCTCTATATAATTTTTGTCACTATTACAAGTATTATTATTTAAGTTGTGTTTTTCTCATTGTTTATGCTATGTAAAGAAAGGCAGTGTATTTTTACATACTAACCGTAAAACTTTTCAAAAACTTTGGTGAGCTTTTTCCAAATGTCAGATAATTTCCCTAAGTAGATTTTCTAAGTAGATAATCCTACCATAACATAGTTATACTACTTTTGTCTCTTCGTTGCTTATAGTTATGCTTATTTTTAATTTCTGCACTAGGCGTGGCCTCTAGTAAAATATTGAATAGAAAAAGTAATAGTAACTTCCTACGATAATGCTTTGAGTGTTTTACTCTTCCTATGATATTTGCTGTAAATTTTTGGTAGAAATTCTACACACCATTAAGGAAATTTTCCTCTATTCCTTGTTTTTCAGAATTTTTATTACAAATGGGTATTGCATATTTTTATCAAATGCTTTTTCTAAATTTATTGAGGTAATCATGGGGCTTTTATCTATTAATGGGATGAAATATGCTAATAGTTTCATTACAGTAAAACTTCCTTGCATTCTGAAACAAACCCAATATAATCTTCATGTATTTGTTTATATAATATTAGCCTGGATTTGTTAATATCTTAGGAATTTTGCTTTTAAGTTCATAAGAAAAATGAGCCTACAATTTTCCTTTGTTGTGTTGTCTTTCTTCAGTTTTGGCATAGAAGTTTTACTAGTCTCAGAAAACGTGTTTATGAGGGTACTGATTCTCTACTCTGAAGAAGCTGACGTTGTATTGATATTACCTGCTGCCAACATTATTTGGTAAAATCTACCTGTAAAATTATCTGGGACTGGATTTGTATGTTTGTGAGTGAAAGAGAAAGTGATGTTTGGCTTGGGGTGGGGGAACTCAAGATTTTCAGCTTTTCATGCAATTGCCTCAATAAAGATTTATTCAACAATTTTATTCATGTTTCAGTAATTCACATAAATTACATTTGTGTGGAAATCTGACCAGTTATTTCCTGAATGCATAGTACTCTCCCATGATTGTACTTAATATCTATTGGATCTGTAGATCTGTAACCATGACATTTTTCCATGTCTAATATTGTTATAGAACATCTCTCCTCTTTCCACCATCACTGCTGCCACACAGACTTTTCTATTAACTTTACATAGAGACAAATATATTTTTTAATTCTATGTTCCCTTTCTCTTAATTTTTTAAATTCATTTTTGAGAGAGAAACAGAGCATGAGCAGGGGAGGGGCAGAGAGAGAGGGAGACACAGAATTCGAAACAGGCTCCAGGCTCTGAGTTGTCATTACGGAGCCCAATGTGGGGCTCGAACCTATGAACTGCAAGATCATGATCTGAGGCGAAGTTGGCTGCTTAACCAACTGAGCCACCAGAAGCCCCTCTATGTTCCCTTTCTCTTAATTTAGAATTATAGTTGCTTTTTATTTCATTAACTTTTTCTCTCAGTTGTACTATTCCTTTCCTTTGATTTTGATGGGTTTTTCCTACTGATATCTCCCTGACTTTTTGTGTTGGTCATTTAGCTCATTATTTTATAGTTTTTCTTCTTTTTAAAAAATCAGCATTTAATGTTATAAAAAAATTTAAGAATCACTTTAGCTTTACCTCACAAGTTTTGATACATAACATTTTTATCTTTCATTCACACTTTCTAGTTCCCATTTTGATTCCTGTGTATTTTTATTTGACTTCAATTTCCAAATGTATGAGCGATTTTTAGATATCTTTTAAAAATTGAATTCTAATTTATTTTTTAATTTTAATTTGTATTTTATTTGTGGAAAAACACTTGACATGAGAGCTATCCATTTAACAGTTTTTTTTAATATATATTTTATTTTTGAGAGAAAGAGAGAAATGTGTAAACAGGGGAGGGGCAGAGAGAGAGGGAGACACAGAATCTGAAGTAGGCTCCAGGCTCTGAGCTGTCAGCACAGAGTCCAGTTTGGGGTTCTAACTCATGAACCACGAGATCATAATCTGAGCTGAAGTCGGACACTTAACCCATGAAACACCCAGGCACCCCCATTTAACGGATTTTTAAGCATACTGTAAAGAATTATTAACTATAGACACAATGTTGTACAGCAGATTTCTAGAATTTATTGACGTCACATAACTAAAACTTTATACCCATTGATTAGCAACTAATATCTCCCCTCCCCTTAGCCCCTGGAAACCACCATTTTCCTCTCTACTTCTACAAAATTGACTATTTTAGAATCCTTATATACATGGAATCACGCAGTATTTGTCCTTCTGTGACTGGCTTATTTCACTTAGCATAATGTCCTAAAATTTCATTCATTTTGTGGCATGTTGCAGGATTTTCTTCATTTTTGAAGTTGAATAGTATACCATTGTATATATGCAACATATTTTCTTTAGTCAATTACCCATCAATGGGCATTTAGGTTGTTTCCACATTTTGACTATTGTGAATAATACTTCAAAAAACATGGGAATGCAGATAGTGTTTCAAGATCTGATTTCAGCCGAGGGTACTTTTTACATTTATTTCTTATTTGAGAATTTCAGGAGCTCAAAGGTAAGCTAAATTTAAATCTCTCTCCCATGGTTACAAATTCTCATCAAAGACTTCATTTTTCTATCCCCAGTCCAGGCTGACAGTTAAGCTTCCTTGTCTTCTTCTGTGCCAATGGACAAATGTTTTCTCGTTCAACCATTTCCAATATTTATTCCTTTAAAGAATTCAGCTTTAAGCGGGGAGTAAAGGTAGGAGTCTCAATACCAATTCCTTCCATGAACTGGTCCAAAGCCCTGTCTTCTGTTCAGCATTAGCATCATAACGAAGATCCTAGCTTTCTCATGCTGACAATGCCTTCCCCCCCACCCCACCCAACCCCCACCAGCCTCTATTCTCTACCAGAGAGAACCACAGTATCAATTTTCCTTCTTACCACTGCGGGCTCTGATTCCCCATTTTTAAAAGCATTTTTAACTATGTTAGCTAGCAAATCTGTTTTGTTTTTTTTGTTTTGTTTTGTTTTGTAAGGTTCTAATTGAATTCCAGTTAGTTAACATACAGTGTGATGTTAGTCTCAGATGTACAATTTATTGATTTAACACTTACATACAACACCTGGTGCTTTTGTAATGGGAGGGTTTGCAGGTTACTCGGTTCAAAAATTTCTGGAAATAAACTAGTAATTTTCTTTTCCAATTCAATTATAATTATATAGATAATTGACAAGAACACTGTACATAATAAGCCAAACATAAGTGTGAATAGAATGTTGTTTTCCATTATAAGTGAAAATGCTCTTTTCGAATAGTGGCCATGATTGTTAACCATTTTATTTTGTTATTTTTTATTTTTTTAAACATTTTTAATTTTTATTTATTTTTGAGAGAGAGACAGAGAGCAAGGGAGGGTGAAGGGGAGAGGAAGGGGGAGACACAGAATCTGAAGCAGACTCCAGGCTCTGAGCTGTCAGCAGAGCCCGACATGGGGCTCGAACCCATGAACCGTGAGATCATGACCTGAGTGGAAGCAGGACACTTAACTGACTGAGCCACCAAGGTGCCCTGATAATTAATTAAAGTTTATATATTGAGTAGGCATTATTATGGAAAAATAATAACAACAAAATTAAAATAAATATTAATAAAGTTTATCAATCATTAAGCACTCAGGATGTGTCAGTTATTACCAATCCTTATAATAACTCTCAATTTCCTTCAGGAAATTAGCACTTGTTAAGTGTTTATCATCATGCAGCCAATTTGATGACTCAGCTAGGAATAAGGATCCATCAGTTTCTGACACCAGAGTTGGTCACCCTTCTACATTAAGGACTTCCATATGTCATTCATGGATCTTAATTCATAAAGCACTATTATTTACTTTGGATTTTTATTTGTGAGCTCTCTAACTCAAGGTTGCTAGAGCAAAACCTAGGTTACTTTTCTCTTTATTCACTATATTCACCTCCATCATGTTGTATGTATATCTAGAGCTTATTTTTTTATACGTAAACTTGTTTAAGTTGTTACAAATGGAGATTAAAGTCATAAAAAATATGCAAAATGCAACTAAGTATGGAGACTGTGTCATATTTATCTATATAATCCCACTTCCTCACATAGTACCTAATTTTTTACATAAATAAAATCAAAATGATCTGAAAATATTTTATCTAAGTACTTCATAAGTTACCTTATAGTTCATGAATTAAATATATTATAAATATAGTTCCTCCTCAAAATTAATAAAAGCCCAGACCGGGGCGCCTGGGTGGCGCAGTCGGTTAGGCGTCCGACTTCAGCCAGGTCACGATCTCACAGTCCATGAGTTCGAGCCCCAAGTCAGGCTCTGGGCTGATGGCTCAGAGCCTGGAGTCTGTTTCCAATTCTGTGTCTCCCTCTCTCTGCCCCTCCCCCGTTCATGCTCTGTCTCTCTCTGTCCCAAAAATAAATAAACATTGAAAAAAAAATTAAAAAAAAAAAAAAGCCCAGACCTTAGCAGCTATTTCTATAAAGAAATATTTCAGTGTAAAAATAAAGAGAAAACTGAATTCAAGGTCTAAAAGTTTAAAATCATAATTTTCTCATGTAGCAATTATAAGTACCAGTCAACAAACTCAAGTGTGCAAAAAACTTTATTTTTCTAAAGTAAACATATTGTCTATATCAGTAACTTTAGACTTAACTATGAAATAAACCAGTGAGCCTTATTACCACAACAGAACTTAAACCACGTGGTTCCAGAACTATCTTGCTCTCGTCTATGGTACTAACCAAACTATAGGACATATTTCTATCATCCTGTTAACACTTTCCAGGACTGGCCCTGGGCAGAAAGGCATAGCCTCTGCCCAGTAACTGACTCTCTTCAGAACAGATGTTTCTTGCTGTTACTCAGACTTTTCTTTCCTTCTACAGTAGTATCTTAATTTAATACAGAGACATAGGTAGCAGAATTTCTATTGTCTTCAAAATCTATATTTTATATTCTGATTTAAGTGTATATACTTCAAAAGGCAACAGTAGTAATTTTTTGTTGCTGGGTTTTTCTCTCTGCATGTTGCGTAACATTCTTCCCTGAAGCAAAGAAAGCCACCAGCCTGACTTCCTGAATGTCTGAGATAGGTTGGGGTGGAAGGAATTTCCAAAGAAACGAGGTGATCTTTCTGCTTTATCAACAAAGAGATAAGTTGTTGAAACCAACAAAAGTTGACTTTAAACATGAGTAGAGATATTAGCTTGAATCATATAAAATTACTAATTTGCTACCATTTTTACCTTATAAAAAGACAACTTCGTATGATTCAACCTAATATTAGTGGATACATGTTATAATGAGTCAGTTTACAAGTTTAATATATTCTCTTAACAGGGAAATCAAGCACCATTCTGAATCTATATTATTATCTAATCTATAATCTATATTATTCTGTAGAGGAGAGATAGAATTCCTTTCATAAATGCTATCCTAAGAGATGAGGGTGATAAATTCTCCATCTATGAATTTTTATATGTAAAAACCATTTGGACAGATTACAAATACCAAGACAGTGGCACAGTGCACTTTTCTGTATAAGAGTATGTACATTGGAGCCAGTTGGCATAGGTTCCAACCCAAGATCCACACTTGCTAGCTGACTGACCTTTCTGTGCTTCATTTCTTTTTCAATCTATAAATAGTCATACCCATCTCGTGGGGTTTTTATGAGAATTCAATGAGTTCATGCTTTTATGTGCTTGTCAGAACAATGCTAAATGCATTGTGTTATGTGCATATTTAGCATCATTATTAGATGCTATGGGTTGAACTGTGTCCTCCAAAGATTCATATGCTAAAGCCTCCAGAGTACCTCAGAATATGATCTTATTTGGAAATAGGATTGTTGCAGATGCAGTTAAGATAAAATATTGCTGCACTAGGGTAGGACAGAGAGAGTAAATGTGGACACAGTGACACATGTGCATTCAGGAAGTACATTTTGTGAGGATCAAGACAGAGATGTGGTGATGCTTTCATGAGTCAAAGAATGGCAAAGGTAGCCAGCAAACCACCAGAAGCAGAGGGGAGAAGCATGGAACAGATTCTTCCTCACCCCCTCAGAAGGAGCCATGTCTGCTGACAACTTGATCTTGGACTTCTAGCCTCCAGAATGTGAGACAATGTATTTCTCTTGTATAAGCCACCCAGTGGTATTTTGTTTTAATATTCTTAACACTTTAATACATTATTTAAAACTCATTTGTCTAGAAATATGGTCAAGAAGTCTGAAAATATATCTACTTTCTCTTTTAAAAGACGCCCTCTTTCCTTAAACATACTACCGTTTGACAGAGAGTTGTGTCCCCAAGTAGTGATGACAGTAAGGGAGAACACTGGCCTTGAACTTCATGGACAACATTCTTGTAGAGTGTAATATGATACTGGCAGCCTATGAGCTCTCCATCTTGCTAAGCAGGCTTTCTGTACTCACATGTATGGGCAGAATAGGTTTCACTGTGATGTGTGTTATGTGACCTTCCAACTCAGAAAATAGCTGGGCCGACATGTCCAATATTTAAGTTCAAGATTAACTACAATTTAGTTAATCTTCAGGATTGTAGTTTATCCTAAATATAAATTACCCTAATATAAATTTCTTTCCTCACTGAAAAACAAAGAAGTGGAAGGATTATCGCATCATTCAATCAAACACTTTTATCCAAATGAATAAGACATTTCAGCTGAAATATCTTGGTCTCTAATTTATTTGTTTCATTTCTTCATCTTTCTACGTGTATAGCTCTTGCCCCTTTTTAGTTCTGTATCTGTGACCCCAATATAGAATTTTTTTTCCAATATGTGAAATTTATTGTCAAATTGGTTTCCATACAACACCCAGTGCTCATCCCAAAAGGTGCCCTCCTCAATACCCATCACCCACTCTCCCCTCCCTCCCACCCCCCATCAACCCTCAGTTTGTTCTCAGTTTTTAAGAGTCTCTTATGCTTTGGTGGTCTTCCACTCTAACCTCTTTTTTTTTTTTCCTTCCCCTCCCCCATGGGTTTCTGTTAAGTTTCTCAGGATCCACATAAGAGTGAAACCATATGGTATCTGTCTTTCTCTGTATGGCTTATTTCACTTAGCATAACACTCTCCAGTTCCATCCACGTTGCTACAAAGGGCCATATTTCATTCTTTCTCATGGCCACGTAGTACTCCATTGTGTACATAAACCACAATTTCCCTATCCATTTATCAGTTGGTGGACATTTAGGCTTTTTCCATAATTTGGCTATTGTTGAGAGTGCTGCTGTAAACATTGGGGTACCAGTGCCCCTATGCATCAGTTCTCCTGTCCCAATACAGAATTTAACCCTTAACTTTATCATTCACTTCTGGAAGTACAATGTTAACCTCACCTTTCCTAGTTGTTTGTCAGGTTTTTGAAAACAGAAAACATGCTTTACTTAAAAAAAATAATAATACTCCCCGTAGTCACCAATTCATAGAAATTCCTCAAGAATAACTATTGTGAAATGTTCAAAAAAGACAAATCTATAGAGACATAAAGTAGACTACTGTTGGGGGCTGGGAAGAGATGGCAAATGGGCACAGGGGTCTTTTGGGAGTGATGGATATGTTCTAAAATTAGGTTATAGTGATGATCATACAACTGTACATACTTACTAAAATCATTGAATTTTACAATCAAAATGAGTGAATTTAATGGCATGTAAATTATTCCTCAACAAAGTTATTAAAATAAATTATTGATCATTTTGAATAAAATATTTCTCCACACTAGTTGTGTACTCCTTCTCAGCAACATGGAGCTGTACACATGGGAGATGAATAGAGATGCTGAGTGTTATAGAAAAAGCTGTTGCCATAGTGCAGTTAATTAACATCTTTAACATCCATCTCATTTTCCTTCTATTAGTAAAAGTATCTCTGGCCATCCTTGCAAGGAAACAGTTGTAGTGTTTGATTATGTGTGTTGCTTTATTATGGTTTACAATCTTCATCTAAGGAAAAGCTAGTTGACCCCAAAAGGAACGGATTGCCTAATATTTAGGCAGCACTTACTATATTTTACATTCTAGCTATTGCCATTTGAGAAAGATTATTTACCATGACAAATCTTAAATGGGAAAGGAAACAACATTTAACTAGAAAAAAGTTTCTGTGCCAGAGTCATATGTTCATTGTAAGAGGGAAAAACAAACTTCCCTTTAAAGTGGTTTTAATTATTCAGTCTTTGACGTGATTTCAGTATAATCCAACCCAAATGCTCCCTGACTTTTCTTTGCCAATTCTGATGAGTAGTACAACATACTCCACTGTTTAAATAGAACCCTTTCCCTTTCCAGCCCTTGTGGATTCCCTACTCCAAGCAATCTGACTTCCCAAGAAAACTGAGTCACTGAACTGGAGCTTACGTTAATTGAGTTTCGAACATGTCTCTAAAAGCCCCCTTTCAATCTGTTTTTAGAACAAACTTTCAAGAGCCAGATCAACATAACCTAAAATCTCAGGTTCCCAGACTGCCAGCTACCCATATCAGAAGTCTTAACTATTCCCCTAAAAAGACACAAGTTCCACATTATTTTTTTCAGTGTCATCTTGCATAATTATTTAATTGCATTCTCTAGTCCACAGTTGTCTGACCCACTGATACTCACTCACTACTCATTTCTGCCAAGGGGTCTTGGTTGTTCGTAAAGGCAAAGGCCATATTCTTATTCATCTTCAAATATCAAACACATAGAACTGTTCAGTTCTACCCATTTTTCAAAAGCCATCCCAATGCTATCCCTTTCATAATATATTTCTATCAACATCCAGATATAATTACCTAACTCCTTTTATATCCTCTCTATATAGTACCACTTTTACTACATGTATTATGTTCTTTTTTTTTTTAATTTTAGAGAAAGAGAGTGAGCACACAAGTAGCAGAGAGGGGCAGAGGGAGAGAGAGAGAGAGAGAGAGAGAGAGAGAGAGGGAATCTCAAGCAGGCTCCACGCTCAGCACGGAGCTCAACACAGGGCTCAATCCCATGAACCTGGATCAAGACCCGAGCCGAAATCAAGAGTATGATGCTGAACTGACTAAGCCATCCAGGCACCCCAGCTCTCTTTTGCTGCATAGTAATCTGATTATCCTTCTTATTCCCCATCATACTGTAAGCTTATGAAAATAAAAAGTATATTTACTAACTTGCATTTTCCCTTCTACCCCCAAGCCCCAATCTTACCCAGTGTCATTCTCAGAATAGAAAATGTTCAGTAATACCAATGAAATCAAATAGTATTGGTGTGTATCCTCACTTAAAATTACAACATCCATGAATATCAATTCAAGTGGCAACAACAACGAACAAACATGCTTTATCTAGTGTATTTGTCTAAGAAGCAAGAAATATTTTATTCAATGAAAAGAATTTCTCTGTGAAAATTTTGAAGGGGATACATCTCTACCAATGTCCCTTTGCCAGATTATCTTACAAAACTCTGCATCTCTTATTTTTTGCAAGTTTCTATCCACATCTGAGGTGATCTCTATATCACTCAACCTTCTGATACAGAGAGCAGTGTGGTGTAGCAGTTATGGTGTGTTCTTCACAATCACACAGACCCAGTTCCAAGCTAGGTAGCTCAGCAGGACTGTGAGCTCAGCTCTGTGTAGGTAAGCACACTGCTTACTCTGAATTTCAGATTCCTTATCTGCAATATAAAAACGAAAATAATAGTCTCATGTGGTTATTTTGAGGATTATATAGGAAAATGTGTTTACGGCACTCTTTACCATGCCTGGGATATTAAAAGTACTAAAAAATATTGAATTAAGGTACCAATTCAATTTAACAAATATGTATTGAGTGCCTGCTGAGGACCATGCGTTAATTTGTTCTGAGGACCTAATAATGAATAAGACTGGCATAGGCCCTACTCTTACAGAGTGTAGAGTCCAGTGAAGGAGACAGACACCTGAATATGCAAATGTAGTACTCCTGACAACCAGGCAATGCAGAAGCAAGTAGACAGTAGTTTTAGGGCTTAAATGAAGGACACCCATAGAATCATAACAGACTTTTTTCACTCTTCTGATATCTTCAAATCTCAGTGGAAACTCAGCACCTACAAAGTGTAGTCATTATTAACAATAAAATCTATTTGATAGACCAATGCTGGAGCTCAGTGTAAGGTGTCAGGGACCGTAGAACCACATCAAAGAACCATCATGCCTTTAGGGCATGCCACATTCTAGGATCCACAAGCACAGTCTCATGGAGAAACAGGAATCAAATCTACACACAAATAGCCATCCTTTTAGATTTGTATAAAATCCTCAAGACAAAAGCATAATCAATACATATGTCTTCTATTTGCATATTTTCCTATCTTGGGTAATAACTTAAAACTCAATGTGAAGAGAAAGGGACCCTGCAAAGTAGATGCCTTTGCTATGCTTCTAAAACCTGCTTTCCTTATTTTCTAAAATAGCATGTTAATTTTAAAAGGTAAAGTAATAAAAGACATACAGGGTGGTGAATGGAAATGTTTCAGAGCTCACAAGACCAATTTCTCATTATTAGTGGTCCCTGGGGAGTGATGAGAAACTCGCACTCCACTTGTCAAACAGGAACCTGGGTGGCTATTTTACACTTCACTGTACTTACAGCAATCCTACCCGACCAAGAATGTTCTGAGGAAGAAACAACACGAGTTTAGGTAAATGAAGTCTAGCAGCTTCGCTGTTGAACACAAATGACAGCTGTGATGGAAGGGCCTTGAGTTCATTTCCAAAGGTCATGTCTTCTGCCTCTGAACGGGATTGACCAAGGGCTGCAGGAGGGAGGGCGCACCATGCCTACAACTCTTTCCCAAGGCTGGCATCTACCACACTCTTCTTAACTCTACCCACTCTTCCCTGTACCCAACAGAGGGGCCAATGTGCATGTTCTGACCTGTAGCCTAATTCTAAATGTCTTGAGGAAGCACAGCCCAGAAAAGCCTTTTGTGGCCGTTAGGTTCCTTTGATTTCAAATATTGCTCTTTCTTACAATCAAATGCTTTGCTTGACTATGTTTTCCAGGGAGTTGACAAATACCTACAAGTCCCCATTATATTTCCATAAAGTGGCACACTCAGAGCTTTTATTCACCCCCGTTTCTCTCCCCTGGGTTCTTTATAAAAGTGGGTATGCTCTCCAAATGGGAGATTGGATCAGGAAAAGTAACCTAAGCTTCTACATCATCAACTGGAAAAAAAAAAAACAGTGAAATGAAATATCATGAATTACTACATGTAACAAAAGACTCAATACTGTAAGATAAACAAACATCCTTGTAATCAGTGCTCTGGTTCTTGCTCAGCAGCGAGGACTAGAATGGAAGGTCCCCTGCTAACTGCACTGGAGTCTCCTCAGAGACAAATAGCTGCTAAAAACTGCTGGAAGGTTGGTGAAGTCCTAAAATCGATATAATTAAGAGCCTTGAGATACTGAGTCTCAACTTCCTCTTCTGATAAATGAAGATAGTAAAATCTATCTCTTAAGGTTGTTAAAAGGATTGAGTGAAGTCTGAGGTCACTATGCCCATTGCAGGACCTATATAAATGGTAGTAGGAGTAGTAGTATTACCCAGATTAATAAACACTCCATAATAACCTTGGAACATCCATAAACATAGAATGTAACAGAACTCCTCAAATATACCGATAATGGACCTGACTGCTACAAGACATATGTGGTATGAGGGAAAAGCCCTGAACCAGAAGCTACTGGATCTTGTCAGAAGCAATGTCTCTACACACTTAGCTGTGAGATCTGAGCCATTCACACCCCATCTCTTTCAAATTAGTCATCTGAAAATTCAAGGAGTTGACCTAAATTGTTTGTAATGCCCCTGGAAGCTCACAGACTGTCGTTTTAATGGATTTTCTAGATTAAGTAAGGTCCGTCTACAATATCTGAGAGGCATAATGTCACTAGATAATATACTGGAGGTTTTTGTGGAGAGGAGGGTGACTATTACTTATAAGATATCTTCCTAGAGAACTCCTAACTAGAACACTTGAACTCCTAAATTTCTTTAAACCACATCCTCCTAGTCAACTCTACTAGACCCCACATTTATTTATTTCTGTTAAAAGGAACAAGCTGCTGTGCCAAATGATAAAGAGCCTATCTCTTAGGAGCCGGGAGCATTTGACAGATACTATCACATTAAAACTGTTAGTTGTTGGAGGACAGCTAATATGAAAAATCATCCTACTGATAAGGAATCTGAAACAGAAAGTCAAGTGACTTTCTCTTGAGCACCAAGTGAGTTAAGGCAATTTAACTCTCCGAATTCTATGGACTCATCTGGCCTCCTAATTAGGTAAATGCAACTGCCCAGGCTACTGTGATGTCCCCTGTTATGGACCTCTTACCTGTCACTCACTCCTGTGCTTCTCCCCCCAAAACCCGACCCTGGCTCTGACCCTCCCTCCACCTCACCACCAGGAGCATCACTATGGGCTCCACTATGATCACCTCTCCATTCTCAGCAACTCCATGGTCAAATGCCCTCCTGATGCTGATCCAGTCATAATGTTAGGAGGATTATCTAAATGCCTTCCCTCCAAACCCCATTATAGAGAATAGAATTGTCCACAGCCCAAATTGAAATTGACACAAAATCTGCTTTTGGTATCTATCAGCCATCTATGGGCCCTTATAGCAAGACCCATTAAATAATTTGTGGGTCTCAGTGCAAAGTGAAAATGAAAGACACTTTGTTAAAAAAAAAATTATGAAGAATTAACACCAGAGCATTTAAGCAAACCCTGGGCCCCAGGTAACTGTGGGCCATGTCACATGCACATGGAGCTGGACCCGCTTCCCAGTGTCTCCTCTTGAGTTCTAAACATATACCAGATGTAGAGTCTGGCATCTTCATCAACCCGGAGCTATTTCCCCTCTCCTCACAGCAACCTCAGGCGATTTGTTTGCCAATCCCTTGTCTCCACAGGTTTATTTTATGTGCCACTGACATTTGCTATTCTCCTGTGGAGGAGGTCGTCAGATAATGAATCCACTGGATCAACAGTGTTATCTGGAATATCATCCTCGCACTCCCATTTCAAATACGGCCTCCAGAATCCTGGCTGCATTTTTATTGACTAACCTATCACTAATTGGACCAGGGAAACCCTGTGTGTGGACAGTGTGAATCTCAATATCTGTCCAGGAACCTGGTATGTGGTCCACCTGGGAGTAGGGCTTGACCCTGGAGAAAGTCTCCTCAGCAGAGTAATGGTGTCTTTTCTTCAGGATGACAGACAAAACATTTAATTTCTCATTATCTAAAGCCAGTAAAACATCTGTAGGCTCAAAGCAGCTCTGCCAATTAGCAGAGGCCACAGCCTGAATCAATAAACTGCAGGCTAAAAATAAAGCCACAAGGTCCCTTTGGAATGCTACTTGACTTAAAACAGACCTAAGTGGAATATTCCTTAATTACCAGTGTTTCATAATAACGTTTTTTGACCCTTTTTTCTCAGGCATGTTTGATTCTCCAGGGTATTTCGAGGCATTGCAAGTTAGCATCTTAAATCTGTTTCTAATCTGCAGATAGGATTATTCTTCCTACCGAACAACCATGGGCCTTGGCAGAAAACAAAAATAAAATAATAAGGAACATATTATTAAGCATATTGTTGTCTGCATTATCAGATATAACTAGCGTCTTGAACTGCTAGAATTATTTAGAAAAGCTTGGTGCTTTTCATTTATCATCAAAATTCAAATACACATTTCTTTCTGTTATGTTCTTGAAATACTGGGCATCAACTAAATTTCAGAAATTCAAACAAGAGGAATTCACTAAAGGAATCCTTATGGGATTCTTTTGTAAAATAAGTCATTATTCTCAATATGAATAATCATTCCTCTATCTGTGTTTTTCTTCAGATATTTTATCATATTTTGGTGGCAGGCGGCATACAATCTGTTTCTTTAGAGAATGATCCCCAGACTGCATCATTTGAGACAGATAAGTTAGATCCATTCAACACAATAGAAGCCATGTTAATAACAACCAAGTGGTGAGACCAGCTTCTCAATATGAAATTAATTCATTACAATGAATATAAAGTACCGAGAATGGGGTAGTTAAATACAGCATTTTTCTGCTAAAGAAAGAAAAAAGGCATAGATTAAAAAAAAACACACATGTGCCTAAAAACTCTTGGCTGTTACATAATTTGAAATGAGACTATCAGATATATATCATTCCTTGAGTTTTGCCCAGAAATAAATCAGAAAGGGAATCAGAGAGCTCACTGTAAAAAAAAAAAAAGCGCAAAATTTATGCACCAGGGTTTTAGCCTAGGCTATATCACAACTAGCTCTGTGATTTGGGGCCATGCACAAGAGACCAGTGTTTTTGTCAATAAAATGAAAATTTTAAACTAGATTATCTCTAAAGTTCCTTTAAACTTTAAGTTTCTCTGACAGAAGTTCTATTTTAAAATGGGGTTGGAGAAGCATGTCTCTGATACAAGCTTTTCAACTTCCTACAGAGACAACCAAGATTTAAATATAGAAATACTTCTCTTATTGTAAAAGTCTCACAAAGCTGTTCAACCAAGTTATTAAAAAACAACCAACTGATGTATATTTTACACTTCTATTTATCTTCTGCCTACTCACTTATAAAAGCAGTAAGACAGGATAAATGTCCACCAACCTGGAAAAAAAAAAAAACCCTCAAAATGTAATTTTCCCTACATTACTATATTTGAAATTTTTCACTAGAGTTCAAGTTTCATGGTTTACTAAATATTATTTTCCACAGTTTTTGAAAATGTGTTGGGGAAAAAAATGAGTGTTTGTCGTTACTGCCTAGAAATTTTTCTTTTTCAAAATAAGATCATACTTCTTGTCTTTCGATCTCCCCTGTCTCCTTCCCATTCTGCCCCTTTCCTCAGTTGCATCTACAAAAACCACACAGGTAATTTCTCTTGGCCTGATGTCCAGCATTCAGGATGCCATACATGATTCTAGGCCCCCCAAATTATACCTTTCATATGGCAATTACTTTCATTTTCTTTTATAATTTTCTTTGAGCCAAATTACTTTTCTTTTATGTAAAAATGTTGTAAAGCTACATTTTCTATATCTGAATAAAAATGTGATGGACTAGTTTTATAGTTATTAAGGCAACCCCCAGATATTCAAACTTGGGGGGGGGGAAACGTTTTTTTGGGTTGTTTTGGGGGGGGGTTGTTTGTTTTTTATGATAAAAAGCATGTTATTGTAGATTTCTAAAGCTCTGAGATTGCTTTTTTTTTAATTCTTCAAGTTTCCAAAAATTTAACGTGTGTTAACTAACTTGTTTGCATATCATGTCCTTCCAAAGGTTCTCAGGTGTAGTTTTATTATGCTATTCTAAGATCCTAAAGACACATGTTTGCTTTGTTTTATTCTAGTTCCTTATTTGATAGAAACACAAGGACTCCATTGTTCAAATTTGCATGTTGCACAAAAATACGTATTTGAGCAAATTATACTTACAAAGCTTGGCATTTCCAGATATATCTCATTAACTACTACACTAATTGTAGATTATAAACAGGTTACAGCAGAGACACAGGACTATCTCTAAGGAAGATTTGCAATGTGAGACAATTTATACGATAAACTCCTCCCCAACTCTACTCCATAATTTTTATATTAATGAAAATTAGTTAAAGGAACATTAAAGGTAGGTTTTATTTGGATGAATCTTATTAGAAAGGGGATATATTCATTAATTGTTTAAATATTTCTTGAGCACCTACTGTACCAGTTGCAGCGCTATGCCCACAAAAACAGTTGAAGCATGGATGAGAAAACTGGGCGATTCCTTTAGTAAAGGAGGGAGAGACCTCGCAGGCCGGTCCCCCGTTCCCCACCTTTTTTGTACCACCTACCAGCTAATGGAAGGAACTATTCTTCTTAAATTGCCTTGCCCCTCGGTACTACCTAGCCATCTGCTTCCCTGAGTCCCCAGACATCACATAGACCTCCATAGATGGGTCACATGGGGCTCGGCATTACCATTACCCTGGAGATAGATTCGTTTCAAGATTGTAAAGTTTTTATTTTTTTATTTTTAAATTTTTTTAATGTTTTATTTATTTTTAAGACAGAGAGTGACAGAGAACGAATGGGGATGGGGCAGAGAGAGAGGGAGACACAGAATCCGAAGCAGGCTCCAGGCTCTGAGCTGTCAGCACAGAGCCCTACGCAGGGCTGGAACTCATGAACTGTGAGATCATGACCTGAGCCGAAGTCAGACGCTCAACCGACTGAGCCACCCAGATTCCCCAAGATTGTCAAGTTTTTAAATAGAAATCTGCATCAGAGCCATTTTACTCTCTATGATTAAAAAAATAAATAAATTGTCATGTCCTGCCCTTCCATAGCAGGAAATTCAGATACCTTGCAGAAAGTAACAGGCTCATATTAAAGAATAAGGACAGTGAGATATTTTGGGGATGACAAACCTGACAGGGGTGCCTGGGTGGCTCTGTCAGTTAAGCGTCCAACTTTGGCTCAGGTCATGATCTCACAGCTCCTGAGTTTCTCTGTGCTGACAGCTCAGAGCCTGGAGCCTACTTCAGATTTTCTCTCTCTCTCTCTCTCTCTCTCTCTCTCTCTCTCTCAAAAATAAATAAACATTAAAAAAATTTTTTTAAATGAAAGAAACCAGACAGACCCCTGCTTTGCAACCACATACTGGTAAGCCCAGTATGTTTAACGCATATATGGTGACTTAGAGAAGCAAATAGTCGTGATTTCCATCTGTGATAACAAAGAAATACAAAGAAACAAGAACTACAAAGATAAAGATAATAAAGAAAAGTTCCAGTTTCCTCCATACTTTATTGCATTAAAAATGAATACATCACATTATTTCAGATAAAAGAAAATATGGATAATGGTAGATAAGACATATCTTGAAATATCGCCTCACTATCAGACACCCAGAAATGTTACAAAAATACATGTAACAAAATACCTCTCCCCTCCCATTTAAACATATATTTAAGCTCACCAAAAAAAAAAAAAAAAAAAAAAGGAAAGAAAATCCCCACAGAAAACCAGAGGGAATCCTAAACCAGAGTAGTAAACTAGCATTTAACATAGGGTTGAGCTCAGCATTTGCTATTTTCAGATATCTGAAAGGTTGGCTTTTAGGAGCCTTTGCAGGCAGCTCCAGGTAGGAAGATGAGCCAAGGACTTCAGAGTGCTACATCTTCAGTGAAAGAGTGGAGAGGAAAACACAGTTACCTGCAAAGACTAATGACAAGGAAACCTGGATTCAGCATAATGCCAGGGTATTCTGTGCTCTCCTGGATTTATAATTTAAATTTACCCTATGTATATGGTCCTGGAAACTCCTCTTTCCTCATGACAACAAGCCAAGAAAATAAGAAAGAAGTCCTAAGTTAGAAGTGTCTGGGCTGCCTGACAAAGCCAATGCACATTGTCTTCAAGGAATGTATCCTCAACCTTGTTCTCAGCGGGTTCCACAGATAAACATCATGAATGTACAATAAAGCTAAAGAACACAACCCAGTCCAAATTAAACAACTGTAAGCTGTCTTCTTTTTTCCAGGAGAAGAACTTCGCTTTTCTAGTTGCTAATGTTGCCTTAAATAGACTGGAGGGTGGAGGTGGCGGGGGGGGGGGGGCCGCAGACACTGAGATTCTAACTGATCTCTGTAATCCAGTTGGCTAAGACACAAAAAGACCAACCACTAAGTGCTCAGGAGAAAATGGAAACCAAGCAGGGCTGCTGTTCCTTTTCCATTACAAACTAGAGATCAGAATCCTGAAAGCATTACTAATTTCCTGGGAAAGACAAGAGAATGGATGTAGAGCCACCATGAAATGGAAGCTGTAATGATTGGGAGTTAATGACTGGACTTTACAGACTAGACTGACAGAACCACAATTGTCATAAAGGCATCTTTAGAGTAAGTCATTTGAATAAATGCAGACAAGTTGGTAGCTAGTTTTAACTGTTTTTAAGTGCATTTTTTGTGCTGGCAATAGTGTGGGGTGTTCAGTAATCCGTTTTTAATTTACATTGTCACCATGTTTCTGGTTTACACAAGGCAGAAGCCAAAGTTAGGTTGTTTCTAGTTAGCAAGCAGAGAAGCCAAGAAGAGGAGGTGAGTCAAATCTGGGTTACAGAATATTCCACCATGCTCTAAGATCTGGGCATTGATGCGCCTGGGTGGTTCAGTCAGTTGAGCGTCCGGCTTCGGCTCAGGTCATGATCTCGTGGTTTTTGAGTTCGAGCCCTGCGTGGGGCTCTGTGCTGACAGCTCAGAGCCTGGAGCCTGTTTCGGATTCTGTGTCTCCCTCTCTCTCTGCTCCTCCCCCTCTCATGCTCTGTCTCTCTCTCTCTCTCTCTCTCTCTCTCTCTCTCTCTCAAAAATAAATAAACATTAAAAAAATTTAAGATATGGGCATTGAGTCTATTATGACAGAGGTTGCTCTACAAAGATACAATATGGGAAGGAATTGCGGGCTGAAGGGACAGAGTAGAAAGGCTAAGGGGATCAGATCCAGAATTCAAGAAAAGCAGGAGCAGACTCTCAGGATCCTGACACAAAGGGTGGTCGTGGAACACGGGGAAATCCACATAGATGGATATCTCAGGATCTGTAAAAGGCAATTGGGCCCTCACAGAGGACAGATCACACATATCTGCTCACTCTAGGAGAAGGGCTATACTTCTTGGTGACAAAATGAAGTTTCTGGTTAAAAAAAAATCAGTACTTTGAGAGGTTTCTTAAGCAAGATGCTACCTACAAAGCACACAGAACTCACATGTTTCTAAACTTTTTAGTAAAAACTATGATGTTGTAAACAGAAACTTGAATACAATATTTTTAAAAATTCTTTAAGGAATATAGAGCTAAAATAATTGTGTTGTTAAAAACCTGTTAAAGACTAAGGAGGCAATAGCTGACATATTCACATCACATAGTGTCTTTCACAGACTGTTTCAGTACATCTTTCTTTTCATTTTCTCTACTGAAATTAGTAAGCAGGAACAAGCATTTTCATATAGTACTTAAGTGTTAAGCACCATAGTAAAGGTTTTCATAATTTATTATCTGACTAATTTGTGGTTTATTTAAAGTATACAAAAATATATTCTAAGTTAGTTCATTTAAGTATCAGAGGTACATAGAAATAGCTGCTGAATATCATTACAAAATCTGGTTTGAAAAGAAATACACTTTGCCAGGGGATAGAAAATAAAACTATAGAGTTTGTGTTTCCATCTAAATAGAAAACTCTCCGTAGCAGTTAAGGTAGTAACTACTCCACATGGTCTCAACACAGGTGGTTATATTTACAGACACATCAGAAAATCTCTCCTTTGTGAGAATGAAAACATTGGCCCAAACTGCTGCCAATTGGATACATTTCACTGAAGAACTCCCCAGTATCTATGAGTGAATTCACCAGTTGTTTATCATGCTTCTAGAATATACTTAAAAGTATTATGTATTAACTATATATATTAAGTATATATCATATTACATTAAAGTGTTATATCTTAATTATGTATTTTAAAGACCATATATTAAAATATAGAGAATATATTTACTGTGAACAAATGGCAACAATCATACAAAAGAAGAGGATGCGCTGTAAATAGCTTATTTAGCTTATTTCTTAAACCACCACCACCACCAGTAACCCATTTCTAACATTTCATTATTCTATTCATGTAAAGAAGTTGAATTTTAACCATGCAAAAACAGTAAATATTCTGTAACTATGCACATTTGAACTTGTGTTACTTCAGTCTTAGCTGGGCTGAAATAGAATTGGAATGAATGTGCTCAGGAGTGAATAGATCACAATTAATCAAAGACAGCCTTTTAAAGAAAAGAGCTTTTGCAGACTGCACCAATGAAAGGCTCAATGCTCCTGTCACCTGCCCCTACCTGACACCTCTGAATCTGTCAGGTCCACCTTTAATTCCTAGACTACCTTTTTCCAGAAAAATTAAAAATGCTTAGGTACCTGCCACAAATATCTACACTTTGTCCTGGAATTTTTCCAGGGCCATCTCATACATAGCCATTCTGTTACTCTTCACTCCATGGCTTTTTGCTTCTCAGCCCTGTTGATATACAATTTTCACTCCATAAGAAGACGTTCATGTTGTATTCTGTTCACCAAGCTTTCCACTGGCATTCTTCCAGGGTGCTACTTTCATAATTGTCCTGTCCGCTCCTTGCACCCAAACCAGGAGAAAAAGAAATCTCAGGCACAGTGCCCAGAGAGACTCCCAAATGTCCCGAGGTAGGGAAGGAATTGGAGAACTAGAAACCAATGAAAATGAGTGCTATCAGCAAACAACCTGGATCCTTCACAACTGATCCAAACCTCATCCTGGCTTCTAACCTTCAAGTTTGTCTGCCTTTTCTAGTCCCAAACTTATCCTCTACATTTGATAGATTCAATTTCTCTGGGTTTGTACCTGAAAATCATGAAATACAAGTAAAAATAATCTTCTGCCTTGTTAGACTCCTAAATACCTTTTTTAAGTTTATTTATTTATCTTGAGAGGGACAGAGACAGCATGGGTGGGAGAGGGGCAGAGACAGAGGAGACAGAATCCGAAGCAGGATGTGTGTTGCCAATGCAGAGCCCAACACAGGGCTTGAACTCACAACACTGCGAGATCATGACCTGAGCCAAAACCAGAGTCCAATGGTTAACTGACTGAGCCACGCAGGCACCCCTAAATAATTTTTTAATGTTTATTTATTTATTTTGAGACAGAAAGAGATAGAGCGCATGCAGGGGAAAGGCAGGGAGAGGGAGACAGAGAATCCCAAGCAGGCTCCATGTTCTCAGTGCAGAGCCTGATGCTGGACTCAAACTCACGAACAGTGAGATCATTACCTCAGCTGAAACCAAGAGTCAGAGACCTAACCAACTAAGCCACCCAGGCACCCCTAGGCTCCTAAATACTTTAGGAAATACTCCATCAATCATATTCTGATCTCCTTTCCTGCTATTTTGTTCTAGCATTCCTCAAATCCCACCATTCTCTTTCTCTGTCTCTGTCTGTCTCTCTCACACACATAAGTTTAGATTAGACATAGGATAAGGGTATTAACAATCTCACCATACTATGCGTTCATTAATCCTCATCTGGAGCTCTGTGTTCAGTTCAGATTTTAACAGGTATACTAACTGAAGAATAATGGTGAGTCCAGAAGTGACCCTATGAGGACCAGCTGAAAGAACTAGAAAGGAGACCTCTCTAGACCCTTCGGTTATTACAAGTCCTTAGTAATTTGACTATTCTAAACAGATTGATTTTAATAGTTTTCAATAATTTAATAGCAAGTGCTTTCAGGCTCAGCCTATTTATTGGTATTCAGTTCTCTGATTTTTAAAAGGGAGGTTTCACTTTAAGCTAAACAAGAAAAAAATTTCTAAAAGCCATTTTGGAAAAAAGTTTGAATATTACATTGAAGCTACATAGAGCTACTGCTTCCAATCATCTGATCGCTTCCGATGGGTTGATAATGTTAGATACAACCTCTTTATCAGCAATGCACTAGCGTCCCACAGCACTATTTTCCATATTCAGCCAAACCTCTTTTTGCATAGATACATGTGTAAAAACAGAACATTCATAGAGAGGGCAGAGTGCCATCAAAGGTAATTATAGAGACAGTAAAGTTATTTTATGCCAGGAAAAATATAATGCTGGCTGTCTCATGGAGCTTCAGCACCTGATTTCAAAAGGATCATACCGATAGAAAATAAAATTTAGCATGGTGGACCGTTCTACAGGATATATTTGTAAGTATACGATTCCATAAAATAGTTGATGACTACAATAATGTTGGCTCGATGTAAATGACTAGTGGATGTTTACTTTAACAGCAGGACCGCTGGAAGTGTTAGCTTTCTTCTAAGGAAAACAAACAAACTGCCAAACACATGTTTGCCTGGCCTAGGCTTTCTATAATTAAAAAATACTTATAGTCACACATGTATAAATGCAGGTTCTAAATTGGGCAGTAAAAGAAATATTACTGGCTTAGAGTAAGGGATACTCTCATTTTATGTGTTTTTTGGGTGGGATGTACATGTTTAGATGAAGATATTTAACAAAATCAGGTATCTCAGAATTGTTTGCTTCAAACATCATACGTTATCAAACAATTAGTTCCAACACTGGATTAGCTGTGCTGACTCCATGTATGGATTGTTGTAAGGTTTACATGAGATATCGTTAATTTTTATTTTACAGAATTTCTTCATTCCTTAATGTTATGCTTAACCACAACTACGCACAAATTACTTGCTTTTTGAAAAGCAAGAATTCTATGTACTGTGTCAAACAAAACCTCACCAAAATGTAAATTGCTCCAGGTTTTTCTAAATTCTATGGGATATTCTATATCATAAAATAAACACATTTAAATGCAGAGATTATATTGAACAGAATGAATTTATCACCCGTCAGGATAATAAAAACATTTAAATATGTGAAAAGGTGAAAATGAAGACAATTAATTTATTTTCGTATTGCTTTGAGAAAGATTTCATTTAAATGCTAGCTAAAGCTTGGATTGTTCTGGCATAATATATATCCAACTCAATTCATCACTAAAGCATTTATAAACCCCTCTAAATATTAGATTATATAGATGAAATGTATACTTTCTTTAAAATAATCAAGAGAAAACATTGGAGGCAAAATCATTTTGAAAACCTAATACTATGCTTAGAGTGTAAAAGACCATACTAGTTTTACCAAGAGGATATTGAAAATTTTTTAAAGATAAGAAAATTAATGTATATTGTTAACATAAGATAAACAAAAAAAATATTTAAAGAAAACCTAATGGAAAATACAAATGAAAAGTATAGGAATTTTTACAATATCAATGTATGAAATTAATAAAAGTTCTAGATAAGGAGTTAAATCAAAAATAAGGATAACCATAATCTAGCACTTACATAGTGAAAAAATTATTTACTTAAAATATAAGCAAGGTATTTATAGAAATATTTTGCGAAATATGCATTCTCCAGGAAGCACACAATAATTTTTTGTTTTTGTTATTTATCTTATTTTTAGGTCAATGGAATTTTTCCACATACCATACTACTAACATGAGAAAAAAATGATTGTTGTTGATTTGAAGCTTGGTGAGTTTCTCCAATTTAAATCAATTCTATTTCATATCCATTTAGGTCATTCTTTCACAGAAACTCTCTTTTTGCCAAAATAGAATTTTAGTTCTATGGGATATTTGAGGATAATTTTTATTTTTACCAGTAAATGACAAGGTATTCTCTAATTCCAAGTAAGTTTATTAATTTACTTTTTTTTTGGAATTACCAAAATTATTTCTCCAAAGTTCTCAATTATAAATATGAAAAGGTTTCACCCTGTCACTCTAAATTTTGGTAGTAACAAACTGTAGATGCAGGTGTATTACTTAATGGTACATACTGTCGAAAGCAGGATTGCAGATATTTCTTTTTAAACCACTAGCTGTTCTTGGAAATTCTTTGTCTTCAGACTGAATTTTATTTTCTTCATTTTGTCAGATAAAATTCTTTTCTAACTTTAGAGGTATGAGAATTTTAATTTCTATTTCTTCATCTACTTTCCATCTTCCAAAATTAGTTTAAAAGATTTCGTTGTTTTTTGTCTCCCTGTTTAATCTCTATTCTTCTTCATGTTAAGTTAAAATTAACTATAATTTTAGCAGTGTTTTGGCTAAAAGAACCAATAAGCTCAAGGCGGCCAATCTGTTCTATTATCAGAAGCTGGGTAACCTGTTTGTGAATTTATCTCTTGGTTTCAAAGTAGAAGGCATTATGAGGATATGGAGAATGTTTTGTGGTATTTCAGCAAAGGAGTAGTGCACAGTGATAGCAAATCCACTAGTAATCAAAAGAGGGAGGTGCAGTGGACATTTGGTTTCTGAGATCTTAGAAGATGAGCAGTAAGTCTCCAGCAGGTGAGCAGGGATATGGTGCACAGGGACTCCTATACTGGGACAGCCCCCAACAAACTCCAGCTCTTAATGGACTAGAAAACCAAAGAACTTACTAAAACAAAACTGCTTTGTGATCTATTTATTTTATGCATAATACATCTCTTACATAATTCTGTCACCAAATATTTTATTTACTTTGGATGTTTTTATATCATTATATTCTATTGGTATTCTATAAGTTAATCAATTTGTGAATGACCTAGAATACTAAACAACATATAAACAACTACTTACACAGGATTATCAAATAGTATTTGAACATAACACTTCAGCGAATTTATAGTCTATTAGGAGTAGAAAAGTCAGAAATATAAATAACATTATTTTCATACATTTATATCACACTCTTTTTCCAAAGGTCACCCAACTAATGAGCGCCTGGGGCCAGAGAACCTCTGAATCAGACACGTAGCTGAATGCAGGGCTGCTACTGGTCTATTCAGAGCCTTTGTTGGAATTTTAAAAGATAGCCTTTCCACCACATGGATGAATGGATGAAGCCCCACATGGAGGCCCATAGCTTGACCTCTCCTCTCTGCTAGACCAGGCATCTCCATAGAGGAGAAATCTGCCTAATTGTAAGGGTTAGCTCTGCTGGTCTGTCTTCTCTGAGCTCCTCTGGCCAAACAAATCCTTCCCAGCCACCCCGTCGCTTCAACAGGACACACTTGCCCCAAAGTGTCTGCCCTGATGTAGCAGACCAGCTAGTTCTAAAGCTGGAACCCAGCTGCTAATATAATGTGCAAAAATTGAAATCTAGGAACACAGCAGCAAACAAATGAAAAGAAGGAAGAGTTGCAGGAAGTATGCTAACACATTGAAGAATGGATAAGGTCAGTTGGAAAACTTACAAGGTCTGAGCTGAAATTCAAAAAGAGGAAGGAATGCAGTCCAATAGATGTGTGTTTCCTGCGCATACAAAAGAGCTTAGGAAATATTTCCTGAGTGACAGAGTGCAAGAAGCTGAAAGAAGGTCAGATTAACTGGAACAGAAAGTTTTTGCATATAAGCATTTTTCTAATCTTTACAATTCCATTTTAGGGAAAAGGAAATTAAAAATCTAAAAGTTTACTTACTGTGTGCAAGGTCATACAGCTAATAAGACCCTGAACTCATGCACTTATTTGCCTCCAGAACCTAGAATTATTTTAATATACCCAGTCACCTGTCAGGAGCTGTGGGAACCCCCTAAACTCTAATGCATCTGGAAATCACTTTACCTTTGCCATGCTTCTGACCCCAGTGAGTGTTGAATACTAAGACAGTTCTATCTTTACCAAACAGTTCCATTAAAGCTCTTTAAAAATACATACTAACTTGTAAATAGACATGAATTGTACCTTTTCTTAATTTGTTTAAGTTTATTTATTTATTTTGAGTGAGAGACAGACAAGGAGTGCACACAAACAGAATAGGGGCAGAGAGAAAGAGAGAGAGAGAGAATCCCAAGCAGGCTCCACACCATCAGCACAGAGCCCAGTGCAGGGCTTGAACTCACAAACTTGAGAGTCGGTTGCTTAACGGACTGCGCCACACAGGCACCCCTAGACATGAATTTAGTTACAGAAATCACTAATGTGCACACATAGCTCTAATACACCAAATGAAGAGACAAAAAGATATAAAAAATTGTTAAATGTAGTAGATAGGGAGAGGTCAATGCCGAGCAGAAGACAGTGATGACTAATTACCCTGACACAGGATGGAAGGAACTTCTTTACCATCCTCCTACTTAGAAGAAGAGAAGCAAAGAGTCACTGCGTAACCTACATCATAGAAGTGATTACAGAGATGAAGAATCTTAATTTTCATTCAGGGCCCAATTATGGAAAAGATCAGTTATTAACAGCCAATGTAAGAGATTTCTTAGCCTCAATGATTTCAGTATTAATCATCTTCAGTCAGATTTATCTTTCTATAAAAAAAACTCTTGTTTTCAACACAGCTATTATTTACAGACCTCAGTGAATTATTACTACAACAAAATAGAGCTCAACATTTAAGGCTATCCAGAATCTAACAGCACACACAGATATATCCTTATAATCAACGCTCTTTTTTGCTTGAACTAGTTTGAATCTATATTTGCAATCAAAAGAGTCCCAACTTTGTTTTTGTTTTTTTCCTGTAGATCTACTTAGCTACCTTGTCCCTTGTTCCTCCTTACGGTAGAGAGACCCATACAGAAAATGAAGTCCATCAACCCACAACACCCATAAATTCCTATCCCCAAAACTGCAAATATACTTAGATCTATGCCCACTCCAATGACGAGAAAACAGTAATTTCTTCCTCTAGTTCTTTAATGTCCTCAATCTGAATTTAACGCCCACAGTCTGAATTCTGGTTCCTTTTTTTTCCTTTTTCAGAAACCTGAAAATCTATTGATTTTCCTCCTTTCGGCTGTCTGCAACTTTTTTCCACGGACACCATTTGCCAATCTCAGGGCATGTCAGCCACATTGCAGACTTTATAAACTATACTCCTAGAGATGTGCAGGCCAGAATGGCCAAACAGCATAGTCCTGCTTCTCTGTCTCTGTTATAATACTCGGTCAGTGGCTTTCATCAGAAGGAAAGGAAGAAAGGGAGAGAGGGAGGGGAAAAAGGAAGGGATGGAGGGAGGGAGAAGGAGAGAGAGGAAGTATAAGTAGCCCTATATTTGTCCAGGTCTCCATTTCCTCTTGCTTTTTCTCCCCTCTTGCTGCTGCCCTCCCTGTTCTGCCAAAAGCCTTCTCACCAAGGTTCTTGATAACCTTCTTGTTAGCAAATCGATGGATAGTTTTCAGTCCTTTGTTCTCTTCATCTCTTCCCAGCTCTTAACACTCAATTGGCCAGTCTTTGCTTTTTGATAACTCATTCTTTGGTGTCTTGGTACCACATTACCCTGATTATCCTCCTACAGGCTCCCTTTTTCAGTCTGTCTCTGAGTCACCTGTCTTGGGAAATCTGTTTTTCTCAGTACATACTCTCTTCTTGGGCCACCTTGTTTTTTCTTTTGGCTTCTATGTGTTTTATAAAAACTACCACCTCTACCTTGAGGTCAAATCTTTCACCTGAACTTGTTTCCTTTCTTTCTCCCACCTTCCATATCCAGTACATCAAGTTCTGGTAGTTCCTCCTCTACCCCATCTAAAATCTATCCTCTTCCCTCTGTCTCTACTGCCACCTTCCTAATTTAAGCCTATAATATCCTCACCTGCACTCCTGCAGGCACCCCTTAACTAGTCTTCTGGATTCCGCCTCTGCACCATTACAATCAATTCTACTCACAGAACCAATTTCAAATGTTAACTTGTCAAATATTTTAAAACCTTCAATGATTTTCCAGTGTCTTACTATGAAACTGATCGTGTGTATGACCTAACATGCCCAGCTTCTGCCTATCTTCCAACTTTATCTCTCATCACTTTCTTGTGGCAACAAGCATTTTTGAATGTGATTCTTGGTCCAGTCTTAACTCTCGCCTTTTCCCTCCACTTTCTCCCTGCCAAATTCTATATTCAAGTAATGACTACATTCATTTCCTCAATTAGGACATAACCCATTGCCCAAGCTTCCCCATCCCCTCCACTCAGCACATTCCTGCACATCCTGTAGGTTCCAGCTCAGCTATTAGTTTACTGGAATGTCATCTCTAACCACCACCAAGGCTGGTTAGCTTCTCCTCCTGTGTGTACTCATGGGCTCCTGGACTTCCTGTCTCAAAGTCCCCATCACATGGATTTTAAGTGCTTGCTAGTGAGGACAGGAAGAGGAAAAGGCAGGATCTTTGCACATAATAAATGTTCAGCAGATGTTTCGAAGGAGTCAATAAAGATTGATATAAGAACTCACTGTTATCCTTAATAATTCATGGTATGTAAGTGTGCATATGTTTAGCAAAATATTTCCAGCTCTCATTATAAATTGTAGATTTAATTACTCTTAAATTTTTGAGTTGTTTTTCAAAGTCCCAAGTTGAAAACCTTCTATGACATACATTGTTATATAAAGCCTGGGCTGAGTACAGGCTGAGTATTGGGCTGAGTACCTCAATTTTAAAGCCAAGGTCACACTGCTGAGAGTGGGGAAAACCAGGTAAGCAACCCCCCTCTCAGAATTCACCCCTAAGGAGGCTTGTTTTTTTTTTTTAGCCTTTTACACTATTTTATGTGGCTAATGACAAAAAAAAAAAAAAAAGCAAATTCTTATTTAATAGATTGAGAGCTCTTTCTAAAACTAAGAATTATCCAAAAAAGGGAAGATGTGGGAGTTGACTTTGTTGTTAGTGGGCCCTAAATGGGAAGCTCTTTCTCAGTGAGCTGCATTTTTTTAAACACCATTATGATGAATAAGTGGCCCAGATGGGTTCTAAAGTCACAACTCTAAGAACCTATATTCCTAAAAAATATTTATGAGATGAGTCTTTTTGTTCTCCTCTCTTCTCTCTGCCCCTGCCAGTGACTGTATTCCATTAATTTCAAAAACCCATGCTTATTTTTTCATGATTTATAATTTTGGGTATTCCTGAGACATTGACTCTAGCATATAATTATTTTAAATGACTAAATTACACTAAGTATATTTCTGTATTGCTTTAGAAAAATGAGCAGGCGGACTTGTTGGATTTGCAAGCCTTGCAGAGATGAATCTCAGAGGCTCCCATCAAAGTAAGTAGCATTTAAATTCTATGGCCACCATAATGCGTATTTACCACATGATAAATAGGTGTACATTTACTCAACTGCTAATTTAATATATTTTGTTCAGAATGTAGAATTTGCATTTACACATGAGTAATTCCACCAGAAGAGCAATCATGTATTACACTAAGGTTTCATTTTCATTAGTTATGGTTTACACTTGAGAATTAAGCAAGTTTAATGTTTCTACAGTGTCTATTATGAATAAATACTGAGACTTTTTCTAACATTTTATATTGTTTATGTTAAAATGAGATTCTTTATCCAAAATATTTTTTTCATGATTCAAACCCTCCATCTACAAAGTGCCAGAAACCTCATGTCCAGTTGGAAGAAGTGGGACTGGGGAGGTAACCAAATGCTTACCAAGCTCCTGAGGCTCTTGGATTTTTTGCCAAAAGAAAAAACGTAGCTATTTGGATGGGAACGGTGACTGTTGAAATAAAAAGCAGAATGCCTCAGGAGGGTAACAAACCATTTGATTGGAGTTTCCACCTCAGGGTTCCCAGGAGTTTAACCAGAGGGCCTAACTTTAGTCCACGTGGAATACTCTGGAATACTCAGTCGTAGCCACATCTCCCTTGCTAGGTCAGAGCTCCTGGCATGCATGCTCCACCCCCTAGTACCTAAATGTCCAAAAACACTTAAAAGCATTTGTGTGAGGTGGGGAAGAGGCTGCAGTGGTAGGTGGAAGAGACAATAAGGCCCAAAGCTCAGCATTTTAAACAACCAGGTGAAACTACTACACTAAACAGGCACGTGCAAAGAGGAAGATGAAACAGGTTAATTTGGGAATAGCTTCCTTCTCTTCTGCTGGTGACTCCCATCGAGTATCACCATCTGGGCTCACATGTCTTTCTACTTGCCTTGCAGACCCCCCACCCCCATCAGGGAAGGGAGAGACCAAGGAAAGAGAATTCACATTCCTGGCAAGCTGGTAGATAACAGTCACTTGCTAGGTGCTTTACTTTCACGAACTACTTTAATTTTCCAGATAGATAGCTTTGAGAAATAGATATTATCCCCATTTTATAGATAATAAAGCAGGGGCTCAAAGATTTGAGGTAAAACCAAAATTTATTAAATGCAGCACTGGAATTAGAATTTAGGACTGTCAGATTCCAAACACTCTCCATTCTTGTTTCCATAATGACATGAGGTCTCAGAATACTCCCCTGTTTTTTATTAGGAAATCCAGGTAGGTGAGGAGACAGAGGTGTTTAGAATTATTAGCATACAGACAGCTGAATAGCCATGGGACAGCATGAAGTTTGTGAGATGCTCAGAAAAAATTACAAGCCAGATGGGATTAAGCCAAAACCAAATTTCATTTTCACAGTTTTTTAAGTTTATTTATTTTGACAGAGAGAGAGCACATGGGAGAAGCAGAGAGAGAGAGGGAGGGAGAGAGAGAGAGAGAGAGAGAGAATCCCAAGTAGCCTCCACACTAGGATAGTGCAGAGTCTGATGGAGGCTCGAACTCATGAACCATGAGATCATGACCTAAACCAAAATTAAGAGTTGGTCACTTAACCAACTGAGCCACCCAGGCACCCCTCATTGCATAATTTTAACACCAACCATAACCACTCCAATCATGGTCTATCTCCCTAAATCTCATGAATCTTAGAGGCAGAAGAATTCTCTAGCCAACAAAGTACCAACACTTTATTTTAAGCTAAGCCAAGACAATGATGGCCTCTTCACTCATGTTGTAGATTTTATTTTTTCCTATATAATGAGAATGGGTGGGACAGAGAGGCATGCCACATACCTTACCTAGCACTTACCATTTTACTGGATGGAAAAGGTTACCTGAGGTTACTGTTTTTAAAGTTCTTAATAACAGAAAAGAACAGTGAGTCAGATACCATTTCATGGAAATGTTTTTTTTTTTTTAAGCAATCTTTACAGCAGTATACTGTTAAGCCTCAGTGCTGATGCACATAGTCCATCTAAAACTGGCAACAGCCATCTGAATTTGCAGAAAACAAAAGATACTTGACCTTTTTAAGATCTTGATATTTTTCCATGTTCTAGGTCATTTTTTAACCTCTTTAACTAATCTTCCTTCATTGTGTTAAGTACCTACTAATGCTGATGGCTGTTCCCTCAAAACCAATTATTGAGCAAACTATACCAAAAGTAGCCAATGGACAGGGTTTGCTTGTATCTAGAGCTATCTGATTATATGATGTTATTGAAAACTGGAAAATTAAGAATGAACCATTGTAAACTGAAATAATCATAAACTGAATGGCAGTGAACACAATGATTATTTTAAAGGAGAGAAAATAAAATGATTTATATGTAAGAATACATAGTCACTTGCCAATTCACCTCACAAAACCCAGAAAAAATGAACAGAAATGAAGCTTCAAACCGTATCTTTCACAGATATTTTTGAAATTGTAAATGGTTTCTTATACTGTTTATTTACATATTATTCGCAGTACTAAAAATTCAAACCTTCAACACGTAAAAAAAATTATAGCAAATAAGAGAGAAAATACCTACATCAAGTAGATATAGAGTTAATAACTTTATTCTATGAATGCATGCAAAGAAGCTTTGTGGATGAATCCAAGATGTGAAGAGTCTAAATGGCAAACACATTGCTGGTGACAGCAGCACACAATACAAACCCAAATGCAATTTGGCAACTTACACCAAGAACCTTAAAAATGTGCATTTTTGACCCACTTTAATTCTACTTCTGTGAATTCCCTCAACAATTACCTTATTTGATCATAGCAAGCCTTAATCACAAGTTTTTATGCTAAAAAGTGAGAAATAATCAAAATGCTCATTGAGAATATGTAAACTATAGAATGCTCCCTTGTGGAATACTCAACACTCCTCGGTGACTAGCAGTGATTATAAATCTACAATTATAAGTTATAACATAATAAGTGGTTATTAAGACTATTGTGATGACATATAAAAACTTATTAAAAATAATATATACATATATATGTACACACTCACAAAGTATGCACACACACAAACACACATGCAGAGTATGGCTACTTCTTGGTTAAAACACACTAACACACACATAACAAAAACACTAAAAAGAAATCAAAAATATTAATAGTAGTAATTCAGGAATAGGTAAATTACAGGACTAAGGGTGCTATAGATCATGATCTTGTAAAAATTTATCATATTTTCAAATTTACATTACTTTCATAATTTTGTTTAATTTTAACAATTTAGAAAGTAAAAATAAAATGTAAAAGATCACAGAAAGATAAATTTCCTTTTAAAATCACATACAAATATGGGGCGCCTGGGTGGCTCAGTCGGTTAAGCATCTGACTTCAGCTCAGGTCATGATCTCAGAGTTCGTGGGTTAGATCTGAGAGTTCATGGGGTTAGCCCCACGTTGGGCTCTGTGCTGACAGCTCAGAGCCTGGAGCCTTCTTGGGATTCTGTGTCTCCCTCTCTCTCTCTACCCTTCCCCCACTCATGCTCTGTCTCTCAAAAATAAATAGACATCGGGGCGCCTGGGTGGCGCAGTCGGTTAAGCGTCCGACTTCAGCCAGGTCACGATCTTGCGGTCGGTGAGTTCGAGCCCCACTTCAGGCTCTGGGCTGATGGCTCAGAGCCTGGAGCCTGTTTCCGATTCTCTGTCTCCCTCTCTCTCTGACCCTCCCCCATTCATACTCTGTCTCTCCCTGTCCCAAAAATAAATAAATGTTGAAAAAAAAATTTTTTTTAAATAAATAAATAAATAGACATTAAAAAATTTTTAAAAAACACATACAAATACAGTATAGCTATATTGTGGCATTATTTTCAGGATCATATATTTCTATTTAATTCAGCAAAACCTTGAGAATATTTTGATGCAATGAGCACCTTTTGTTTCTTTTCAAAGCATTACTTTGGAGGAAGTGTTACAGTGGGCCCAGTCTTTTGAAAAGTTGATGGCTACGAAATGTGAGTATGATGTATATGTTGGAATAAACAGTTTCATTCCTAAGAGAAAAAAGTGGCCCTAGGTGACGAACGTATGCAGCTCTTCTCACAGCCTTCAGAATGGCAGCAGCCCCAGTCACAAAAAGAAAACCTGAAAATAGTTTGTCGTGTCAACCACTATTATTTTCTTTGCTGTTAATTAAAACAAGATTAGTCACTGTGAATATTTAGTCTTCACAAGTGTATGTGTAAAATCCCTTGGAAAATATGTCTAAATCGTAACACATACTGAAATATACTGTCTTATCATAGCCTTCTAAAGTTAGAATTTTAGAAAACTCAAAAATTTGCTGCTCTTAGTGCCTTCAAAAGTAAGAATAAATTTTGAGTCTTGATGTTCTAAAACTCCTCAGAGTTAGTTTTCAACTTTATCAGTGTCTGATTTCAGTGGGACTTTATATAAGTCTACATATAGTTGTGTATAAGTATCAACATTCAGATGGTATAAATGAAAGCTAACAACAATGGATATTAGGGAGACAGAGTCATAGGCTCAATGCAAGAAATGAGAAGCATTTGTATTCATGGGAGCAGTCAACTGTATTTGGGTACAAAATTGGGAAATTGTAGAAAATGATAAATATCAGAAGACAGGTACAGGAAAAAATATTGTAAGTACTCAAAGAAAATTCTTTTTTTTTTAAATGTTTATTTTTCTTTGAGAGAGAGACCGAGTGCTAATGGGGATGGGGCAGAGAGAGAAGGAGACAAGGAATCCAAAGCAGGCTCCAGGCTCCAAGCTGTCAGCACAGAGCCCGATGCGGGGCTCAAACCCACAAACCGTGAGATCATGACCCAAGCCGAAGTCAGACACTCAACTGACTGAGCCACCCAGGCGCCCCATCAAAGAAAATTCTCTTGTTTGCTGAATTTGATATTTTTTAATGGAGTTTGTTCCCATCAAATGGTTGCTAATTTTTGCCTCTACATCTCTTTTTATTTGAGATTCCTTATTAGTCTCTGTATGAATATTTCATCTGTTTATACCTATTGACTATGGAAGGGGACTTAGCTATGCTACTTGATCGTTCAATTGATGAGATATGCAGGTGGTAACTCTGGGTAAAGTACTTCCTGTTACTCCTGGCAGTGACCATGCTTCTGGGGCACTTCCTGCTCTCTCTGCACAAGGGCCCCTCTTGATATGGAGACAACTATCACTGTCTGACCCAGAGGGCAATTAGGGGAGATGTAGACCCCTGGCTCCTCCTACAGGAACACCTTCATCAGATATTCTGGCAATTACTTCATGGCCCCTCCATAGCACCTGCAGACTTGGATCACTACCTGAACTCCCACCTATCATAACAGGCCTTTCCAATAAGCATTTGAGACCATGATTTACTTGTGAACCCTGCCTTTTACTTTTCAAGTATTCCTCATAGTTTGTGATCCAAGTTGCCAACATGTGAATTTTTAAAAATATATTTTTTGCAGGGTGCCTGGATGGCTCAGTAGGTTAAGCTGTGGACTTTGGGTCAGGTCATGATCTCGCGGTTTTTGAGTTCGAGCCCTGCATTGGGCTCTGTGCTGACAGCTCAGAGCCTGGAGTCTGCTTCAGATTCTGTGTCTCCCTCTCTCTCTGCTCCTCCCCTGCCCTCTCGCTCTCTCTCTCTCAAAAATAAATAAACATTATATATATATATACATATACGTATGTGTGTGTATATATATATATATGTCAATTTTAGAACAACGGGATGAGAGGAAGAGACAAAGGCATATGTTTAGTCAGCTATATTGATTGATCCACTGCTAAAGAATTTGGATTTCAGTCTCAACTCCTGGTAATTCCTGTTTTGCCATATCGCAGGTTAATCTCTCTCTTGAAGTAACAAATTCTCCACCTGTAACATGAGAGTAATATCACCCATGTTTTCAGCATTATTGTTCAGGTTAGACATAAAACACCTAGCTTAATGGCTGAGCAGGTTAGGCACACAATAATTGGTAGTTCTTTTTATTAGTAACAAGGTGCATGTCTCTGAATACCATTCCTTTTTCTCTGAGGCTTACCAAGAAGTTCAAAATCCCTAACTTGGCATTCAAGATTCTCTACACCCAAACTCAGTGCACTTTTCATGATTTAGCCACAGCTCTGCCCCTTCACATAACACACCTGTCGGCCAGGGTGACCGTTGTTCCGTTGGCTACACCGGCAACACACCTGTTCCAGGCTTCCCCTACTAAGTCCTGTCTACTCTGTTATCCACACATCTTGGGTAGTAAAATTCAACTTCCACCTTTTCCATGAAACTTCTTAGAAATACTTGCCTTCTCTCTTCCATTAGTATCATTATTTATTCTTCTTCTTAGTACAGCTATTTGGTGTATTGGGTTTTTTTCTGCACTTTCTCAGTAGATCTTAAATTCCCTGAGAGCACAGATCAAGACGCATTCACCTTTCATCTCCCGTCCCAGAGACTAAAAATAATGTGCTTTGTATCTAATGGGTATCCAATAAGTGTTCAATGAGTAAATACAAGACAAATACTAGTAAGAAAATATCAAAATGTATTAGGCCACATTATGTAAAAGTTTCTGTGCCAGTCCTGGAGCCCTCATAGACAAAGTAAATAAAGTTAATTGTTCGGTAATGATCTCAAAGGAGAGCCTAGCTAGAACTAGCTACTTCGACATCTAGTGTCATGAAAATAAGCAAAGTTTACAGAAAAGATGAGGACAGGAAGATAGCATACTGTTTTTTATAAAAACCAGCAAAAGCAGGATAAGAATCTTAAGAGCAATCTAATTACTGTGAAATTCATGTAAAAATTTAATAATCACATAATAAAAAAGATGATAAAACAATTCATTCTATGGACCATCCAATCAGAAAGATAAAACTAAAAAAACAGACATTAAATGCCAGAAAATAAAGTGTGTTTACATTAACCAAGGACACTGGTAAAATGTGTTCTCTGGCTAAGATATGTAGATGCCTCTTTTTACATAGATTAAAAGACTGTTTCTAAGAACATGTAGTCAGAAACCCACTTAGGAAGGAAATGTATTAAGTGTAGTCCCAATAGATGAACAGGAATTGGTTTAACCCATGTTTGCTGGACAGTCATTAAGTAATAGTCATCACAACACTGAATTAAATCAACTTCTTCATGGGGAGAGAGGATCCAAGAAAAGCATCAGTTTAGGGCAGAACCCTGGTAAAATTAAGACCTTAGTTAGAAATTAAGAACTCTAGGGGCCCCTGGGTGGCTCAGTCTGTTAAGCGTCCGACTTCAGCTCAGGCCATGATCTCGCGGTCCGTGAGCCCGAGCCCCGCGTCGCGCTCTGTGCTGACAGCTCAGAGCCTGGAGCCTGTTTCAGATTCTGTGCCTCCCTCTCTCTCTCTCACCCTCCCCCGTTCATGCTCTGTTTCTCTCTGTCTCAAAAATAAATAAACGTTAAAAAAAAAAGTTAAAAAAAAAAGAAATTAAGAACTCTAGTAGTCTAGATATTGTTTAATGATACATTAATTGGCAAACAAGTTAATTTTTTAAAAACAGTACGTGTGCTCAATATCCATTTAGTAAATCTTAAGCACTTAGGTACCAGGCAATGTGCTTGAAAAAAACAAAATTCCCTGTGCCCATCTACCACATGAAATAACACAGAAAAAAAGGTAGATTTTTTTTTTTTTTTTTTTTTTTTTTTACCAAAGACTGAAAATCTCCCAGAAGAGAACAGGGGAGCTGCTATTTATAGCACTTTGGGGTAAAGTAGAAAATGGTGATGGAAACAACTTCTAGGAACAGCCGGAATGGCATTTTAAAGGCAAGGCAAATACATATTTTTTAAATTTTTTTAATTTTATTTTTTTAATTTACATCCAAATTAGTTAGCATATATACACACTTTTTAAAAATAATGGCCTTTGGCAAATTTTTCACTAAAGACTGATTGTCAGGGTTTGGTTTGGTTTTTGGTTTTTGCTTCCAGAGTAAAAGTGGTTTTATGAAGCTATATCTTTCCCTTGAAGAGTCTATTGTTACATTCAACAAGCAGAAGGAAGCTCTAAATCCAGAAAGAAAAACATACACCCACCTTTCTTTGACATAAAATTACTTGCAAGGTCCAGTTAGGACAGCCTCATAGAAGACCAGCATCTAAAATACGTACGACTTGTGATAGTAAAATGTGTGCTTATGAAGTGCCCTATGTAAAAGGCTGAGAATCTTGAGGCCTCAAAAAACTGCCAAGAGCAAACTGCTTTGAGTTTTAGCATACATTATGGAGTGTGATCTCTGAGCAATTAAGTATTTATTGAGTTCCTACTATGTATGACAGAAGGACAGTGGAAGTGCTTTCTTTTTTTATTATTTAACTTTTTTTAAATGTTCATTTATTTTGAGTGAGAGAAAGAGAGAGACAGAGCATGAGTGGGGTAGGGGGAGAGAGAGAGGGGGAGACACAGAATCTGAAGCAGGCTCCAGGCCTTGAGCTATCAGCACAGAGCCCACTGTGGGGCTTGAACCCAAGAGCTTTAAGATCATGACCTGCACCAAAGTAGCCACTTAACCGATTGAGCCACCCAGGCACCCTGGGAAGTGCTTTCATGAAGGCACAGATAAGGATAGATAAAATATATGTGCACCATATATTTGTGAATCACTGTAACAAAGGGAGACTAGAAATACAGGTCACCTAGCACAAACCTACTATGTATGGGCTAAAAGGTGAAGATAGATGAGAAGGAATGGCAGGTCTTTGGGAAAAGCTTCTCACAAGAGGCAAATTTGAGCTGGAACTTGATTCAGACTGTTGTAAAATGATGAGGAGGTGTGACTGGCAGTATGTTAAAGATAGTCAACTATTTTAGAAGTAAGTCCAATATAGATAAAAGCTTCTTTGAAGGAAGAGATACAGTACGTAGGATTCCTCAGGATTTAGTGTAAAAAATGGCTCTACAAACTGGAAAGGGTCAAGAGTGAAAAATAATCAAATCAAAATTTTGACTAATCAGTTTTCCTTTTAATTAAAATGACAAAAAATGGTACCAGAAAAAACAACACATATGCATATCTGCTAAACCTCAAAAGGTGAAGGTAGAGGTTGCTCATTGATATTTGAGTAAACTATGTTTAATATAAATTAAAAGAAATCACTAAAACTGCAACTAACTTCTTTGGATGATTCATTCAATGCTTCCAAGTGTCTGGCAATCCTACCAAGCGCTGAGACAGAGGTGAAAAAGACCTGTAAGGTCATTGTGCTCAGCTCATGTGCTCCCTCTAGAGGGAGGAGATAGACAAACAAGCAAATAAATTAATGAAAACATTCATTCCAGTAAGTGTTAAATGCTTTGAACAAAATAAAAACCAAGTGGTATAACAAAGAAAGGCAAGTATGAGAGGGTAGTTCAATTGGATAATTAGAGGAGAACTGTCAGGAGGCACAAAATTTGAGCCAATTGCTGAATGATGAGAAGTATCATCAAGCTGATGAGCAGTCAGGCTGGGATCTGGGGGGCACAGTGGCCCACACAAAGGAAAGCCATATTCAAAAGACCCTGAGATGTGACTGAGGTTAGTGTCTTCAAATAACTAAAGAAGTTCAACATGACAAGAGTATAGAGCCTTATTGGCCACATGAGTGGCTTTAAACTGAAGAATAACAAGAGTCAATGTATCCTCCAGTTCTCTTCTGAAAAAAAGAGGCAGAAAGACCAGTTGGAAGGCTATTGAAATAAACCACATAAGACCAGAAGTCAGTGGGGAAGACAAAGCCAAGAGTACTTAATATATAAACTCTAACCAAAGCCATGGGACTATGAGATTACTTAGCAGGAGAGTTCGGAGAGAGGAGAGGAGAGATCCAGAGATGGAGCTTAGGTGGACACTAATATTTCTAAATCCAGAGAAGAGGAAGAGTCAGCAAAGGAAATGGAAAAAGATCATCAGGTGAGTTAAGGGTGACCAAAACAGTACATCATCATGAAAGGCCAAAAAGAGCATGTTTCAGGAAGGGAGCTGTGAACTGTGGTCAGAGACTGCTGAGAAGTCAGGTAATATGATGAAAGAGCAGTGACCATTGGATATGGCAATATGAAAGCCAATGGTGCCTTGGGAGGAACAGTTGCAGAGGCATGGGGATGGCTAGGACAAGAGGAAGCAAGGCCGAAGATATAGGGCATTATTTACATAAGTTTTGAGATGAAGGTCAACAGAGAAAAGAGTAGCAGCTAGAAAGAGTCATGAGGTCAATATTGGAAATATAGGCAACAGACCTTGTTGATTTTATTTGGGAAATACAGCAGCATCATTGTGGATGATGGCAACCATCAGAGAGGAAGAAAGTGATGACGGGGAAGACAGTGGAGACAATTTTAAGAGCAACAGAGAAATGCAAAGCCATGGAGAAAGCATAATTAGGTAGAAGACAAAAAAGAACTGTTTGGACATTGTTTTCCTATCAGAAAGAAAGTTAGAAAGGACATGTACCAGTAGAGGTAGGTCGGTTGATTTGGTAGAGAGAAAATGAGGGAATCTCTGCGTGAATAAATCAGTGTTCTCAGTGAAGACTGAGGCAAGGTCATCAGCAGAGAGCTGAGGAGAGATGTGCTGGGACCTTAAAAAGAAAGAAGAGGGGCGCCTGGGTGGCTCAGTCGGTTGAGCGTCCGACTTCAGCTCAGGTCATGATCTCACAGTCTGTGAGATAGAGCCCTGCATCGGGCTCTGTGCTGACAGCTCAGAGCCTGGAGCCTGCTTCAGATTCTGTCTCCCTCTCTCTGCCCCTCCCCTTCTCATGCTCTGTCTCTCTGTCTCAAAAATAAATAAAAACATTTAAAAAAATTAAAAAAAAAAGACGATATGAAATAGCTTCTGGAGAGTTAAAGAACCAATTTAAAAATTGTAGCTATATAAGTTGTCTCTCACATGAGTTTACTGTATAGATGGAGTGCTCAGAATAACTTTAATTAGCAGACAAACCTAGTATTCACAGTACAATCAATGGTATAGTACCATGAGCAACATAGATAGATGTGTTCTTGAGAGATATTTTATCTATAAACCAAGATACCATGGAATGGTGGTAGGATGACTGGGTCATGTTGAGTGCCCACTTAAAATCTGCAGAGATGATTTGAAGTGTGAAAGCCCAGTTACATATTTTTCTATGGCCTCTTCAGTTTGCTCCAGACCAGACATAGAGTTCAGCCATTCTAAATAAGCAGGTGTTCTGACTCACAGAGTTGGCATCACTATTAATTTTGGTCAAAATCAACCTTCAGTGTATGGTGTACTTTCCTCCCTTTCTCAGTTATCACAACCACCTGCCAACAGCCTCGGAAACGCCAGGTTGGATACTATGGGATTATTTTACTGCTAAAGGCAATGAAGACTTCTCTGATTTACACTGGCCGGTGCATCCTCATCCTGACACAAAGCAGGCATTAGAAGCTACTAATGGATATTGCTGTCCCATCACGTACATCCTGATCTCTAAGGCAGAGCCCCTCCTTCAGCTCACTTCCTCTGTGACAGATTCTGTACTGCTCACTGTGCATCGACAGCCTCCTACACTATCATTTATTCTACCCTCTGCTAACCACTGCTGTTGCCATGGCTCCCGTCAGCAGCCCTCACATTCCCTGCATGGCCAGGCCACAGCCCCTTCCCTCGGTACTGTTTCTCTTCTCTAACTTCTCATGCACTTGTTCACCTTGCAGGAAGAAAAACAAAACAACAAAACCTGGCCTTTTATAGACACCACTGTTCAATTAGTGCATGTTTGTCTCCCTGTCCAAAAAAAAAAAAAAAGTAACAACATGCCAGGTATAATCCTCTGGTCCTTGGTGCTTCCTGGATGCTAACAATTAGGGCACGCTTCTTCACTTTTCAAAACGTATGGAGATTCACTTGAAAACATAGAAGCACGAGGAATCTGAAAGCCTGAACTGACAAACCTTTTTTAGTCAGTACCTGCTGTCCATCAGGCAGTGCATAGGCACTGGGCATAGGAAGGTGGAACTGGGGTCCTAGTTATCAAAGTGTTTGCCTGTGAGTAGGAGAGTAATCAAAGTAAATCAGTAGATACAACACACTGTGGTATAGGGTGAGAGGGAACTATCATTAAAATAACTGTAGACTGGGTGCTATTTGTCAACTGACAGGAAGCACTTACCTAGTTGGGGAGGAGGAGGTTGTTCCAGAGAAATTTTTCCAGAAACAGATATTTAACCTCAGTCTTAGATCCTAGTACAAAGCCTACCACACAGGAGGGAACTGCATATACAACAGCGTGGGGGTCGCACACTGGTTGGCCAGGAGCAAGGCTCAAACAAAGACTGTTTCCAGAAGTGACAAGGGAAGAGGATAGAGAGGTAGGGAGCACTGTATCCTAATGGGCCCTGTAGCCACTGCCAAAGTCTGGCTTTTTTTTTTAATTAGGGCAATGGGAAAAGGTTGAAAGGTTATAAATAAAGGGTTGTGGCCAGATTTTTGCCTTAGAGATTTTTCTCTGATAAAAGTGGAAAACAGATTGAAAGCAGGTCAGGTAGATGAACTGAGGCTTTTTTCAGATTAGGTGGCTTACAAATATTTCTCAAAAATCATTAAAAAATAATCTGTAAAAGGAGAACAGAAGATAACATAATAAATATAACAGATAGCTTCTTTAATATACAAACAAGTCTGAAAAATTCCAAAAAGACTAACAATGCAAAAAAAAAAAAAAATTCCAAAAGATTTGAAATTCAGTAGGAAAGAAAAAATGTTTAGGCATTAATATTTTAAAAGTGCAAACTAAACAGTTACAAGTCACTGGTTTTACCCCATCAGATTGGAAAGGATGGAGTAAGCAGACACTTTCACACTGTTGTTAGTAATGAGAACTAATGAAATCTTTCTAAAAGCAATTTTACAATAGATATCAAGAGTTTCCAAAAACATTACATCCAATAATCTAGGAATTCAATTCTTTTAAATTCATTATAATAAAATTATTACTGATGCAAAGATTTACACACCAAATATTCAATGTAAAATAATTTATAACAAAAAATGGGAAACAATATAAATATTCAACAATAGTAGGGTAGCCTAATACAATATAGAGTTGTCTTGCAATGGACTACTGTGTGACCCTTGAAAATAAAAAGGAGAAAATGTTTCTGGGGCACATTTCTGGGCAGCTCAGTCGGTTAAGCATCCGACTTCGGCTCAGGTCATGATCTCAGGGTTCATGGGTTCAAGCTCCGCGACTGGATCTGTGTTGACAGCTCAGAGCCTGGAGCCTGCTTCAGATTCTGTGTCTCCCCCTCTCTCTGCCCCTCCCCCACTCTCGCACGCACTCGCTCTCTCTCAAAAATAAATATTAAAAAAAATGTTATAAAAACTGTTTCTACATATTAAGTATGAATGAGTGACACAGAATTGCTTTCACATTATAATGCCAGTAATTTGCATGTGTATCTGTGTTTGTATAGACAAATGAATTCTAGTTAGATAGAAAGTTAAACATTAACAAAGGACTGAAAGAATAAAGAAAATATATCAAATCGTCAACAATCATTATTATCTTTTTTAGAGGTTCTCTGTATTTAAAAACGACTTATAGTACTTTAAGTTACATTTATAAGAGAGAAAAATCATAAAGGATTAATATCACAGAAGCGAAACTGGAGAAACTCAATAAAGCAGATTTACTTTCAAACTTCAGGAAGAAGCTAGTACAGTTATAGAATTTATTATCCCAAGTGGTACAGATTGAAAATAAACTAGATGTAAAATCGTTTTAGGCACATTTCTGATGAAAGACTGCTGCATAGCACGATTTTAGGATCTATTTCATGGTGTAAGCTTTTTCCCCTTGCAGAAAACAATCCTGGAACAGATGGGCCACTGCTCTGACTCAGCCAAGAGGAATGCCACGTTTCCCTTCCACATCAAGAAACTGACATGTGTCACCTTGTGTGTCATAGAAAATACTAATTTCCATGACTGGTTTAAAAAAAAAAAAAAAAAAAAAAACAAGCTACAGAGTCCCAAAAGCATCACTCTCATTCTTAAGGGAAAAGCATACACTATGTATGACATAAACCTACTTTTTCCATCCTCTCAACTTAATGAGCAATTCTGTTGTTTATCTTTATTCACTCTGTGCCAACAGAGTCACCGTCTCTTTAATGCTCAGAAAGGAGAATCATTTACAACTTCAGAATGGGCTACTTTGGGCTACATGGCCTAATTTGGAAAAGGCTTTTCTACCTTTAAATTCACTTGTTGTATGAGTCATTAGAAGTTCTAAATTGAGTAATTCAGTTCCAACTTTAATAATTACTCAGATTCCTGGAACACCGTTATACAAATGCGCTTTCAGCTGCTTGCCTTGGTTAACTTATAAAAATTCTGTAAAACACACCAGCCATGTGAGTTTACTTAATCTACACACCAGAATGTTACGTGAAATATCAGATAAGTTCAAATGGTCCACGTCTGCTTTCAGGTCCAGGTCAGGTTATGATGCAGTAAAACACGACATTAAAATCCCACTAATTTATTTATAAGAAACATTCATTTCTTGTTTGTGCCACACAGTGACTGAGTTCAGCTCCACCTCCATTCTATGTCTTCATTCTGGCCTTCAGGCAAAAGAAGCAGGTCTTTTCCAGAATGTACTCTTTGCATGACCGTTTGAAAGCTCAACAGCAGGCCACCTGCTTGAAACTTCTGCTTAAAGCCTTTTGCTTACACCTGCGTATGGCAATTTGCATGTATTTCATTGGGTAAAACAAATCCAATGGGCAGGGCCGATATAAATGGGACATAAAAGTATAATCCTCCTATGAGAATGGCAGGGAGTAACTAAGATCAATACTACAATCTACCATATTATCAAATATCTATATAAAATACAAATTGCAAAACATGGATGGCCTCATTAGCAAAGGACTTGAGTATATGGAGAATTGTTGAATCATTTGGCCAGCCCGAAAAGATCCTTCCTCCACTTGCAATCAGGAGAGAAATTAGAGAAGGCCATACAGATGCCGGCAGGTTCTGAAATGAGAATCTCTAAATATTTTACTATACATTTAAGCTAAACATAAACACAAATTCAGAATACTATAACACAGACTCTAATATTGGTTTCCAAGTCATCTCCCTAGTCCCCACTCACCCATGCACTCACCCATCCGAGTACCTGGCACCTATCATTCCAGGATCTACAGATTTTATCTGGTATCCCATTTTTTCCCTGTTCCATAGCTCATTTCTTTATTTTAGGACTTATTTTCTGTCCCTAATGAGGTACGCACTCAAAATTCTACTAAGTACAAAGTACTAAGTACAATATCCAGACTTTAAGCCAGCTTTAAGTCTGGCTTGTTAAGCCAGAAATACCTTTCTGTTTTGATTTGTTTTTTGTTGTCGTTGTTGTTGTTGTTTTGTTTTGTTTGTTTTTGGTTTGCCTTTCCATTCAGCTGTTTCTCCAACAGGAGCTCCAACTGCTACAGGTATTGGTTCTGACCTCAGCTTTGTGTCTGTGATGAGGCAAGGCACATCTTAAAGTTAGTTTGGTGTGAAAATAAACTTCTTGTTTGAAATCTAAGATAAAATATATTCCCCCATTGGGTAGAAGTATCTAATCCATATTACTTCCTATGTTACAGTTTTATACACGCTCTACCCCCATTTCATCTGTCCTCTTAACTCAAGTGATGTTCCTTTCAAACCCTTTCCCACTCAATGTCATGGAGGCTTCACTTACATGATAATAATGAGACATGCTCTAATTTTGTGTATTACTAAAATGGCACACTTCTTGCAGATTACCAGTTTTTCCCAACCCTAATCCTCCTTAGAAGGGATCTGCCTCTATTTGAGTTTATCTCTTGAATAAAAATATCTTAATTGTTATCTTTATTTTTGTATTACTGCCAACAGAGCCAAGTAGAAGCCAAGGAGTCAAGGCTTTCTAGTGCTAGAAAATTCAATCCAATCTCTTACGTGAAGATCCAGGAAAATCTGATTTTACATTGCTATTCCATCTGATTACCATTATTTCTTATAACAGTCAATAATACTGATAAAATATTTTTAATCAAAATTTTATATTTGGTCACATATTCAATGTGCCTACACACACATTTCTCTTACTGTCAATTAAAAGCTATGTCATTTCATCATTTAGAAATTCAATTTCTCAGATATGCCAAGAGACATCCTAGTCACCAATGAAGTTCTGAGAGTGTTCATCTTCGATACTGAGAGTACTTGGTCCTCCCAAAGATTCATATTAATGTGTCAGATTTGTGAGAGCTTGTCTAACCCTCTTCTTCAAACACTAGCTCCTACAAAATAGAGCCTCAATCAGAAAAGCTCCTTCCACATGCATGTCATTAGCCACTCAGTCCAGAAATGCAGTTTAAGACAAAAACTAAGAATAAACATCTCTGGCATCAAATGTCATTTGATGACTGTGCTGCACATACCCATTGTCCTGCTCTTGATTTTGAGATAGTTTCCAACACCCCATCTGAATTCCATTCTTTGCCTGGTCCTTCATTTCTAGTTTGAAACATAATGTATGAATATAAAGTTGAACTTTTCATCCATCTGTGTTCTCCTGCTCAGATTGGATATTGAGAAACACCCCAGGATGTACAACTTGATCAATTTATTGCTCCTACATGACTTGGGTATTTTTCTTTCAACCTTGACCTGCCTGTTGAGATTCTAAACCTTGCTCTGACCCTCCAGTTTGGCTTTGAGGGCTTAGATTTTTTTGTTTCAGTTTCATGATCAGAGCTCTGTCCACTGATGCAACTTAAGTCTTCTTTCTGGGTCCTTGTGACCTCTTCTATCCTAGACCTACCCACATCAGTAGACATTCTCCTGAGTGACTCAGAATAAAAGAACGAAGGGGTAACCACACCACTGACTGGCATTGTCAAAACATGCTTCAGATTTATAGATCTAAGGTGTGATGTGTGTGTGTGTGTGTGTGTGTGCATTTGTGTGTGTCATTATATAATACTCACTTGTTAAATAATTTGGAGCTTTGATTTAAACTTTAGTTTTAATCTGCATTAAATGTTGTTCAGATTTTTTGATGATTTGACCCCCCAAAATAAACTAATTTCTCCATTACTTTTAGATGGTCCAGTAGTCTATGCAGCATACTTAAAAATGGAGCACAGTGATGAGAATATTAAATTCTGGATGGCATGTGAAACCTATAAGAAAATTGCCTCACGATGGAGCAGAATTTCTAGGGCAAAAAAGCTTTATAAGATTTACATCCGGCCACAGTCCCCTAGAGAGGTAACTACATGACAATGATGGCTAATGGAAATCAGTACATCCCGGGGAAGGACGCTAAAATCTGTCAAGCACACATATGCACCAGGCACTTTATATCCAGTACCTCCTATTATGCTACAAAATCAGTATTGTTAACCTTATTTTACAGATAAGAAGCCTGAGAATCTGAGAAACTACCTTGTTCAGTGTCACATATCAGTTAAGTGAAAGTTAGGATTCAAAGTTAGGCCTGTCTGGCTCCAGAGCCTCTTGTCATTAAATTATCTTAATTCCTTGGAAAGTTTCTTTTTTAAAAAAAGAAGTCCTTGTAAGAAGAATTGACTTTGCTAGAAGGAACTACAGATACCATAAATGGGCGTGTTGACAAGCCCAGTAGTGTTGGGAAGAGTCTGCACCACGGCACCAAAGCTCACTGCTCACCTCAGTTCCAAACCGGCAAATCCAGCAAACATTCACACTGACGCCACCACCGGTCACTTACAACTGCCTGAAGAAATAACGCCATGAGCGAATGACGCGCTAAGACCCCTTCTGGTAGAGAGAGAATAAGGAATGAAAACTCTTGTCAAGGAGATAAGGGTAGGCTATGATATATGAGATTCCTATCACGCAGACAGTCCTACATTATCATCTTGTTCCTCAAAACTCTTGTCTGGAAATCACTTGGTTTATTGAAATAACCACTTCTCTCCTTTATTTCTCCACTTCTCTTCACTCTCTTCCCATTTCACGGCATATTCAGTGAACAACATTCATGACTACTAAGATAAACTTTAAAATAGTACCGACTTCCCTTTTCCTTAAAAGAGATATTCATCTCATAAACTTCCTTGTTTGTAGACTCCACTAACAGACCACTTGCATCTGCTTAAGTAAGCAATGGTTACTGAGATTTCCCTGGTCTTGGGCTTTTTTGTTTTGTCTTGTTTTTTCAAACTGGGATATGGAGGTGGGTGTTTAGTTTAAAAAAAAAAAAGCAAAGTTTGTCTCTTATAAGTCATTTTAGATACCTATGAAACTTGAGACAAAATTACCCTATTCCACTAAGGGAAAAAAAAAAAGGAGAGTGGGGAATAAATTAAACCTTTCCATTATAGTTTCTGTCTTCAATTATACCTACTTATGCTGTATGTGTAATTTCACTTTTCAGATTAACATTGACAGTTCAACAAGAGAGACTATCATCAGGAATATTCAAGAACCCACTCAAACGTGTTTTGAAGAGGCTCAAAAGATAGTGTATATGCACATGGAAAGGGACTCGTATCCCAGGTTTCTAAAGTCAGAAATGTACCAGAACATTTTGAAGACTATTCAGCCCAACAATTCCTAACTAATACTCAAAAGTGTAAATTGAAGATGGTGTATTGAAAGTACTGGCTTTGTTTTTTTAATTCACACACACACACACACACACACACACACACACAATCAGAAGTAGAATAGGAATGAAATAGAAAAAAAAACTATAAATTAATTTCTTTTAATTCTCAAAAAAAAAAAAAAAAGCAACACAGATCCCCAAAGGGATGGGGTCCAGAACAGTTACAATATGAATAACATAATTTATGGCATGCCTATGTAGCTCAGTTAACATATGAGGAGAAGGAAGGTCTTCATTACACCAATATTAGAAAGTTTTTACTGTAGTAGTCAACAAATGGATGTTTTCTTATTAATAAAATTTTGCTCGCATAATGCATAGACCAGTTCTTTAGAAATTGTAGCGATATGAGTTGTCTCTGGCATGAGTGCACTCCATAGATGGAGTGTTTGTATTAACTAATCAGTAGACAAACTTGGTATTTGAAGACAGTCAATGGTATAATATTATGAGCAATATAAAAAGATGTGTTCTTGAGAGATATTTTATCCGTAAAATTTTTCTACTATTATACTCAAACTAAATATAATATATAACAAATATCTTCTACATGTGAAAAAATCATGGTGATTGTAAGCTATTAAGAACGTATAAAATACTTCATTTATTCTTATATTGATAGAAAAGTAGAAAATTTGGTTCCTGTATTTCAAGAATTGTCCTCACAATGTGAATTTATAATGGTCCTGGTAATCAATAAATCCAAATATAATCTAAAAACTTTTATATCTGTGCCTCTTTTAAAGACACGATGAAGTTATTTTTATAGCAAAAGACTGTTTCTTATCTATCCTGTCATAGCAACTTCTTAGAATTTGTCAGAAGATAACAGAGGAAAGAACTCATATCAATTTCACTTGTTTTGTTTAGCATATAGCATAGCATATAAATTTTCCATACAGATGGATAAATATTCTGTGGCTTTTTTTTTTAACGTTTATTTATTTTTGAGACAGAGACAGAGCATGAACGGGGGAGGGTGAGAGAGAGAGAGGGAGGCACAGAATCTGAAACAGGCTCCAGGCTCTGAGTTGTCAGCACAGAGCCCGACGTGGGGCTTGAACTCAGGGACCGCGAGATCATGACCTGAGCCAAGTCGGACGCTTAACCAACTGAGCCACCCAGGTGCCCCATATATTCTATGTTTTTAATGAAGAACAAAATACATAAAATATTTACTATGAATTTTCCAAAAATTTAACCATATAAAATTGTTGTTCAGGATTTTTAGTTTTACTATGAAAAGTGTTTCTCATGTCTCAGATTTGACTGAAATAGCATTACTATTTTAAAATACCTATAAACTTATGCTGTATGGCATGAAAATGAATACTAACGATAATTCTTCTCAATCAGCAAAGGGTTATTATAACACAATAAATATTTGGGGGTTATCTCTGAGAAAGAAACTGTTTAAAAGATATTTCCATGAAAAAGTATATCATTCATTAATATGGATCTTAGTTAAAGTAAAAAGTGTTACCATAGTAGTCTAATTTTACATAGTTCACTGAGTTTTATTTTCTGTTAAAAATACCAATATAAGAATACAGATTGACATCTTAGATATCTGAAGTTGATGATGATGCCTAGCCATAAAAAAAAAAAAAGTTTACACATGTTTCAAACAGTTTTATCCCACTCTGTCAGCAAATTAATGTATTTATGGACATATATTTAAGAAGTGTTATACATGCATAGTCATAATACATATAGTTTGAGCAGTTTCAGAAGACCTGGAGCCCTTCTCATTCAAATTGTACCAAGTCAGCCACTGACACAACCAATAAATTGAATTGGAATAATCAGCCTTCTTTACTACTTATCTGTCCCCTCTAGGGGGTATTTATACTCCAATACAGGATAAGTCTAGAACTTTCAGTATTGCTTACGCACTGATTTTTCCTCCTGAATAGGGTCTCTCTCTGTTTAGCTATCCCAAGACCTTCATCTCACATTGGGTCAACAAGGTGCCACGTGGTATCATGAAACGAAAAGCTTTGGGCTGAGGAACAAAGCCATGGATTGGTTCCTGACCACTCAGCTGATGTTGTACCATTAGTAACAGGAGCTCTCATTTGTCTCATCCATCAAATAAAGGGGAGGGACTACTTGGTTTGACTGGGCCACACACAGTGAGCACTTTATTACATCCCATTACTAATGTATTTATTCTTTTTCTCTGTACAAGTTTGGGCTCATTTTGGGAAGAAATTCTTCCAAAAATCAATGTTTTCATGAGGAAGTAGATAATGAACTATTTTGCATTTAACACTGGTTAAGGGAGCTCTGAAATTTTTTACTTAGTAACAGAATTTAAACTGTTTTCCTTTCAAGAATTCTACATGGAAGTATGTGTTTTATGTTAATAACAATTAAAATATTTTTCAGATCATTTTAAACTAATAACTTACTAAATTTTGTTCATTTTCCTTAGGATATTTATTAAAATAGTTCAAAACTTGATATTTATCAAATGGCTATAAGGATAAGCCCATATAAACATATTTTTTACATTGTATTTGTTTTATCGTTAAGTACTCTGAGATTAATAAGTTAAAAACGTACTGTTAAATTTCTGATATCAGAACATGGATATATTTATGACTTTCTTCTATTTTTAAATATACATTTTCAAACTCTGGAGATATATGAGATAAGCCTTCATTGTATCTGCATAAAAATAAAATCTTATCTTCTCCAAAGAAGATAGTGACAGAGATTTGTACAATTCAGATTCAAACATGTTGGCAGAGATGAACACTTTCCTATTTATAATTCATCAGTCACACCATAGTTTCATCAACTGCTAAGGACTTTTTACCAATTTTGGAAGAACGATTATAGAAAAGAGATATGTAAAGCTTTCTCCAAAGACATAATAGGGTGTGATTTGAAGAAATCATAAGATACCACTGCCCAAAAATATCTTCCCTATATCTAGGACCTGAAATCCATCATTGGTCATAGAAGATGAAAACGGGTTTGAAATTCAAGCTGTAAGTGAAGAATGAAACACTAGTGTTGACACGTTACCTGTTGCCTAGCAGAAAGTAAAGCTTGAGAAATAGAATGTAGGCCTATAGGGTGGTATAGGAAAATAGTCTGAGACAAGAAAGATATCAGGGTAACTAGAAGTCACCAGATACCAAACAGGACATGGAAATTGGGGACACAAATGGAAAGGGATTGCTTACTAAAATCTTCCTATGTTGTTAGTAGAAAACCAAAGGAGAACAGACTTAGCTTAAAAAGCAAGTATTCTGGGGCGCCTGGGTGGCTCAGTCAGTTGAGCGTCCGACTTCGGCTCAGGTCATGATCTCATAGTCTGTGAGTTCGAGCCCTGCATCGGGCTCCGTGCTGACAGCTCAGAGCCTGGAGCCTGTTTCGGATTCTGTGTCTCCCTCTCTCTCTGACCCTCCCCCATTCATGCTCTGTCTCTCTCTGTCTCAAAAAATAAATAAACGTTAATTAAAAAAAATTTTTTTTTTAAAAAGCAAGTATTCTAGGAGTACCTTGGTGGCCCCGTTGGTTGAGCCTCAGACTTCAGCTCAGATTGTGATCCTGTGGTTCATGAGTTCAAGCCCCACATTGGGCTCACTACTGTCAGCACAGAGTCTGCTTGGGATCGTCTGTCCCCCTCTCTCTCTTCCCCTCTCCTGACTATGCTCTCTTTCCCTCCCAAAAAGAAATAAAATATTTTTTTAAAAAATAAGTATTTTAAATGCTAATTATACATTTTTGTATAAAAAAATTAATAGCATTCTCATAGAAATAAAGAGCAAGTATTAAATTCCTCATTAAATATTTATAGAAATATTCTTTTAACAAAACTTTATCTAGCTCCTGCTGAGTACAGATATTGTATGTACAAACATTAATTAGGTGAGGCTTCTGCTGTCAAGGATGTAAGCTGATAACTGAAATACAAAATAATAACCCAAAATAATAATGGCCAAGGTTGACCTGTTTACAGAGTGCTGTGCAGTCCCAGCAGAAGCATCTACTTCTGCCTAGCAGAATTTAGAAAAACAAGAAGAGGTGATGTTTAAGATGACTCTTGAAGAATAACTAAGAGATCACTCAGAGGAAAGGAGAAAACAGAGTGGATTGGAACAAGGGCTGAAAAAGGGAAATCTTGTGGCAATTAGGAAGATTTAACAGATGGTTGGAGGCTCTTGAATCAGACCAATTTAAGTCCAAATCCTGGCTCTAACACATAGCAACTGTGAGAATTTAAGGAAACTGTTTAATCTCTCTGAGCCTTGTTTTTTCTTCATCTGTTAGATGATAATAGCAATAACATTATAACAGCTACCTTGTAGGCTTTTACATGTGCATATAAAGTCCTGAGAGTGTGCTTAATAAAATGTAACCATTTTATTAGTTACTGTAAAAGTTCAAATGAGAGACAATGATAGTCTAAGCTAGGCAAGCGAGGAAAAGCAAGGGAGAAATAGTGAACTGATCCGGTACAGGGAATGATCAAGGTTGATCCAAAGTTTCTAATCTGAGTATCAAGGTGAGTACAGATGCCATTAGCCATTAGCCGGGAAAAAAAAAAAAAAAAAAAAAGCATCTCAGAAGGATGAGCGGGATTGGGAAACAGGTTGAGTGTGAGGTGCCCGTGTGTTGTAAGCGGGATTCCAGAGCAGAAATGTAGAACAGGAACTGTTAGCATGGCTGACTCAATGACCAGAAGAGATCTTATAGTGAAATCGTGCAGGACAGAGAGTAGAAACCCAAAGGAACCTTAAGGAGCAAGATAACATTAATAACTCTTCATTAATTCTCATGGAAGCTCATCACAACATTTATAGTACTACTAATGATTATTTACTGAGTTGTAATATGTAGTGGATACTGTGCTAAGTATTTGCATATGTTATTCACACATCCAATAAATAGTTATTGAGCATTTGCCTTACATCAGTACAGTTGTCAGAGATAAGAACTCACCAACAAACCAAGCAGAAAATGTGTCTGCCCTCAAGGGGCTTACATTGTCTTTATGTAATAAGATAGTAATTCTAGAAAACTGTATCAGGTTTGAGAAATGCTAGGAAAAAAAAACCACAAGATACTAGCATAGAGAGTAGCAAGGTGAAAGGGGTGGGGATGCTCTAGAGAAAGTCAAGGGATCCTCCCTACATAACTGTTATGCTCCTCCCTCCTGACAAGGCTAACCAAAGGTGACAAATCTGAGGTTTTGAGAAGTTAAATAATTTTTTCAGTACCTCTCACTAGAACCAAGATTTTTCTAACTCTAATACTTTCATCATTATAAGTACAGCCTCCCACAAATAAGCCACATGGAAAGTAAGTGTACAGTGACCTAATATACAAAAATATGCATTCAAATTTAAAATGCCATTATTATACAGACCATTTTAATATGGAGGATCACTATTAAAACTATCTCTAGTTACTGCTAATAAACTCACAAGAATTGGTTTAAAATACCATTGATGTTTGGGTCTCTGCTAGAAAGACTTAAAAGGGAGCTGATATAATTATGCTCAGGTTCCAGTAATAGGATGGAACATCTTCTGTTTAATTGGCAAATATGTTGCTAAAACCAGATATTTAAATACACATATACATTTATGGATGACAGGGAAGGCAATTGTAAAGGAGCCAAGCTATGAGCCTACCAAGATGTTGGAGGTCACGGTCCTCACCATGCAGCAACCCACAGCTGTCCCCATTATCCTGGGAGAAAAAAGAGCAGGGCTATGGCCATAGTCAGTACCAACTGGCTGCGTCTTCAGTTTGAGGTCCTGGGGAAAGAGATGTGGGCAAATAGTGGAAAATATCATTGGAAGCCCCAAAGCCAAAGAAACAAAGTGCTAAAAGAATCTAGAGGGTATGGCCAAAGAATCTGGAGAAAATAAAATAAGAAATCAAGAGAGCATTTTATTTAATTTTAATAAGCAGCATCTTTCTCATCGGAGGCGGTTCTTATCTGTTAACCATACACCCAGCATTTGTCCCTTTTAAAGACACCATCCAACATCTAGTCCCTGCCATTGTTGCCTTGCCCTACAGTTTTGCTTAAAATGAGGAACCAATTCACTTAGGGCTTAGATCATCTATCCAAGTACAACCTAGTATGTTTATAAAAAAGATTTGATCAAGGGCATTTTCGAATTTTAGCAGTTTATGGGCCTTAGAAAGAATAGTTCGCTATTTTACTTGAACCTCCAAATAATCCTACCAGGATGCATTTTCACCCTCAGTGCACAGAGCCGGAGAGTGACAGGGCCCCAAGAGCAGGGTGTTTGCTGCTCTATAGGCCAGTGCTTGAGTGGCGAGATTCAAGCATGCAAATAAAAATCCAGTAGCAGGGCGGTAATGGAAACTTCCCTGCTGGAGAGCTACAGGAATAAGTGAATTGATGGACTCAGATGTGCAGACGGTGGTACCTGGTGGATTGTTGTGATCCTTAAAAGGTAGTTATGAAGAGAGAGATTGTGTTTTTAGAAAGGAATGGCTTAAGAGAATTAAAAAGGAAGGAAGAAGAGTTTGCACGCAAGAGAAAAACAAAAGGCAGTATGTAAGAGGAAGCAGAGGGAGTAGGAGTGTAAACCAAGAGACCAGCAGTGTCAGGTGTCAAAAGCTAGAAGAGAGGGAAGAGAAATGAAGAAATAAGAGCCCTGCAGAAATGTTATGACAGTACAGAAGCGGCTCTTGTAAAGGTAAACCCCCTTCCTTAGAGAGCTTCCATTCTTAATAAGGAAAGGAAACGTTTCAGTGCAAGAAAGGAATATGCCATATCTATAAACATACCTAGTTTGAAACTTATACTTTAAAAGGAATGGCACCCGCAACGAGGTGGGAAAATCTACTGGATAATTTGACTTCTAGACAGGACTACAGCTCATGTTACTGCTTCTAATAAATAATGCATTTAGCTCTATCAGACACTTTGATGTGTTTCTCTGACAGCACTTGCAACTGAGTTCTTTCTCACAGACCTCAACTAGCGAGAAGAATACAAGACAGTTAAGGTAAATACAGCCTGTTTGTGTGCCTAACACTATCTCCTAGCATCCCGGACTCTAGGGGACTCATATGCAAGTTACATCCCCAGGAACTAAATCTAAAATTGGAGTGTATGTGCTCACCCAGTTTTTATGTTTCAGTTTGGCAGTTTGTTTCTAAGGTTGCCACAAAGGAATGATTATTATTAGCTTCAAGCTTTGGGGAAGAGTGCCATCAGTGCATATTGTTTGAGAGGAAAAAAACCAAAAAGGATTCTGAGGTTCTGTTTTCAGGAATAAAACTTGGAAGCTTCTAGGTGCCAGACACTGTGATAGTCATTTTGCATTTCTTATCTCATTCAGGACTTACAATACATGTGCAAGGAAGTTATTATTAACTACATTTTAACCTTGAGAAAACAGGTTCAGAGAGATTTAAAACATGTCTAAGTTCACTCAAGGAATAAGAAACCAAGCCAGCAGTAAAATTAAGCACTTTCTGACTCACATCCATGCTCTTCCCATAAATCAAATGAAGTTTTGCTTATTAAAGACCAAAACTGCAACTTCTTTTTTCAGTCATATGCTTGCAAATCAGCCTGACATTGAGGGGACTGTCACGTGACTAAGTGATAATTGCTCTTCTTGACAGATCTCAAATGAGCTATTGTCATCATTTCAATAGTGATGGGTGCAGGCATGATCTTAGAGAAATATAGGTTAGAAAATTCTTTCGACAAAATACGCAACAGTTACTGCTATGTGCGCTCTTATGTGCACCCTAAGAAAAAACATCATAAACACCTAATTTTAAGAGATTACTGTCTTCAGTAATTCTGTCTTCCCAAAGGCAGGGAAATCATTCAAACTGAACTGAATAATCTGAGTATGTGAACTGAACAATCATTCAGATAACAGACGCTCTGAAATCACCAAGGCCCCTCTTGCTAAGCTAGATATGTCCAAAACAGTCTCCTCTCTCCTCCTGAAGCATCATCGATCATGTAACTTCCCCAGCCTAGATCTCTTACCTGAACTCCAGATCCATTTTGGAACCATTTAAGGTGCACCCTTTTATCATCACTCAACCTTAATAACTCAGAAAGGTGGGTGATCTGAATCCCATTTTTCAGATGAAGAAACTGTCACTTCCCTGAAATCATAAACCTAACAAGTGATGGAGCCAGGCAACAATTCAAGCCCAGGTCCTTCTGATTCCAGTTGCTTGTTCATTCTTGTTTCTCCAGCCCTCACTGCTTTTCAGTATAACCTCCAGTGCTCACTTTGGGGTTCCAGAGCTCTCTCAGTTTTTTGGATCATCTAGAACTGAATGCATAGTTTTTCCATGTAATTCGTCTCTGCTTCCTGTACTTCCTGTATTCTTTATCAGAACAAATGGCATCACCCGTAATATAATTGTTATGTTCACTTGCCTACCCTTCCACTAAACTCTCAGTTACCTTTATGTGCTGAGAAGCTGTCAGCCCAGCAAAGACTGGCTCTCTCTGACTGTCTGTCTGTCTCTGTTGGTCTAGCAGTCATCTCTCTAGTCTCTCTCTCTCTCTCTCTCTCTCTCTCTCTCTCTCTCTCACACACACACACACACACACACACACAGTGTGTGTGCTCTAGCTATTAGAAACTGCTCACAAGCCCCTCAAACCCACATGACTTCTCTCCACGGTGTCATTTCCTGTACATGAAATGTACTTTTCTCATTTACTTGCCTCATAAATTCCAAATTACACGACCAAAAGTTAATCATTTGTCATCCCTTTAAAGTCACAGTCTTCTGACAAGTGTACTCTCACGTAGAACTTCTCATCGTCAAACTATGTGTGTCTAATTTTATATGTGCAAAATATGGAAATTTATTGCTTTCATTAAAATATCACCAAGCATTTTATCTTATCTGTCATTGTTTTTATATTTCAGTCAATCTGACCCTCATTATTAGGTAGCATTTGTAGCAGGAAAAAAATGTGAAATAATAACAAAGATGTTTTACTTGCATTTCTCCGGCGTTCCCCTGCTTCATGAGTAACAAGAAGTGGCTCAAGGGAGCACTTAGAGCACAGAAAGCAAATGGTCAGCCTTGGCAGTTGAATTCGAAAATAAAGACCTGAAACTTGTAGTAATAACAAAGATCTTAAAAGTTTTTTATTTGCCAGGCGCCTGGGTGAATCAGTCAGTTAAGTGCTGACTTTGGTTCAGGTCGTGATCTCCCAATTGATGAGTTCAAGCCCCACATCAGGCTCTGTGCTGACAGCTCAGAGCCTGGAGCCTGCTTCGAATTCTGTCTCTCCCTCTCTCTCTGCCCCTCCCCAACTTGTGCTCTCTCTCTCAAGAAGGCAAATAAATAAACATTTGTTTAAAAAGGTTTTTATTTGCAAGCACAGACAGACTTTTCTCTGCTTTTAAGTGGTTGTCTTGAAAACCCAGGCATAATGGTTATGCCGTTAGAAAAATAAATTTTAAAATTTTGAATAAGGAGTGCTTGGAATCCCACTGAAGTTTTCCAAACTTTTTATCTTTAGTATGGAAATTTTTAATTCGAGTTTATTTCCTGTGAGTTATATTTATTCATTTACCTTTCTAGTTTTCATACTTTTTTATTATTTTTTTAATATACATCCAAGTTTGTTAGCATATAGTGCAATAATGATTTCAGGAGTAGAATCCAGTGATTCATCCCCTACATATAACACCCAGTGCTCATCCCAACAAGTGTCCTCCGTAATGCCCCTAGTCCACTTAACCCATTCCCCCTCCCACAACCCCTCCAGCAACCCTCAGTTTGTTCTCTGTATTTAAGTCTCTTATGTTTTGTCCCCCTTCCTGTTTTTATACTATTTTTGCTTCCCTTCCCTAATTTACACCTGTTTTGTATCTTAAATCCCACACCTAAGCATACTTTATTTTGCCAATAGAACTTTAGAAAGATGTCTCATCAAAAAAGCCTGCTGTGCTTTAATAGAAATCATAGCACTCTAGCACCTGGGTGGCTCAGGTGGTTGAGCGTCCAACTTTGTCTCAGGTCATGATATCATGGTTTGTGAGTTTGAGCCCCACATTGGGCTCACTGCTGTCAGCACAGAGCCCACTTTGGATCCTCAGTCCCACTCTCTCTCTGACCCTCCCCTGCTCACACTCTCTCTCTCAAAAATATATAAACATTAAAAAAATTTTTTTAAAGAAATCATAACACTCTTATATTGTTTCTATAAACACACTTGCCTCTTCCCTGTTTTGCCTTTTTCCCTGTTAAATTTCACCTGCCTGAGATTTCTGCCCCCTTTCTCTTGGCTTTAAACAACTCCTGTTCCTCTTCAACATACAGTTTGAATCCCACTATATTTTCCCAAAGTTTCCATGATCACTTCTGTGTAGAAAACCATCTCTCTCTCCAGATGCTCACCATAATAATTATCAGTGAAATTTGTGGTTCATAAATCTCATGCTATTTCATCATAACTTTTCTCTTGAACTACTTGAACTACTTCTCAATATTTTATCATTATGTTCTTTTCAAGAATAGTACTCTATTTCTGCAAGTAGATTATAAAATTTTGGAAAGAACAGATTCCATCTTCACATCCACCAAAAACCACATCAACACTTCATAAGGAGTAAATGCAACAAAACACATTTGATATGGTATTCTGCCCTTTTGTGATGATGACAACCATAATAATAATAATAATAATAATAATAATAATAATAATAAAATTTAGTAAGCATTTACTATGTGCCAGGTGCTGTGCCAATCACTGCATGCAGATGATCTCCTCCAATTCTCACAACAAACTTATGAATTTGGTTCCACTGTTACCTTTGTTGTATAGCAGGTAAAACTGAGACTGTAGAGGCATTAAGCAATTTATTCTAGCCACACAGCTAGAAGTGGAAAAACCAGAACTTACTTTTATCCTTTAAGCTAAATTTCTGCTTGGAGAAATCCACATCTAGTACCAGGTGGACAAAATGTTTTTAAATACTTCTTGATGTCATTGATTTAGGAAAAGCATTCATTATCAATAACAAATCTCCATTCAAGTATCTGTATCTCTCAAAAGCAATGAAAAAGCACTCTGAAACGGGCTTCATAAGTAAGAACTCAATGATGTTAAAGTTGCTTCATGGCTTTAACGAAGTAATATAAATTTTCAGGGAAAAACTAAATCATATTAATAGAAAACATAATGAACCATTCCTCTACAATAAATAATGATAAATAGTAGACAAGGATTTCTAAATATCAGAGCTAGGGATAATTCTGAGAAATAACTAAGTGGTTTAAAAGGACAACATGGAATATCATTGTCAACTAAATCACTGTGAGAGAGAAAAGTGTTTTTTAAACAATCTCCTAATAGGATCTGGAATTGCTAAAATCATTTACATGTGAATCATAACTAAAGAAAATAAAGACAAAGAGATTATAAAGTACTTTGAGCACAGTACTATTTGTTCTTGGTTTACTGCTTCTGACAAACAACTCTCACAAATAAAAGGAGTATGAAATGTTTGAGGATCCATAAATAGTTTGGGTATCTAATAAGAACTTTCAAAACTAATATATCCAAAATCTTGCTCTTCCTCCAAAGTCTATTCCTTCTCAACTTTCCTCATTTCGGGAAACATCATTCCCTCTTCCAAGTTCTGCACTTCTTCTTTTTTGTGATGTTTTATTTATTTTTGAGAGACAGAGAGAGAGAAACAAAGTGCGAGCAGAGGAGGGGCAGAAAAAGAGGGAGACACAGAATTGGAAGCAGGTTCCAGGCTCTGAGCTGTCAGCACAGAGCACAATGCGGGCTTGAAACCACAAACCGAGAGATCATGACCTGAACTGAAGTTGGATGCTTAACAGACTGAGCTACCCAGGCACCCCAAGTTCCTCTTTTCTCTGTTACATTTCACCAGACCGAAATTTCTGCCCCCTTTCTTCTTAGCTTAAACGTATCCTGTTCCTCAATATCCAGTTTTAATCCCACCATGTTTTCCCAAAGTCCTCCATGATCACCCCAGGTTAGAACATCACCTCTCTCTCACTTCTGAATGTTCACAGCAACCCCTGGCAATGCAATGCATGAAACACAAAGATTTAGTCCAAACCCTAACTCTTCCTGAGTTACATGCCACTCTTTCTGTCACATGCCACATGCAATTCATCAGGCAATCCCATCTTCTTTCCTTTGAAATGTATGCTGAAGTCTATCACTATTTATCATCTTCACTACATTGACCTACTCCAAGCCACTGCCATATTGTACCTGGATTACTGCAGTAGTCTCCTAATTGGCCTTCCAGCTTCTACCTCTCCACTCTCACCACTTTCCAAAGTGCGTGCCCGCATGCGCGCGCGCGCACGCACGCGCGCACACACACACACACACACACACACACACACACACACAACAGAGTGATCATTTGAAAATGTGCAGGATTATATCACCCTTCAAAGTTCTCCAGTGACATCAATTGCACTCAAGGAAAAATTCCAAAATCTTTGACATGGACTACAAGGCCCATCAGCACCTACCACCACACCTGTCTAATCTTCCTCTATATTTTGCTATGAACCTAAAATTTCCAAAAAAAATAAAGTCTTTTTTTTTAAAGTAGTATCAGTGGATAAAAGCTACTTCACAGACTTGCTGTGAAGATTATATTATTCTCAATAACACATGTAAAGTATCTAATAAACTGACCAGCTTATGATAGGACTTCAATAAATGTTCATAAATAAGCTTCTTTTTCTATTGCTGTATCTTTTTTACTTTATGCAAATGGGAAAATATAGCTGCCTAGAATATGATCACTTAAAACTGCAATCTGAGAGGCATGAAACACAATAATTGTTAGTTTACAAATTGAAAGTGTAGGTCTATTAGTTTGCATTGTTTAAAATAATAATCTATATCTGGGGTTCTGCAGAAAAAGAAAATAACCTCATAAAAACTCATATTATTATGGTCTTTATTACATTATAAACTAAGTCTTATCTCCCGGATCATACCTACACAATATTAAGATAGTTGAAGGACCACTTTTCAGGATAATTTACTTCAGTAAAATATGTTTATGTAGATGGTATCTATTTTAGCACCTCATATTTCCTGGAAATTAATTATTTAGAAAGAAATTAGTTGACCATATGTCAATAAATTCAGACTAGCATCTTTTGCCATTTCATGTTTTAAGAATATTTGAGCATTTTCTGACTACAATCCAAATTAAATGCAACCAGTCAAGTGGCACACAGAGACCCCATTATCAAGTTCTTCTGCTAGCTGAGAGGATGAATAATATAATGAGACATATTAATTATTTGCTCTCCAGCAGCTGTGATTGATTAGTGTTGCCTGGTACATCTTGCTAATGTGATAGAGTACAGTAAATATTGGGGCTTGTTATTTTTTCCAGAACAAGGAAACCATGGTCTCTAATGGTTTATTTCATTTATAGCCTTTTCCACAGTCTGCTAAAGTGTTGGTGTACTCAGGTTAATCTCTTTACCAATAAATTTCTGTGAATTTTGTTTTACCAGACCCATCATCAAGGTCAGGTGAGTCTGCTAAGTTTTCAGAGACTTCTGTCTTAGAAAAGTTGACATCTCTCTCTCTCTCTCTCTCTCTCTCTCTCTCTCTCTCTCTCTCTCTCTCACACACACACACACACACACACACACACACACACACACTGCAGTTTCTGACCTGAATCGAAGTCAGATGTTTAACCAACTGAGCCACCCAGGTGCCCCTGAACTCCTCTATATCTTATGTTTCCCATGTAAACTGGTGAAAGAGTAATAGTAATAGGCATACGCCCCAAGTCTAGTTTCACTCCCTAAAGGAGGTAGTCAAGACAATCCACATGGTACAAACATACTTTATCCCCTTTTTCCGCCCTCCCAAATAACACATGCTGACCCAGGCTTAAGCAACCTTAAGGCAATCTTGAAAGAAGAAAGAAATCTCAGAAGAGCCACATGCAAATTGTGCTTTGCAGAAAGGCTGAATGAGCTTGAATCTATAGGCTACTTACTTTAATGAAGCATTAGTGTTCGCATCTATTAAATGGAAATACCAGTAGTTATCTCTCTCCCATTCATTCATTTAACAAATATTTGTTAGCTTGGTCAATAGCCCCTATGAAGACAATCAAAATACCTAATCATCAAAAAAAGATAACTTTCCTGGAGCACGTGGGTGGCTCAGTCGGTTGTGTTCAATTCTTGATGTCAGCTCAGGTTATGATCCCAGGGTCATGTGGTCATGTAATCAAGCCCTGCATCAGGCTTGGCGCTGAGTATGGAGCCTGCTTGGGATTCTCTCTCTCCCTCCCTCCGTCCCTCTCCCCAATTCACATGCTCTCTCTCCCTCTCTAAAATAAGAGAATTTCTTTATTTAAAAAAAAGATAAGTTTCCTGAACTTACTGCAGCAAGCAAGAACACCACCTTTATGTCTTAAAATCTCCAAAAGTAGAAAATTAGGGAAAAGAAGGATATTTATAGGATTATAGGTTATATACGTTACAGGGTTAGAAGATGCATGCCGAATGATTTTAAGGTGGGTTTCAAAAAGCAGAGAACCATGTGAGAATGGGCAGAGTTAATGACATAATTTTGGATTGTTGGTCACAGTGAAGTTGAGGTCTTAAAATGAACACTGGTAAGCAGGCTGTTCTTCAAAGCAGTCCTGAGGAGCAACCTATTCATTTTTATACATAAAGTGTTTTAGTTAGTTTGTGGTCTCAGTTTCCTGGAACAAAACAAAAATAATAATAATAATTTTTGCTTGGTCCCAGTGTCATTTAACATAGGAATTGGGATTTGTTTCATTTCTTACCTCATGCAATTTCAGATATTAATTTAGGCATTAAGATATAGCTGTGAACAAGACAAGTTCCCTGCCTTCAAGAAGCTTCTACTCAAGCAATAAAAACAACTTTGAATATGATATTACATGGAACAAGTCTTTTCAAGAAGTGTAAGTTGCTAGGGAAATAAATATCAGAGCAAATTCATTAATGAGGACATTATAAGAAAATATCATTTTGTAAATTGTCTGGGAGAGTCTCTAAGACATGATAAGAAGGATCCTTGAGAATACCCACTGGCTTTTCAGTGTCTGGGCTTGAAGGCGAAAGACAGGATAGAATAGTTTACCTGATTTTTCATTGTGAGCTTGGAATGATCTATAGATTAAATGCTTCCATCTATAATTATATATAATATATAAATACACACAATCCAATTAATTGTGCCCCAGATACTTTTAAGCCCCAGCTAGGAACTATGACAGTCTTTCAGAAAATTCTAAGCAAGACCCTGCCTCACCCTCGGAGTTTGGGAGGGCATGCATAAAGCAAGGAATAGAAGCTTCAGTAACACTATAATCTAAAAACTATTAGTTCTCGGCACCTGGGTGGCTCCATCAAACATCCAACTTTGGTTCAGGTCATGATCTTGCAGTTTGTGAGATGGAGCCGCATGTCAGGCTCTGTGCTGCAGAGCCTGGAGCCTGCTTTGGATTCTGTGTGTGTGTGTGCGTGTGTGTGTGTGTGTGTGTGTGTGTGTGTGTGTGTCTCTCTTTCTCTCTCTCTCTCTTTCATATATTGACAAATCGCCTCTGCAGTGCATATTTCTAAGATACCTCAAATGTTCACTAATAGACCTTAGGGTAGAGTTAAATTTGCACTTTCTATGCTGAAGTATTTAACCATAAATTGCAGAATATAACATCTAATATACCTTCCCCTGTTCCCCAACACACACTCATCTAGAGCAGGGTTTCTTAACCTTGGTTGGCACTACTGACATTTGGGCTAGATAATTCTCTGTTGTGGGAGACGACTTGTACATTGTAGGGTATTTGGTACACACCTGGTGTCTACGCATGAAATGCCGGTAGCACCCGCCTCCAGCTCTGATAAGCAAAAATGTCTACAAACATTACCAAACATCCCAGGGAGGAAAAACCACTCCTAGTCAAGCACTACGGCTTTAAGCTAGGCTTACTCCTTAAGGCCATCCCCAGCCACTAGGATATTTTTCTTTCTTTTGCTTGCATGAACCTCCAGTCTTAGAAGTTGTCTCTTCCACTCTCTTACTTGAATATGACCCATCCTTTAAGACAAGGTAGCTACAGACAACTCAAAAAACCACAGGAAGCTGTCAGAAGTGCTTTGTTTGGTCTGGTGAATGCAGTTTCCAGATCACTATAGTCCCCACAGCTCTGGTTATCTTATAGTTCCCTAGTCATCCTATGTGACTCATGTATGTTACTTGGCTGACCCTTTAAGAATTTGCTGTGACATCTATACATTAATGTGAAGTATAAATCATTCTTCCAGGAAATTTCCCACTCATTATGTCCTTACCTAACCTCTCCCTTTCCTGGAGGAGTTTTGCACTCTGAAGAAAAGAAATGAACACATTCTGGTACCAAAATCTCCTGCAACTTAATTGGCTTCTGTTAACAGAAGTAAACTATTAAACCACAATATACAAAAATCATTTATTCTTTAAAATAGTCCCAGAAATCACCAGTTGTTAGGTTAGCTAAGAAAAAAAAATTGTTCATCTAGATTAATATACAGAGTATGAACAACCTGCAATTTTTAGAGGATCAACACCCATGGAAGACAGAGTTCTTAATAAAAATTCAGGTGGGAAGGTCCACTTATATAGCAATCTATGAAGCCATTTGTATTAGGTGAAGGGTATAGGTAATAATTTTATGCACTACTAGCTAAAAATTATTTTTTAACTTTCTTGTTTCTAAAAATAAATCCTATCATATTACATCAAGAACATCATAAAAGCAAATGTTGGCAAAATATAGCTAGGTGAACTATAGCTGTTCTCAGCAAGGTTTAATAAACATGGCAGGAGTTGCAACAAATTAATGATTAATAAAAGCACTGTGAAGATGCAATGATATACCTATGCACATATTATAAATGTAGGTTAAATCGATCAAAGTAGCCCTATCTGAATCCAGTTTATAATATGTGCAGGTTTTATAGTTTTCCCTAAAATGCAAATGAGATAAAAATTTGACAACATTTTATGGTAATATCTTATTATCTTCATATCTGTTCTATATCAAAAGTCTTTAACAATACAAAAAATATTCCCAAACTGAAGTAATGTGCTATGATCTTTGTGAATTATCTACTTTTTGTAAATATACATGATGATCAATGGTGATTACCTCACCCCTCTCCTTTTCCAACTGAAATCATTCTACACCTCTTTTTTTATTCTTGCATCAAACATTTTATAATGTTACAGCACAGCCAGACACTCCTCCTCCAAGAAGACCTCTTCTTAGATAATGTGGCATTTGCTAATTCTCACAACCACCCTTGGAGATAGTTATATTGAGCTTATAGATGGGAAGATGAAATCTCAGAGAATTTAAGAATTTTGTCTGTTTAAATTTTTTGAAATTTTTTATTAAAAATTTTTCACGTTTATTTTTGAGAGAGAGAGAGAGAGAGAGAGAGAGAGAGAGAGAGAGAGAATGGATGGGGGAAGGACAGAGAGAGAGGGAGACAGAAAATCCCAAGAAGGCTCTGAACTGTCAGCTCAAAGCCCAGTGTGGGGCTTGAACCCATGAACCATGAGATCATGACATGAGCAGAAGTTGGACGCTCAACCAACTGAACCACCCAGGCACCCAAGAATATTGCCTGACTTTTTAGGTAGAAAATGCAGAACCCAAACTTCGGCCTACCTGACTTCAAATGAATAGTCTTGGAGCTACTCATGCCACCATCAGTTTTCTCACTCTTAGCAAAGGAATCTTGACTATCGTGGTCAGTAGGGTCCACCTAGTTCAGTTACCTCTATATAGTTATCCTAGAGTGTTCTTTGTGTGTATTTTTTGGCATTATATAAGATTAGTAGAACTTTAATTGAGAATGGGAATAAAAAGTACTCCCTAGTATGAGTAAAATATATATGGATATGTATAGAGATATTACTATACATGTTAGAATGCATTAAATAAATGAATAGCATCCATCATATACATAATATTTATAAGCATTCAATGGATGAAAGTGAGGATCTGAGTAAATTTCCATGCGCTTCTCACAGTGGAACTGGTAAAACACTTTAATTGATGTGATTAGGAGAATAGTCTCCATTCTGGTCTGGATTTCTCTTTTTATTCATGTTCTTCTTTAATGAATATCTTACTGTTTTTGTGCCATCCTGGTCTATTATGGAATGTTGGTTTATTAAGCATCAGGATCTTTATTTTTCCACATGCTGATAGTTCAATTATGAGCTCTATCATTACAATCTAACAATATTTACTCATAATGACTACTCGATATTTGCCAATCACTGCCAATATATTTCATTTACTATCCCGTATCATATTAATATTTGCCAATCACTGCACTGAATATATATTTCATTTACTATCTCATATCATTTACTATCTCATATTGTATTATAAATATTTTACTGTCATTTTGTAATTGAGGAAATTGAGGTTTACAGGTATTGTATGAATTTGAACGTCACACAGCTGGGAAATGGTAGGTTGGAAATCAGATGCGGAACTAATTCCAAGCTGTATACTCAGCTCGTGGTACAGCTGAGGAGGGAATGTTTCTCTACAAAGAACCTTTGTGAAATGTCAGCTGCATGCTTCACATGCTAACCTAGACCTATTCCATTCCTCTGTTTACGTAGCATTCTGTGTCCTGAGTGAGGCAACTACTCTTTGTACCAAAGGAAAGAGTCAGTTCCCTTTAAAGGAAGGAGGGCTAATGTTTTTCTATGGAGAAGAATATACCTTCCAGATTTTTTTTAATGCTTATTTATTTATTTTGAGGGAGAGAGAGAGCAGAGGAGGGACAGAGAGAAAGGGAGACAGAGAATCGCACGCAGGTTCTGTGCTGTCAGCACAGAGCCTGGCGGGGCTTGAACTCACGAACTAAGACACCATGACCTGAGCCAAATCAAGAGTTGGATGCTTAACCAACTGAGCCACTCAGGCACCCCTTAAATGTTGCATTAAAGTTTATACCGAGAAATTTATTTCTGCAGTGGATATTTACCCCCTGGATATTTAGTCAAGTTTTTTTCCCCTAAATATTTAAAAAGCAGTATGCTGAAAGGTACATATCAGAGATCTATTACAAGTGAATGTATTTTAGCCAAAATCCACATATTTGGCAGGGATGACTACATCTATTATTTACAGTTAAATACTTCCTGTACATGGGGAGATTCCTGTCCTGGAAGGCATTTTAAGACATGAAGTGCTCATATCTTTTTTTTTTTTTTTAATAGAGTGCGTGAGTGGCAATCTTCCAAAATCCTTGCCAGGAGGAAGAGAAATGCTAAATATAGATTGAGAAAACCCATCTTTGGAAGATTAAATGGCACCTGTATAAACACCTAAAGTCATAGCAACATTCCACCACAAACCAGTCAATTGTTATGTTTTCAAACTCTGTATTTCTTGTATGTTGTTTCCTCACTCGCTTTTGTAATCATTGTGTCCTTTTCCAACCATTCCCCAGGCCCCCAGATTATTGCTCTTTACATAAACTGATAAAGCTCAAAAAAAAAAAAAAACAAAAAACTGGTTCACTAGCTAAAGGGATAATCATGGAGTACACACAAAACAGGATTTGAAAAAAAGATTGCCATGTTGTGGTGAAAAAGAAAATAACAAGTATTCTTAAGTTTCAAAACACTAACTAAATTCCAGGATCATATGTCATTAATTCTAAAAGTGATAGAATCAGTGTTCCTCGGCAACATTACATCATCTTTCTCATGCACAAACATATCTGATCTTTATAGTCACTCCTTGAAGAGACTGTTATTATTATAATCTCCATTTTATAAGTGAGTAAACAATAACTCAGGAAGCTCAAGGGTCTCCTGGAAATTAAACTCAGGTCTCAGACCTGTGTTTTCTAAGGCAGGCAAGCCCTTTAAAAATGAGGATAAATCAAGGCACTCGGGAGGCTCAGTCAGCTGAGCATCCGACTCTTGGTTCCAGGCCAGGTCATGGTCCCAGGGATGTGAGATCAAACCCTGTATCAGGCTCTGTGCTGATCATGGAGCCTGCTTAAGATTTTGTCCCTCTCTCTTTCTCTCTCTCTCCTCCTCTCTCATGCACTCTATTTCGCTAAAAATAAATAAATAAATAACTAAATAACTAAATAAATAAATAAATAAATAAAATGAGGCTAAATCGTTACCAAAGAATGAGGATTAAGGTCATATTGCACTTTGGGAAACTCAGCTGCTGTACTGTATGTAGAGACCCTTCTGTGGTTCTGTAACACAAGACCATTTCCATAGTCCTTATGTGCCAGTATAATAGTTTTTTTTAAATGCTTAGCTTGTCTGATTATAATGAATTTTATTAAATAACACACTCACAAACTTCTATCTCAATAGTACAGAAGTTACCCTCATATTTGGAAGTTTCTAGTTTCAGGAGAATAATCATTGCCCAAGGAGGAAACAAAAAGGGTAAGACTTAAGTTTCTTAGCAAAAGTGTTTCTTTTATATATGCAATGTTTTTTTGCATTTGTAAACAATTCTGCTTCCCACATCACCAGGTATATTTTAGCAATAATAACTGAAGTCTGAATCCATCAATAAATTTAAGACAGGATTCTATCTGCATTTTTATTTTATCAATATGACATAATGGAATTTAGGCCTTACATAGAGATTTCTAGAGCCTTTTGGACAAAAAAAATTTCCATTTTGATTAGTACTAACTGTGTAGACTTGCAGTAGAATGCAGCATGCCTGACTACTTGTTTTATATTGAAAACGGGCCTGAAGGGGGCACCTGGGTGGCTCAGTCGGTTAGGCGTCCTACTTCCACTCAAGTCATGATCTCATGGTTCACAGGTTTGAGCTCCACATCAGACTCTGTGCTGACAGCTCAGAGCCTGGAGCCTACTTCGGATTCTGTCTGTCTGTCTCTCCCTCTCTCTCTCCCTCTCTCTCAAAAATAAACATTAAAAAAATTTTAAAAAGAGGGGCGCCTGGGTGGCTCAGTCGGTTAAGTGTCTGATTCCGGCTCAGGCCATGATCTCATGGTTCGTGAGTTCGATCCCCAGGTCAGGCTCTGTGTTGACAGCTCAGAGCCTGGAGTCTGCTTCAGATTCTGTGTCTCCCTCTCTCTCTCTGCCCCATTCCTGCTTGCACTCTGTCTCTCTGACCCTCAAAAATAAATATTTAGAAACGTTTTTTAAAAAGGGGGTGTGGCACCTGGGTGGCTCAGTAGGTTGAGCATCCGACTTCAGCTCAGGTCATGATCTCACACTCCATAAGTTCGAGCCCCATGTTGGGCTCTGTGCTGACATCTCAGAGCCTGGAGCCTGCTTCAGATTCTGTGTCTCTGTCTCTCTCTGCCCCTCCCCTGCTCATGCTCTGTCTCTCTCTGTCTCAAAAATAAATAAAAACATTTAAAAAATATTTTTAAAAATAAAAAATTTAAAAAGAAAAATAAAATGAATCTGATGGATCTATTGTCTTTCATATTTTCAGCCATGGGTTTTACTTAGCCACAAACTGGTACTTTGAAAGTAGTCATTGATTGCTCCTTTTTAACCTTTTCTTCATTAATTTCCTGATGTATATTCCTATGTACTCATATACATGAACGCACACACAGACACACACACACACACAGCACAGAGTTTTACTAATTGCCTAATTTAACTATTTTAAATATTTTTAAAGTTCAATGCTTTTCTCTTTACCTCTATGAACAATTTCATCTCCAATTATCCACCTTCACAGTCAACTTTTAAATCTACACCTCTCATTTTGTGTATTCTCCTTAACTCCAAGCCCACAAATCCAGTTTTCAGGTGGACCTCTAAAATATGAATGCTCCCAGAAGCAGATCAATTGCCTCACAACTTCAAACTTCTCCTTTTCTTCCTAAATTCAGTCTTCCTCTTGCATCTGGGTCTCCTGAGAGGGTCTGGTAGCATTCCCAGTTGCCCTTGTCAAAAATATCAGAATTCCAATCATCTCCACGACCCTTCATCCTCCTCATCTAGTCAGTGTCTTCTAAGCATCCTAGGCACTCCCTGAATTCATTGCCACAGAGTTCCCACCCTCCCTTCCTGGGTCTAGCCACCAACATCTCTGGCTTTGCTTCACCAAGTTCCCTACTATTCATCCTTCCAGGAACTCAAGCCTCTTCTCCATCCTTTTATCCCTTACAGTGTTACAGTTATCTTCCCAAAATTAAGATCTGACCACTTCATGCCTCCCCAAATTTGTATATCTCCCAACATCCAAAAAATAAGATTCAAATATCTGGCTTGGGTATTCAAGAACTTTCTCTATGTGGCCCCAACACAACTTTTCAGTTGTATCTCCCAGCCTACTGCTTTTTCCTGGTCTTTACAGTGAACTAATCATTATGCCGATTCCAATTCCAATTACACACTTTCTATTACTTAAGACTACTCCATTATCTTTTCAGCTACCACCATTGATCACTCTGGTCCTTACTTCCATCTTGAAATCTTAGCTACTGTCATGTTCTCTAATTGGAAACTCTTCTCAGCTCCCTGAGTTAGAATAATTGCCTTCCTCCTCTTGTCTTCATTACACTTGGTTTGCATCTCTGCCCTGATACGCACCACATACCACTTTAAGTTATATTAGGTCTTATTCAATCCAATAAATATTTTTGAGAGTCTCCCCTGTACCGAGTCAGTCATAGGAAAAATTAAATGAGTCAGACAGCATCTCTCCTCAAAAATGTATAATGTAAACCATCAACTCAGCAGGCAAATTTTATATCCTAAAAAAGATACAAACAGGTACTGGGAAGACTTAAATCTTTATCTTTCTTTCCCAGAAAAGGGCAAGAACTACCTCTTCTCTCTTTCTTTTTCTTCCTCTCTCTCTCCTCTCATGCTTTCTTACACACACAATAACAAACAACATACACATATATCATGGTTTATGTCAGACAGTAAATATTTATTGAACAGAATTTTTTAATCTAATTTGAAGGTTGATCAAAATACATTGACTGCATGTTATGGACTGAATTATGTCTCCTCAAAATTCATATGTTGAAGTCATGACCCCTAAAACCTCGGAATGTGACTGTATTTAGAGATTGGGCCTTTTTTTTTTTTTAATTTTTTTTTTCAACGTTTATTTATTTTTGGGACAGAGAGAGACAGAGCATGAACGGGGGAGGGGCAGAGAGAGAGGGAGACACAGAATCAGAAACAGGCTCCAGGCTCCGAGCCATCAGCCCAGAGCCTGACGCGGGGCTCGAACTCACGGACCGCGAGATCGTGACCTGGCTGAAGTCAGACGCTCAACCGACTGCGCCACCCAGGCGCCCCTAGAGATGGGGCCTTTAAAGAGATTATTAAATTAAAATGAGGTTGTTAAGGTGGTCCTTAATCCCTAATCTAATCCATCTGATGTCTTTATAAGAGGAAATTTGGATACACAAAGAGACACCAGGGATGTGTGCTTATGGAGGAAAGAAGACTACATAAGGACATGGCAGCCATCTGCAAGACAAGGAGAGGAGCCTTAAAATAAACCAAATTTGCTGACACCTTACTCTTGGACTTCTAGCCTCCAGAATCATGAGAATTAAATTTCTGTTGTTTAAGTCACCCACTCTGTGGTATTTGGTTATGAAAGCCCTGGGAAATTAATACACTACATATCCCAAAAAAAGCAGGGAAAAGAGGGAAGTTAACACACAGAAAACAGAAAATTAGAAAATAAGCACATCATTGAAAAATAAACTATGTAATTTGTATGGTCTACACATTATAAAAGCAAAATAGTAAGATTGGGTAAGGTTTACATAACCAAAGGGAATTATGACACCATGTATATAGAAACATGAGCTTAATTAAGGATTCCAGTCATTTGCCACAATGTATTCCTTATTATTTATTTTCTACCTTGGGCCACAAGTATTTGTTGCTAATTGTGTTTGCTTGATCTATCAAAAAAAAAGTATATTGTTTTCCTATGTATTAAAGAAAATGGAGGTGGGAGTGTACATCTGAGCATATTTTTCATCGAGGTATGATTAGCTTGACATTTCAATTAAGCCATGCAGTCACATTACAGGTAAGCACGTGATTCTAGTAGGTTTTTTTAAAACATTGGAATCAGCTTGAATAGCATCCCCTTTTGCAGCCTTCTTGGGTCATTAATAGTTTGGATCTCTATATCCAGCTGTATTAATCAAATAGCTAACATCCATACTCTTCAGTGTTTGGCATAGTTTTTTACTAACGCAGATCTGAATTTGGACTTTTTTTGAGAGTACATTCCCCAAAAATCTTCCTAAATGACTTAATACTAAAATGGTAATTAAAAATGTTTAATGTTCTGATTTTTAAAAATAAATATGCATGGCATTCTTGTTTCTTGTCAAAAGTAAATAAATATAGGGGCGCCTGGGTGGCTCAGTTGTTAAGCGTCCGACTCAGCTCAGGTCATGATCTCGCGGTCTGTGAGTTCGAGCCCCGTGTCGGGCTCTGTGCTGACAGCTCAGAGCCTGGAGCCTGCTTCAGATTCTGTGTCTCCCTCTCTTTCTGACCCTCCCCCTTTCATGCTCTGTCTCTCTCTGTCTCAAAAATAAATAAATGTTTAAAGAAAAAACATTTTTTTAAGTAAATAAATACAGTTGACCCTTAAACAGCACAAATTTGAATTGCATGGGTCCATTTACATGCAGACCTTTTTTGATAAATATGGTACAGTACTATGAATGTATTTCCTCTTTCTTATGATTTTCTTAATAACATTTTCTTTTGTCTAGCTTACTTTATTGTAAGAATATGATATATAATGCATATAAGATTAACACAAAATATGTATTAATTGACCATTTATGTTATCAGTAAGGCTACTGATCAACAATAGACTACTAACAGTAGGCTCCTGGGGAGTCAAAATATATAGATTTTTGACTGTGGGATCAGGGGGATTGTCACCCCTAACTTCTATGTTGTTCAAGGGTCAACTGTGAGTATAAGTCCACTGCTCTATGGCACAATTTATGCTATAGTGCATGCTATAAAAAGAATTTTGAGCAACTTTTATTTATCTATAGTGAACAAAATACAAATTCTTGTGTAACAAATTAGGTATAAGTGAAACTAAGCATAACTTACCAAATTAGTGATAGGAATTATAATGTAAGATTTATTTGAAAAACTGACTAGGCTTAAGCACTTACTGTATATGACTGTTAAAAATAATAATGTAGGGGTGTCTGGGTGGCTCAGCTCGTTAAGAGTCTGACTTTGGGTCAGGTCATAATTTCGTGGTTCATGAGTTCCAACCCCATATTAGGCTCTGTGTTTTCAGAGAACCCTGCTTCAAATCCTCTGTCCCCCTCTCTCTCTGCCCCTCCCCTGCTCATTCTCTCTCTCTCTCTCTCTTTCAAATAAACATTAAAAAAAATAATGATGTATACCCACTCATATTACATTCAAAAGAGGCCAAACTTGGGGCACCTGGGTGGCGCAGTCGGTTAAGCGTCCAACTTCAGCCAGGTCACGATCTCGCGGTCCGTGAGTTCGAGCCCCGCGTCAGGCTCTGGGCTGATGGCTCGGAGCCTGGAGCCTGTTTCTGATTCTGTGTCTCCCTCTCTCTCTGCCCCTCCCCTGTTCATGCTCTGTCTCTCTCTGTCCCAAAAATAAATAAACGTTGAAAAAAAAATTTAAAAAAAAAAAAAAAAAAGAGGCCAAACTTCATAGGCACCATGTTCTAGTGACCCGGGATGGATATTTATGAGCAACAATTCTACCATTGTCAAAATTCTCAGATGACTTCGTATAATTTATTAGTTGATGAAGTAAATTGTTAAAGGAAAACAAAACTAAATCTAGATCACTCAAATGACATTTTCTGTTAACTCACTTTCTTGATTATAACAGTTATATAAAAGCAGCTGATTTAATTGTCACATAATCTATCTTAAACATTAAAATAGTGCAAACAAAATCATGTTATTGGTTAAAGTGGTTTATTCAAATGATGATGATCCTTCCTGTGAAGCAGTCAACTAATAGAACACATATAGGATGCTAATTTTTCCATTTCTAAGTGAAGCTTGTCAGGGATACCTCAAGGGTGCTACAGGTTGTTCTTTGTACAAAGGGACAAAGCCAATGGGATGATTGGGGCCTGTAAGCCAGCCTGAACCAACTGCCCAAACCATGTACCTATAAGGCCTTCAGGAGTCCAGGGGAGGTGCCCTGGACTAGCTCACACAAAGGGCCCTTTATGCACTAGCAGCCCCAAGGCGGTCACCTCCTTCAATGGAATGATGCTAAAATTTCCACACATTCTTAGAATCTATTATAATATCTGAATAGAACATGACTCATCAGCCAATTAGACCCTTTGAACATGATTTGAACTTAAGCAATTGTAAATAGTTTTAAAATCGTGAATGTTGGGGTTCCTGGGTGGTTCAGTCGGTTGAGTGTCAGACTTCAACTCAGGTCATGATCTCACATCGTGAGTTCCAGCCCCACGTGGGGCTCTTTGCTGACAGCTCAGAGCCTGGAGCCTGCTTCAGATTCTGTGTCTCCCTCTCTGTCTCTGTCCCTTCCCTGCTCATGCTGTCTCTCTCTCTCTCTCTCTCTCTCTCTCTGTCAAAAATAAATAAAATATTTTTTAAAAAATTTTTAATAAAATTGTGAATGACTTCTTTTTGCAAAAGATAAATATTATATTCTAAATCTTTTTGAAATCTTAAACTGCCACCATTTGATTCAGCACACTAATAGAATAGAAAGGTAATTTGTTGGGGCGCCTGGGTGGCGCAGTCGGTTAAGCGTCCGACTTCAGCCAGGTCACGATCTCGCGGTCCGTGAGTTCGAGCCCCGCGTCGGGCTCTGGGCTGATGGCTCAGAGCCTGGAGCCTGTTTCCGATTCTGTGTCTCCCTCTCTCTCTGCCCCTCCCCCGTTCATGCTCTGTCATCCAGCGATCACACAAAAAAACAAACGTTGAAAAAAAAAAATAAAAAAAAAAAAAAAGAAAGGTAATTTGTTGCCTGATAAGATATTATCTCAGTGATGATTACAATTAACAAATACACCTTAAGATTATTCAAAATTAAGGATCAAGAAGTAACCTCTACCCTATATTTGTAACATTTTGTAATGTTTAGCATTACAGTTTAACATTTTGTAACAAACTAATCTTCCCAACATTTGAAGAAAGTAATGGAGTATCTAATCATTTAATCCCACCTTCCTTCTATCGATGTCCTCTATAAGAAGAAGCTAACCATGAGCAAAACTGTTAGGGCCACAAGAATAGGACCACATGTTCAACTGAACGTTAGGACAATTTGGAAGTCCTCATGAGAAGCAAACAGAGGTATTTCTTTGTAGTCATTCCTTATTTCAAAATTCTTTTTTAAAAATTTCAACCAGGTTAACAATCTAAAAAAGTTTGCACCTGGTTTTTGGATAGTGAGGTATTCTGTGAGGTGGGGGAAAACGTGGGGGAATGGTATCTAAATTACTGCCTTTCATTTATTCAAGAGGCATGAATTTGTTTAGTATTTTTATATGCTTTGGAGCATATAGAGATTAACTACTATGACCTTAGCCCTTTAGCAACATCCTTACTCTACTAGAAACTTAAATTCTTGTCATATATCAAAAATTTTACAAGAGTAGTAGAATAACACTTTGTTTCTTTTTATTCACCTGCCCTACTGAATTCTGTTAACAAGTTGGGTCTTTAAGTTATTTTTGCTTAGAGGATATCTTTTTGGGATGTAAGTGTTGCTTGTTATCCTTTTATTCTTCAATTTGCTCTTGGGCTTCCTACTCAAAAAACATTCATTTCATTAGTGTCTCTTCACCATTAACTGTTCAAGTAGCATTAAATACTCCTGCTTACTTAAGCAAAGGAGATGTGGGTATCGTAGGTATGTGTGTATTCATTTTAGTTTGTAAAGCTCCATCAACTAGAGCCAGTAATAAAGTGCAGACTGTGGACTATATCTCAGAGGTTTAAAAGAACTTAGCCAATTGGAGCGCCTGGGTGGCTCAGTTGGTTGGACTTTGGCTCAGGTCATGAACTCGCGGTTCATGAGTTGGAGCCCCACATGGGGCTTTGTGCTGACAGCTCAGAGCCTGGAGCCTGGTTTGGATTCTGTGTCTCCCTCTCTCTCTGCCAACCCCCCTGACTTGTGTTCTCTCTATATCTCAAAAATAAATAAACATTAAAAAACATTAAAAAGAAAAAAGAACTCAGCCAATCACATTATATGGACTAAGAATGAATTAAATCATCTGTGATAAAAATGATTGCATTCATATACTTTTAGCCAAAAAAAGCCAAATTTCTTCTTAATAAAACCAAAAGTTTTAAAAAATTCAAGTACATGGTCATATGATGATGTTCCTTGAGTAGTAATAATGAAAATGATATTTCTTTGATGTTTATTATAACAATTAGCTTAATATGCTGTGATTTAATTCATTGATAATTTCAGTTCCTTCTGAGATAGGTAAAACTATTTGCTAATAATTTGGATGGTGTTTTATAGTTAGGCCTTTCAAATGTCTTCTCATTTTTTAACTTCTATGCTAAATAGCACCTTCCCAAAACTCCTTTTAGGTTTTTATGACTGCTGTAAATACATGATAGATGATAGATAGATAGATAGATAGATAGATAGATAGATGATAGATTTATCAGAGTTCTCCAGAGAAACAGAACCAATAGAATGTGTATAAATACACACAGAGAGACTGATATTTATTTTAGGAGTTGGGTATGTAATTGTAGAGGCTGGCAAGTCCAAAGTCCAGGTCAGCAGGCTGGAGATTCTGGAAAGAGTTAATATTAAAGCTTGAATCCAAAGGCAGTCTGTCAGAATTTCCTCTTCCTTGGGACATATCAGTCTTTTTTTTCTAAGGTGTTCAATTGACTGGATAAAGCCCACCCACATTATGGAAGGTAATCTGCTTTACTCAAAGTCTACTGATTTAAATATTAACCTCATCTAAATAATACCTTTACAGCAACATCTAGACTAGTTTTTGATCAAATTTCTGAGTCCCACAGCCTGACCAAGTTAATACATAAAATTATCGAAGATCTATAGGAGATAGATAGATAGATAGATAATCATCATCAATAGATAATGTTTATTATTATGTCTTTCTTTTCCTGCTTAGCTCTAGGTATTGCTTTTTTACTAAAGGCATTTTATGTGCCTCTGTCAGTTTTCATTTACCATTTCTAACTTTCTGAGGGATGGATAAAAAAAAGAGAAGGGTAGTTCTGAGTGCAAAATGGAAGGAAAATGCCTCTAAGTTACAGCTCGAATGTTCATCTATAAGTAAGAGTACATGTGGAATTTGTGTTACTATATTTGTCTAGCCAAAAGACTTTCTTATTTATTTTTACATGTCTTTTTATTTTGGTGATTGAGTTTGCCAGATATGTGAAAGGTAACAACATCAATGAGACTTTTGTAAGAAGTTTCCCATTTTAAACATAGAAAATGTATAGAAATTTTATTGTAATGATTTGACTTGAGAATATAACCACCACCTCTTTGTCATCATAAAAAATTAAATTGATGACTTGAAAATTTTTATTCATAGATATTATCCATCTTCACTGATTTCATTCACCTTCTATTCTTCCAGAACATATTAGTCTTTTATTTGATTTACTTAATAATCAAGGTAATCTGAGGTAAATAGAGCAAATCAAATATCAAGATATGAAGTCTATTTTAATGCAGTACGGTAGCCTGAAGAAAGAAGTTAAATAGTGCAGTATCTTTAAAAAATCTAATAATTGTGCCCTTTTCATAAAAGTACATTCGATATCTTGATGAGTCAGATTTACGATGTTTTAAGAATTTAAAGAACATTTTGACCTAGAGTACATAATATCATGAAACCATGTCACAGCTCAATTTTCCTATACTTTTTATTAATCTTATATAAAATCTGATAGTGCAAAAATAATAAGAATTTTAATGGGAGGGACTCATATTGATGAGGGTTAAAAGCAGAAAAATGTTCACCGTTAGCCCAGAAGGCTGACCTATAGCCTGCACAGTTCCAATAAGGATCAAACACATTCTGGCTGCTACAACCTTAAAGGGTCTCATGACTGCCTGCACATCCCACCAATCATTAACATTGGACTGAATAAGTACCAGAGAAATCTCGCAAAAGTAGTTTTACAAGTAAAAATCGAAAGAAGATGTTTATGATCTGATACTTGCTGCACATCCTCTCCCCCTTGAGCATTAAACATAGAACCACCAGCTTCATACAGTAAAAGTGCAGCTCTTTTTGCCCATGAGTCCTGTCCCCGTGCTACTTAAATAAACTTACTAAGTTGCACCATACAGCATCTCAAGAATTCTTTCTTGGCCATTGCGCTGAACGATCCCCTATCAATATTAACATGTGCTATGATTTCCAATCAAATATTTAGAAGATGGTTAATATTTTGACTTATTCTTTCTATAAAACTAACTTCTCAGATTTTTTTCAATTATTCAACACTACCGACCATAATCAAGGTGGAAACCAGTCATTATTTCAGCTTGCTGGGATTTATTATAATTAATCTTTGAATACATTAAGCCAAAATGGTAAGGCCTTTAAATGGTAAAGTAACATAACAATAAAAATGTTGAACTGAATACCATCACTAATTCCAAATCAATAATGAAAAACTAATTCCAAATGATCTATAAATAGAGTCACTTGTGATTAATATCTGGAAGTATCACTAGTCATTCATACCTGGTTTATCTACTTAATTTTTATCACTCCTCTAAGGTAACAGGCAAGAAGCCAGATGAAGTCCTTCTCAAATCATCAATATCAAAAAGCTCTTTGTTATGGGCTAAAAATCATCTACCTCATTCATGGTATTTGACCTCAAATTGTCTCATGCACCCATTATAAATAGATCAAGCCCAGTTACAAAGCCCTCATTTACCTAAATGTTCCACTGATTTTTTGTGTGTGTGGCTGTACATGTGACTCAAGAACACGTTTACTTAATATCAAATCTTTTTTTGCTTCTCATGTTGGAAAGTACCAAGTAAGTAAATGGAAAATCGTAACAGTAGGAGAATGCTTGCCAAAATCAATGAACGTGAATTACAATGGCCCTCCAGTTTTAAAAATAGACTGAATTTTAATCATCTTTGAAGGAAAATGAAATAACAATGACACTTGACATAATGTCTCAAATAAGGCATCTTTGTTCAGGATATAAGAAATAACAGTATTATCTGAAAAAATTTCCCAGTGCCTTAGTCAGCCAGCATTATAAACACTCAAAATCAGAGTTTCTGCCTCAGACATTATAAGGCCCAGAACCAGAGAGAACGTGTCGAATAGGATCAAGATCTCACATACTGCTCCCGTCATTCTCTCCACATGGCTGACAGCCACAAGAAATTTGGATCTCACCAACAGGTGCCCCAAAGATCAACGATCAACAAATGTGCGTTTAATCATAAGCACCATATGGATTTAATTCCTGCCAGCTAACTTTTCTGAACCAGCCATGATCTAACGTTAGGAGAGCTAAGCTATTCTTTGAGCACCATTTCAGCTCTGAGATTCAAGGATCTATTCATGATAATCCTTGATTTTTGCCAATACTACTTTTTATTCTCCCTATAAAAGGATGTCTGCTATGCCCATATCTTGGGGCACACACTGACAAGTGAAGTTTAGTCCTGTGATTCTGACAACAAATGGTCCAACATGTATTCAAGCTGGAATTAACATATATCATGGCCTTTTCTCATTAATATGACATAAGGTTGTGGCCAGAGTTCTTGCTGGAAAAAGCCATAAACTTTTCTTCAGAAGATTATTTAATGCCCCAAGAAAAAGATATATAAACTAAGCCACCAGCAAAAGTACCAAGCCTTGAAACTGTCTGCAGAATCCACATTCAGACTGTGACCCAAAGCATCCCCCCTTTCCACACTCCAAGAGAGAATCTTAATGCAGATTTAAAGGTCTTGGGCTCACACAGGCCTAGGTGTAAAGCCAGCTGCGTGGTTGAAGACACAGCCTCCAGAGTCAGGCTGCCTAGGTAAATCCTGGCTCAGACGATGACAAACTCTGTGACATTGGGGAAGTTATTTAAAGCCTCCATTCCTCTGCAGGCTCTGCCTCCCCTTGCCCTTTAAGCTTAAGCATCTCCAGAATGGCTGATTCATGGTCTAGGGTTGGTGCTGACTGTCCCTGCCAGTTACAAGAGGAGTTGAGACTGAATGTGCTCACCAGGGAGGAGGATTCCAAACCTCTGGCTCATATACTGACTCCTCTGAACCGTAGTTTCCCTCAGACAGCCATATTCTCCCCCCACCTGAGAATTAGCGTGTCTCCAGATCCCGCTCCAACTATGACTCCCACAGAGTACAAAGAGGTAGCTCTGGATTACATTCAGTTAAAAGGAGGCAAAGAGGAACAACAGGAGAGGTTGGTGATCCAAGAAGGTCACTCATGGCACAAAGTGACTTTAGAGCCATGTAATGGTATAGCTCTTGCTGTAGTGGCCATCTGCCATAATAATACTCGGCAGAGATTATCTCCAGGTGCCAACTCTGCATTGTCCCTCAAGCAGAAGCTGGATATCACCACCTGTTAAAATTAAGCAAGCTTCAGAGGTGTAGACTCAATCAGACCAAGAGCTCCTGTAGTCGTTGGTGTCACAGTCACTAAATCTGGGGTCCTAATTACCTCCACCATAGCTGGGGTAGGGCTCCTAGCAACTTCCTTAGGCTGTTGTAATTCCTCGAGGCTTGGTAAATGCACCTTCTTTAAAAAGTAGGTTCAGATAGAAGGTGTTCCATGACAAAACTGACCCAGGTGCCAAATGTGATGAGGCTTTGACTTAATAACACAGACACTGCTCTCGGTTTCGAATATTTTGACTAGAATTATGTGCTTCTGGTGTCAGCTACCTGCATCAGCACCTGTGTTTCCCTTCAATCTCTCAACCCTAAGGCTGAGCCTTACCCACTAGTCACATCTACTGTGGTATAAAGTGAATTCACTCTCAGGAGTCTCAATGTTCTTTCCCACAAGCAAGCTATAATGAAGTTTGCATAAGTCAATTAAAAATGTGTAACACCTGGGGCACCTGGGTGGCTCAGTCAGAGGAGCACCCGACTTCAGCTCAGGTCATGATCTTGCGGTTTGTGGGTTCAAGCCCCATATTGGGCTCTGTGCTGAGAGCTTGGAGCCTGGAGCCTGCTTCGGATTCTGTGTCTCCCTTCTCTCTCTTTGCCTCTCTATCTCTCAAAAATGAATAAATATTTTTAAAAATGTGTAACACCTTTGAATTTCAAAAGGAAGGCATCAACGCAGGCAGCTTTCCTCAAAGGATACTACTTTACTCGATGTAAATTTATGGTTACAGATAAATTCATAATGGAGGGTTTCTCCCAATGACCCCTGGCATAATTAAATGCTATAGTTCAACAGGTGTCAGAAGAGTGGAGTAAAATCTCCCCCTACATCCTGAGCAGACATCCTGGCACAGCTAAAATGTCTTTTTTCAAAGATAGCATATGTAAAATGCCTTGCACATAACTATTTATTAGTGAAAGTTTAACGAAAAGTAGATATTGCTATTAGAAACATAATCACACAGTGTACAGATTCTGCTGGGCAGCTTTTTAAGCAGATGTAGGAATAACCACATCGAATAGTAACCAGCATGTATTTCCATTTCTTAGCCATCTACATATTTATTTAAAAATCAGTGCTATTGCTACCACACACTCTTATGTAATAGTCCAGATCAAGCTTTTTCTATTGTTCCCCATCTACAAGAGTTCCATTTGCAAGTAAATGTCCATAATGTGTTGACTAACAATATAAAATGATAACAGTGCATATTTGCACCAGTAACCAGAATTGTCCTGCCTATATTGATTCTTGGGAGAGAAAAAAAAAGCTCATAAAGGTAGAATAAATTGAAATCAGATGCTTAGCCTTTGGATAAATTCCTCAATTGTGTATATACACTAATCAGTTCACTAACGAATAAGACAGAAAACTATACATTTATTTTAATCCTAGAGCCTAGAGTTGAATTCTAACTCCTTTTCCTTTGTCCAAAGAGACTGCTGAAAGATGCTCAAGAATGGATCATGCGGGGCACCTGGGGGCTCAGTCGGTTGAGTGTCTGACTCAATTTCAGCTCAGGTCATGATCTCACATGCGTGGGATCGAGCCCCACATCAGGTTCCATGCTGAGCGTGGATCCTGCTTGGGGTTCTCTCTTTCCCTCTGCCTCTCCCCCACTCGCCTGCACACAGCATGCTATCTTTCTCTCTCAAATAATAATAAAATAATAGTAATAAAAAGAATGCAATGTGGTTAGTCAGTTGGAGTCAGTCTGACATCAGCAAACCAGGTTCTGGTCCCGTCTGTAGGTATTTAGGAAAACTGATGACAAGGACACATATTCAAAGTTGTGTCTCCCCATATATGTAACCACTACATTTATGCAAGTGTATTTGCATAAATATTCAAAGTTGTGTCTCCCCAGTAATAACCACTACATTTATGCAACACTGTGCACCAGAGACTGCTCTAAGCATGGAGTATAAGAGAGAGAGAGGGCACCTGGGTGGCTCAGTCAGTTAAGTGTCTGACTCTTGATTTCAACTCAGGTCATGATCTCTGGTTGGTGAGATGGAGCCCCGTGTCGGGCTCTGTGCTGACAGTGCAGAGCCTGCTTGGGATTCTGTCTCTCCCCCTCTCTCTGCCTCTCCCCCAACTTGTTCTCCTCTCTCTCTCTCTCTCTCTCTCTCTCTCTCTCTCTCTCTCAAAATAAATAAACATTTTTAGAAAGAGAGAGAGAGACTGTGTGTGTGTGTATGTGTGTGTGTATTTGAGTGTATGTCACAGAATCTTCACAACAATCCTCTGAGGAAGCTACTATTATTACCCTTTACAGATGGAAAATTAAGACCCAAGTTTACACTGCTTAGAAGTGGCAGACCTGGTCTTTATACTCAGGCCATCTGAACTCTGGGGTCTGTGCTTCTAATTGCTACACTCTACTGCCTGGAATGGACGTTCACCCAAGCAGGACACCAGTTGGAGATCCCACCTCAAGTCATTTCCCTGAAGTACCACCACACAAAGTGTGTCTCGTATTTTTCAGGTGATCCTATGGCCTTAAGATTTTTCAGACTTATGGTGTCTGCAGCCTACTCTGGCAGAGCTCCTGTGTCACTTTGAGAAGTTCAGAGATTGAACTGGTCACTTAATTAGGCAAAAGCACAAGTGTAACTTCCTGTTCCCTGGGAAACACTGCCCTGAGCACTAAGAACTTACAAAGGTAAAGAGGGAATGGCCATTGTACTCAGACAGTGCTGCGGACTGAATTGTATACCCTCAAATTCATATGTTGAAGCCCTAACCTTTAATGTGATAATATTAAGAGATAGGAACTTTGGGGGTAATTAGGTTTAGATGAGGTCATAGGGTGGGGTCCTCATGATGGCATTAGTGTCCTTAGTAAAAGACATACCCAAGAGTCTCTCTCTCTCTCTCTCTCTCTCTCTCTCTCTCTCTCTCTCTCTTTCTCTCTCTCTCTCTCTCCCATATGTGAGGACACAGTGAGAAAGTGGCCATTTGTAACCCAAGGAGAGAGTACTCACCAAAAACCAACAAAGCTGGCACCTTGATCCCCAACTTGCAGCTGTAGAACTATGAGAAAATAAATTTCTGTGTTTTAAACCACCCAGTCCATGAATTTTGTTATGGCTGCCCAAGCTAAGATAGACACAGACAGTATTTAATGACAGAAATAGGACAGGCATTCCAATCTGTGTATTCACAGGAGAGATTCATACAGGAGCAAGAAATCCTATTTAGAGATTCTACCAAATACTTTGGTAGAAGTATTTATGTATCTTAATAGAACAGGTAAATAGGGAAGGATGGACGTTTGTCATTAAGGCAGATAATGATTATCCTTATTACTATTGCTACCACTTACTGAATATTTAACAAAACATTTTCTCACTTAGTCCTCAAACAACCCTATGGAAAATTAAAATAGACAGACTAGGTAATTTCCCCAGAGCCCATAGCAGTAACCTCAGGACAAAGACTAGACTTTAGCTCTGACTACAAAGCCGCTGCCTCTGCCCTGATCATGGAGAAGGTAGCAGGACAGGTCTGGGTTTTGCTGGCAAAGCTTCCAGAGAAGCTGAAACTTGGGAGAGCAGAAAGCCAGCAAACAATGCCTAGATTCAAGGCTTTCAGAAAAAACAGTAAGATCCTCCTTTTTAGCTCCTGCCAAAATGAAGGAAAACAGCAGCTTCTTGTTTGATTCTCCTTTTTAAATCAATCCAGGGTGAATTAAAAAAAAAAAAAAAAGCATCAACCAAAGTTGCACACGGAAAGGGCCATCGACCTCAAAAGATTCTAAAAGGAACTTTGATCAAAGATAATCACATGCTTCGTTATTCTTCATGGGTCACATTCCCTTTCAGGTAAGTGTGAAAACTGGTAATGACTCGATGCTTAAAATTTAGTGACAGTGTATTATATCAAGATTTGGAGTTTAAAATCTAAAGTACTATATTCTCCTTCCACTCAGAAAAATCTGTGCTCTTAAGATACTTCGTAGAGAACTGAAAAGTTTGGTTAACTCCTACTGAGCCATTGTGGTATGGCTATATTTTTTTTCTGAAGCTCTCTGCTCATTTGAGCATTTTGTTCTCAGAAACAGCCCAATAGTTAAGAAAAATTGTCCTACCAATCAGTAAAGGCATTCTTTGTCAACCATCTGGCAGGCTTTTAAAATGGATCTTTTTTTTTCCCCAGCCAAATGATTTTAACACAATCTTACACCAGATGTCTTCTGTTTTTGAACAAATCATAATAGAAAGCAATTTCTGTCTCTCCACCAAGGTATAAATAGTGAATAATCTTGGCTCCATTTGAAGTGTAATGCAACAAACTGGGGTATCCTAAACTCTAAGATACTATTCATTTTTTTCTTTCAGTTTCCTTATGGATATTTTCTATTTCCCAAGAATATTCTAAAGAATAAGGAAAATGATACATTCAGAGATAAACAGACAACAAATGTTGGCTCTATTTGTTTTGTTATAAGAATAAGTTTACCTTGGGGGTGACTGGGTTGCTCAGTCAGTTAAGTGTCTGACTTCGGCTCATGTCGTGCTCTCATGGTTTGTGGGTTTGAGCCCCATGTCAGGCTCTGTGCTGACACCTCAGAGCCTGGAGCCTGCTTTGGATTCCGTGTCTCCCTCTCTCTTTGCCCCTCCCCTGCTCATTCTCTGTCTCTCTATATAATAAACAAGCATTAAAAATTTTTTCTTAAAAAGAATGTTTACCTTGGGAATTATAAATAATTCATAAATGTGAGTAGGATTCAATCCTATAATCAAATATGCCTTAAGAAAATGTTCAGCTGATTAGCATTTAAAGATATGCATAATTTTTGTTTCTCTGCATGAGAATTAAGCCAACTCAAATTTATATTAAGTGTACTTGTTAGATTTTTACACAAATTACTTTTTATGTAATTTCATATTTAAATGACTTTGTTAATGTAATTTCATATTTCAAATGACTTATATCCCTCCTCTTTATTGTTTAATGTTTATTTATTTATTTTGATAGCGAGAGAGAGAGAGAGAGAGCGAGTGCAAGCTGAGGAGGGGCAGAGAGGGGGGGTAGAGAGAGAATCCCAAGCAAGTCCATACTCAACACAGAATCTGACCGGGGCTCCATTTCACAACTGTGAAATTCTGACCTGAGCCGAATCAAGAATTGGATGCTCAACCTACTGAGCCATCTAGGCATCCATCCCTCCTCTTCCCAAAAGGATTCAAAGTAGATTAAAGCAAAAGATATAAGAGAGAAAAGGAGAAAATTTCCAGACAACTAAAAAAACAAAAAACAAACAAACAAAAAACATTTTTATTACAATAAAACACTTTGATGCTACTAAAATTCAAATTTGGTTTTGTATGTCCTCAGAATAAGGTCCAATACATGATAGATAGAATACTAAATCAGGTGGCTGCCATTTCACCATTATTACACAGAAAGAAACATGTCAACTCTTTAAAGAAGAATTTTTCCTGGCACTAAATTCAAACCAAGAGTTTAAAGGTTAAGGAAAGAGAATTGGTGAATTTAAAAAAAAAAAAAAAAAAAAAAAAGGCACAGATACTCATAGAGACCCTCTGAATAATCTTCAAAACATAAACCAGAATGTCTCTAGGGAGATGGACTATGATGACAACTTAAGCATTCCAGAAGCTCCAAGATGAGAGGATCACCTGCACAAAGATGCTAAAACAAAGACAGAATGGATATTATTTTCTTGGACCAGAGCAGATAAAGATCACAAATTCTGAAGACTACAGGGTCCGGGCAGGTCTCAGAGAGTGTGGATTGAGTGCAGTGTGATACATCAGGGTTGTGGTGGGGCCTGTGGCAAACAGAGAGAAGGCAGGTCCCCAGCAGACCCCCAGGTGTGTGTACCCAGCCCTAGAAGAAACATGACACCAAGAACACATTCTGTATGAGGAAACTCAGCCCATAGGCCATACATACAATTATGTTCCCAGTTGCAGGCAGAAACTTCTTGTAAAATACTTCACATCAGATACACTATCAACATTACACACAACATCAAAATGAGGTTTTAAGCACAGTATGCAGGACTTCCGTGCCATGAAGGATGTGGTGGGTCATGGCAAGGCAACTCATACAACAACTGGGAAAAGCAGATAAATTACTAAAACTCACACCTCTCTAGACATGGAAGAGCTATGGGAACAATGAGGATAAAATATGCTAAAATCACAGGAAGGGCCGATTCCTTCCCAGGTGATGTTGATAATCACTGACTTGAGAATGGAAGGCCAAAGTGCTAAACTCAAAATCTCCAAAGGGCCAAAATGAATCTCCTCCTTTTTCAAGGCAGAGATAGCCTACCAGGTGCTCAAGGGAAAACCTGAGACACTCAACACCTGAAGAACACGGATAAGCCTGTTCTGAAAAATACTCAGGTATCATGTAACTCAATATTTTACCCCTGAAAATATTATCTTCTTTGACAAAACCCCCAAATTTAGAAACCATCAGGCCAATCAAGATAATGAACACATATCTCCACCACCCCTAAAAGCTAACTTGTTCCCCTTTGCAACCCTGTTATACAAAAATTCTTTTTTCAGTTAGGTTGCCGTGTAATTGCCACATAACTGCAGATTGCTTGCATGTAAATGACATTTAACACCTCCAGCTTCACCTTGTTATCTTAATTAAGTTTCAGCAAGGCCCTTATCTTCCAGCTTTGAGTAGAAATCATCTCATTCCCTAAACTACTATTTTTCGCATTTTCTACATAACAAATCCTATTGGCGACTGTTCTTATATAGGGAGTGATTCCAACATAGAAGGATGTCAACAGATATATCCTCACAGACGATCTCAAAAAATAAAAAGCAACTCTTTATAAAATACCTATGCATAAGCATTCAGTATACTACGATCATGACATTTTAGAACAAGAAGGCACTAATAATTTGACACAAATATTCAAAGAAACAGAAGTTCCTAGGCAAATTAGGCCCCATACTCAATAGTTCATAAAATAATTTACTTAAAAGGTACTAATCCCCACCACCACTACCCCCCCCACACACCTCCTTGAAGATCACTTCTAAAGAAAATTTCTGAGTTTACACCCTCAATTATATTGTAAATATCAGAATATCTCCCTGGAATCTAAACACTTTAATATTCAAGGAACAGAATTGTTTGAAACAAATCTTTTATGATCATATATTTTTAACATAAAGACCTTATAAAAACTGAAGAATGATGTGTATAGGGAGCATCACATGAAATAATATAATTGATCAGGCAACAAAAGGTCTGGCCACAAGATACAGACAAGATCGTGCAGATTTTACTAGAAGACGTCAGTGGCATCATAGCAAATCTCTGGTGATGCATGAGTTGTGGCAATTCCCAGTTGTTGGGGAATAAAGGGAGGTAATAACTGTGTGTGTGTGTGTGTGTGTGTGTGAGAGAGAGAGAGAGAGAGAGAGAGAGAGAGAGAGAGAGAGAGACTGTGAGACTGATAAGCTTTTTGAAAAGTTAAAATATCTTTAAACAATGTAGGAAATTTCTTAGTCTGGAACCAAACAGTCCCAGACATTCAGAGAACATTATCTTCTACTGAAGTCTAATTCCTAGTGGATGAGTTTTCCTTTCTGAGAATACTCATACAGCTACGTGGCACTGCTTTCAAAGTGAGTTTTTGTGCCTGGTTTATTCTTGTATCTCCCAGACCGAACAGTCTGTATCAGAACTTTGTTAGGTGAGAAGTGACAGACTTAATCAGTGTAGAAGAGGAGAATAAGAACAGTGGAGATCACAAACACATAAACTTATGAAACAGGGCTGTTGCTTTCAAACCAGGCATTTGTATTTCATTTGCTCATTTAAAAATGGTGAGATGGAGGGGCGCCTGGGTGGCGCAGTCGGTTGAGCGTCCGACTTCAGCCAGGTCACGATCTCGCGGTCCGTGAGTTCGAGCCCCGCGTCAGGCTCTGGGCTGATGGCCCGGAGACTGGAGCCTGTTTCTGATTCTGTGTCTCCCTCTCTTTCTGCCCCTCCCCCGTTCATGCTCTGTCTCTCTCTGTTCCAAAAATAAATAAATGTTGAAAAAAAAATTAAAAAAAAAAATAAATAAATAAAAATGGTGAGATGGAGGCACCTGGGTGGCTCAGTCAGTGAAGTATCCGACTCTTGATTTCATGGTTTGTGAGATCAAGCCCTGTGTTGGGCTCTGTGCTGACCGCATGGAGCCTGCTTGGGATTCTCTCTTTCTCTTTCTTTCTTTCTCTCTCTCTCTCTCTCTCTCTCTCTCTCTCTCTCTCTCACTGCCTCTCTCTTTCTCCCTCTCCTACTGCCTTTCCCGCTCATGCTCACACACTCTCTCTCTCTCAAAATAAATAAACATTTTCTTAAAATGGTGAGATAGCATTGCAGTCATAGTAGGAAAGAAGGACAGTAAGGAGGAAAGGAAGCACACCGAATCAATCATGCAGAGAAGCATAATGGTTACAGCATGGCAGAGCCAGACTCTGGTTTTAACGTTGACACCAATACATATATGGATAAACTTAACTTACAAATTACTTAATCTTGCATCTTGTGTAAATTGGAAGTATATCAGCATCTACTTCATAGGATCATTTTGAGGATTAAATAAGTTAATGTAAGTAAACTGCAAAGAATAGTGCCTGGCATATTGCATTATACAAATAGTCATTGCTATTATTGTTATCCAATGTTCGTTTTATATTAATTTGTATTTAACATCCAAATAATTGGAGAGAACTAGGTGAAAATAAAATGATTTGTTGGAAACAGAAACCCAACTCAAATTGGACTTTTTTTAAAATGGAAATTATGCTCAGAGAGCTTTGGGAAGGGCTGTATCTCATGAAACACGGGGACAAGAAGGTGCTTGGGTGATCCTTGGTAAACAGTGGAACCATAGACGACTCAAACACCCCCAGACTCTCTCCTTCATTCTTCAGGACAGCTTCCCTCTTTCTCTTTCTCTTTGCAAAGCAGCTTCCTCCTCTCTGAAACCCTGCTGGGAAACACGGGGCTGACACGTCACAAGCCTCGTCCTAAATTCTAGAAACTCAGAGAATGGTATACTTTTCTCAGTTCCAGTTTTAAAACCTTCCCAGGGAAGGTTTCCCATTGCCCATTCCCGAGGCAGCTCCATAAAGGTCCAGATGGGCGAAGGACAGAATAGCTCCAAGGACATGCCTAAGCACTCTTGAACATCTTTAAAAATGTTTTTACATAAAAAGGAGATTATTTAACAGCAGAAATAAACTTCTCCCTCTGAATCAGTCCCTGCCATCTTCTCTGCCAGGATCCCTCCATCGGCTTTTCTTCTCGAGCTCAGTTAAGGCTCTAAGAGCAAAAGAAACTCTCCCAACTTCCTGATACTTTCCCACACTTGGAACAGAACTGTGTTTGTGTGATGTTCATTTCTGAATGAGTCTTGCTTGTTGTGTATACTTGTTTGGTCTAGATTCCAAATCTAGATGCCTAAGTTAGAGGAATCTCATTCTTGGTTTTAACCACAAGTTTGGGTTTTTAAGTTGCAACTTAGAAAATCATATCATTGGATTCTTGTAATTGAAATGTTGTGGCTATGTATCGTAAACTCTGAAAAAGAGTTTTCATAAGCAAAAATTACTTTATACTCTGAAAGTTTGCTGTGATCTGTTTAACATGCGGGTATGTGTGTGCATGTGTGCATGTATTTTTTATGACATTCTCAGTACTTCTATTTTCATTAGAAAAACAATGTTTCCTTCAAAATAATTCCTGATATGCGATAGAGAAGACACTGCTGTTCTCTTGTATGTCCAGCTTCATGTGCGTTGAACACACAAAAGTGGTTCAACAAATAACTGTTTTTAAAAAAAATTAGAGTGGATGAGTAAATGAATGGTTGAATGGGGGGAAAAAGGTAAACTCTCTCTAATCCTGTTAGTTACAATTCAAAAGCTACCATGTCGGGAATAAGAGGAAAAAGAAGGTCAGTTGGGCAGGAAGGTTAGTGTTCTAAATTGAAAGCAACTTTAGAACCAAGTGCAGTGAGTGATTCTTAACTAGATCTCGTTTTGGGGAGAAAAAAAATAGCTGTATAAAACAGTATGATATAATGGGGAAAATAATTTGAATATGGGCATTTAGTAATATAAGACAATTAGATTAATTTTAAGTAGATGCTACAATGGTTACAGAAGAAGTATTTGGGATAAGTAGGATGTTTAGTATTTATATTACAGTAGCTTTACAAATAAAAGAGGAAACAAATACAGCAAAAGTTTATGGTATGTGTATATAAGGGAAAGAAGCTACCAAAAACAAAGGTGCATAAGTAGTTCTAAAAGTACTTTCGATCCTTGAGGCCTTTTGTTAGCGGGTACAAAATACTCCTTCCTTTTTTTTATCTATGAAGAGAAACTATGGGCCCTTTCAATATGACACCAACCCAATTTTCCAGTATTTTTTAAAGTTTTATCCTTGATCTTTTTATCCTTTTAAACTTTTATACTTGACACAAATCGTTCTTGTGACTCATTCTTTCACAAAAAGATAAAATTTGGGGCTGTTCACTCCCGTATCCTCTTGGAATATCCTCTACTCTCATCTCAACTTATCCTTCCACTTACGGCCCAAGTGAAGCACCATCTTGTCTGCTAACCAGTCCGTGTTGGAAAAATCTCTCACTGCCCTACCCTTCTAGATTCACAGTGTTAACACTTTGAAGAGCATTAGGAATCAGCTGGGGATGCTTCCAAACTGTACAACCCCAAAACCACACCTCAAGAGACTGGCATTCGGTAGGTAGAGATTAGAGCCAAGAAATCTGTGTTTTTATTAAGTGCCCTAGGTAGTTTTGATGCAGGTGCTTCAAGCACTTCATGTTTAAACAAATGCTTGTCTACATACTTTGGAACTTTCCTAATTGTTTTGAGTGCATGTTTTCCCAATCATAGGTTTAACAACCTTAAAAACAAAAATCATGGGGCACCTGGGTGGCTCAGTTAGTTGAGCATCTGACTCTGGATTTGGGCTCAGGTCATGATCTCACATTTGGTGAGTTCAAGTCCCACACTGAGCTCTGAGCTGACAGTGAGGAGCATGCTTGGTATTCTCTCTCTCTCCCTCTCTTTCTGTCCCTCTCCCACTTGTGCGTGTGCCCTCTCCCTCAAACATTTTTTTAAAAATCACAACTTATATATTTCATGACCAAGAATCTGGCAGGCACAGTATCCTGTATATACAATGCAATATTACATATTTGTTAGGAAAAGAATTTAGAGCTAGTAGGAAATTATAATCATTCTAAATATTTCTATAAATATTATCTTTGTTGATTTCTTTAAATATTTGAATTTGCTGTATTAGTTCCCAAAGATAAAAAAAAAAGAAATAAAGAAAAACCCACAGTGCGTTTGTAACTTTAGGTTATATATATATACACACAGACTGTTATTGCCAGGAGTTGTACTTATGTGGGTTTTTCTTTATATATATATATATATATGTGTATATATATGTATATATATATATACATATATATACACATATATATGTGTATATATATGTATATATATATATATACAAAGTCATAGAATTACATTTAAATCTAAATTCCATTTAAATCACACATCTTAGTATTTACTAATAGCATCAATCTTTCTCTAGAAGAGCTGTATATTTGGTAACCTCTAGAAACTATGACTTCTTCAATTATGGATGAAATATATAAAAATATATATTATATATGTATATTAATATGTTAAATATATATCATTTCCTCCACAATTGAAGAAATCATCATATTTCCTAAAGTATACCAATAATATACAGACACACCCATACACAGACACATAAATACACACATATATACATAAATGTACAAAGAAAGAGAGGAGTTGACCTTAGCTACGTCAATTAACATATGACGTAAATGTAATGAATCTGAAGTAATTAGCCTCCTGGTATTCCACACCCTACGTGTTATGGGTTCAAAAATGTCAGTTAGCTTAAACACCAGGGAAAACTAGAGAAAGGCCTGTAGACAAGTTGATATTTATCCTCATCTATCCATTTTTTTCCATGTACTCCCTATTCTTTTTTTTTTTTTTTTTTTAATTTAGTGCTTTGTTCTACTCCATAGTATTTGTTGTTTGGTTTTATTTCATTCTTAGTATTAGGGCATTTAGTGGGTATTTTTATGATCCTTATGCTTCCTCCTTTTATATCTTAATCTTTAGGAAGGACTGTAAAACAACAGGCAAAAAGTCTCATAGGATTAACATTTTTTTCTCATTTAAAAAAAATTTTTTTTAATGTTTATTTATTTTTGAGACAGAGAGAGACAGAGCATGAACAGGGGAGGGTCAGAGAGAGAGGGAGACACAGAATCCAAAGCAGGCTCCAGGCTCTGAGCTGTCAACACAGAGCCCAATGCGGGGCTCGAACTCATGAACCATGACATCATGACCCAAGCCAAAGTCGGTCTCTCAGTCAACAGCCACCCAGGAGCCCCACCTCCATTCTTAATATTATTGTCCCCTATCCTACATGAGTATGAGGGTAACATTCTCTGTTTATCTTGCTTTAGGTTTGTTGAGTTTCATGAACTATAAAGTATTGTTTTCCATGAAATTTGAGGACGTTTTGGCCATTATTTCTTCAAATAATTTTGAATAATCAGAAATGTCTGATTCTTTTCTCTTCCCATTCCTTATGGAATTCCACTTCCATATGTTAGATTGCTTCGGAATGCCCCAGAAGTTTTTGAGGTTTTGTTCATTTTTCTTTAATCTCCTCCCCCCCATTCTTATATTTATGTAATTTCTATTGATCCTTTTTCGAATTCACTAATTATCTCTTACTCCATTTCTGATCTTTTGTTAAACCCATCTAGAAGTTTTTTAAATTTTAGTTACTTTATTTTTCAGGTCTGGAACTTAATTTTTATATAGTTACCACTTCCCTGTCAAGAAATATTTGAATATATTTTCTTTCAATGTTTAAAAAAAATTTTTTTTTAATGTCTGTTTTTGAGAGACAGAAAGAGACAGAGCGTGAGCAGGGGAAGGGCGGAGAGAGAGAGAGAGGGAGACACAGAATCTGAAGCAGGCTCCAGACTCCAAGCTGTCAGTACACAGTCTGACACAGGGCTCAAACTCATGAAACTCGAGATCATGACCTGAGCCAAAGTTGGAGGCTTAATGGACTGAGCCACCCAGGTGCCCCTCTTTTAATCTTTAAAACATATTTATAATAGCTACTTGGAAGGCTTTATCTAGTAAATCCAACACCTGGGCCATCTCAGAGTCAGCTTCTATTGGCTACCTTTTTTTCCCAAGTATGGGTCACAATTTCCTGTCTTCTTGCACATCTTATAAATTTTTGGCTGAAAACTGGCATTGTAGACAATATTATATAGGTATTCATAGTGCTGTTTTGTTCTTCTGAGAATTATTGGAGCTTTATTTTCCTAGGCAGTTAACTTGCCTGGTATTTAACTAAAAATATAGCTTCCCCCTATGGAACACAGCCTGTGGTTTCTTACTTCTTTCTTACAGATCCCTGTAAGACTCCCTGTTGCCACAAAATTCTCTGTTAAGCCAAAACTTAGGACAGAGATGAGACTCACTTTCTGTGATTTCTTGCTTCTAGGGACTCTTCCCTATTTTCCAGTTGCTATTCTGCATTGGGGTTCCGTATCATCATATCTCAAATCCGCCCAGCTTCAGCTTTATGCCACCTGTGCTGTGCACAGTTGAAAATTACACTCAGTTAAGAAAAGCATCCAAATCACAGATCTGGATCTAAATACTTACATTTTTCAGACTTCTCTCTAGCGTCTGTTTAATTTTCATCAAGCCTCTTGTCTGTACGTATGTAGTTCAGCAGCCAACCATGGATTTGGACAGTTTATGCTCTGAATTTGTCTTACTTCTAAGTTTTGTGCTGCCCAAGTTTTCCTTTAAATTTCTAGCTGTTTCACAATCCCAAGCTCTGATCTTGATATCATTAGCTAGTAAGGCTGAAATTTATTTCCACAGCCATATCTGTGAGAGTTGGGTCTCACCCTGGGACTATAAGCTGTAAACGCAATTCTTACACATTCCAGTTACAGGTTTTTAAAACCCTGCCAGTTACACATTTCTGTTTACTTTAAATGCCTTTTAGTGTCTTTATATAGATTTTTTAATCCAGTATTTTACAGTTACCTGCAACTGTTTTACCGTCTGCCTTTAACTACATTCTTTTTTGAGCTACCATTTATCACACATCTAAATGTGCCAAAACATGTGCTAATAAGTTACATGAGATACGCTTATCTAATACAGCTATCCCATTAGATTTATGTTAAGACTGAGATCAAACAGGTTTGCTAACTTGCCCAATGTCATTTAATTAATAAGTCTAGGATTGGGAATTTAACTCAGACCTCTATGACCCCAGCAATATGTTCTTTATAATCAATAATGGTAATTGTTTAATGCCTTTTTACTGGGTACCTGGCACAGTCTCAGGAGCTTAGGGTAATTCATTAATCAACACATCTATTCCTCACAATAAGCCAGTGAAAGTGATACTATTGTCAACCCACTTACAGATGAGAAAACTTAGCTACAGTTTACATTGTCTGAAGTCATACTGATATTAAGTGCTATTGCTCAGATTCACATGTAGGTAATCTTGCTCTATACTCAAGAACAAATTAGACTTGGAGCCTATATGCTTCCTGCAATTGAAACAAGATAGATTAGATATACCTATAAAGATAATTGGCTATAACTTTTTAAACTGTAAGTTGTTATAAAAATGACATCTGTATCATCCAGAAATTGACATTAAAATCAAGAGGATTATAAAATAACAGAATGTCAGAGCTATAAATAGTTATTAATATCAATTAATATATATTTTTCAAAATCTTTATAACTCATTCATTCAAATAAATATACTTTAAAACAGCTACATAAAGACATGTTTTTAAATTTATAACAGATTAAGGTTTTTTAAAAATAGTTTTATTTTATTTTTTTATTTTTATTGATTTACTTTTTAAGTAGGCTTCACCCCAGTGCTAAGCCCAATGTGGGGCTTGAACTCATAGCCCTGAGACCAAGACCTCATCTGAGACCAAGAGTCAGGCACTTAACCAACTGAGCCACCCAGGTCCCCCAAAAATAGTTTTTATTTTAAATCCAAATGATATACTTTTATAATATCTGAAAACTCTTTTCTAAAGTAAGTGTATACAAAAATGTCAATTATTTAAATGTTGCTTTTGCATATAGTTTTTCCAAACACAAGCACCATCCCGATCATCACCATTACCACTATAGCATTTCTTTGGAAACCTGTTTTTTTAGCCAGAATTTCACACATGACTTTTCAGTTGGATACTTAAATTCCACTATTAGTCATGAGTCATTCTACGAGTGACAATAGAATTGAAAAATTATTATTGTCATGTAAACTCAACAATTTTATTTAAAAAATAAACTCCAGTCACTTTTGAGAAAGCTCATTTTAGGTGGGGAAACCACTGAAATCAACTTTTCCAAGAGGTAGTAGTCTATGTAAATCAAGAACTAGGGAAGTGGCAACTTAAGTGACAACTTAAGGCAATTGCCAAATTTTGGATCTCCTAGAACAGACTCTTCAGATAAGTTTAAAGGCTCCCCCAGGTGACTAATCTGTTTCAGGTAACTATTTTTCTAATGTACACATAGCAACAATTTTCATAGTCCCCAAAATGACATAGTCACTTTTTCCTTCATTCTACCTGAGCCCATGAGGCAGATTGTGATCAGACAGATTATTTCCATGATTGCCAAATGCTTTTCATTTCCAACAAGGAAATGACTAAGGAAACTAGTAAGAGAAATACAAAGAATTATAACACACTGGAAAAGTGTTAGTTAAGCTTCTTGACCCAGTAGGCTCCACCACAAAATCAAAGCAGGAAATCCTCAGAAGAAATCAACCCTAGTTAACACTTACTATAAATCCAAATCAGATTAATTAGAGCATTTACTCCACGTAGAGTACCTCTAACCTTTGGTTTTATGACATGACATTTAAAAAGCAATAAAATGGGGAAGACCGTAAACTGTGAGTTGGCTGAAATTATTTTGACCAATTCCATTTTATTTCCTGCCACATATCATATCTCATTCTTGCAAAAGTAATTGCTTAAAAAAATATATCTCACAACATGTTAAAAAAACAACTATAAGCCCTCCAGGGTGCTTTTTTTTCCCCCATCATCCAAAAAAATATAATTAAAAACCTTCAATTGCAATATTCATAAAAGAATCATGAAAATAGTCCTTCAAGCCAATTACCTCCCCTTTCTTAGAATGTCTTAGTCTCAAAGGGTTCTCAATTCATCTCCACCAGGTAAGAGTTGTCGATATTGGTAAAATAACAAACAAACAAGAGTTCATTCCAGGAGTAACTGCACTTGAACCACAGCAAGAACAAACTACAAGTTAAAGGTCCTTCCAGATTCAAAGAAATAAAATCTCACTTCTGGGATGTAGACACTATGACAGAATAGTGAGTGAGATCTCTTTTCTGAGCAAAGAGTATTTCTCAGTATCTTCTTCAAACACACCATGTGGGTGCCACTCTGTTAGTCATTAGCCTGACCAACACAGGACCTACTGGTAAAATCTGATTTTGCTTTGGGCCTACTTGTCACTCTACTCGTGGTCAAAGAAGAAAATCTTGAGAATTTTGACTATTTCTGAAATGTAATATAAACAAAATGAGATGGAAAAGAAGAACAGAGAAGCAGTTGATGGTTGAAATGAGATACTGGAACATTGTGCCGCAACAAAATAAACTGCTAAATTGGAACTACAGTACCCCACAGAGGAAATTTCAACTAGTGCTCTGGTAAACAAAAGTCACATTAGCCACTCTGTCACCAACATGTTACCAGATGCTCAGTTCTTATCTCATTACATTTCAAGAGATGTTACAAGTGAAAATATTTCACTCACTTAAAAACAGAAATCAGTAGGGAAATCCTACTGGTTGGCTTCATAGAAATATATTTTACAGCCAACTCAGCTGTAATAAATCTATTATACAAAATAATATCTTTCTACCTATACCCTATATACTCTCATTACTATTCTTTGATTAGTAATATCACAAACTCTCGCACTTTGATTAACATTTTTCTCAAGGATTACCTCAACTGCCAGAAATGTAGAAATTCAAAGTCTTTCACATTGATCTAAAGTTTTGTTTGCATAACTCACGGGAAAGGAAATGACAGCAGAGTCTAGAATGAAGTATATAAAAGCACCAGATGAAGTCTTAACACAACTCTCCTGCCAGCCTACCTGTTGGGTCACTTGACTTTCATCAGCTTTGAAGTGAGGACACTGCCTAACTTCATAGACAAGGTATCTTGTGTGACTGAGCTCTCTCACTGCTCTGAAACCCTGACAGCCTCTGACTCAGTAAAAGTCCGTTTGGATGGTTTTCTTTTTAAATTTTTTTAAACATTTCATTTCTTTTCTGTATCATATGAGGGAAAGTCCAAGGTTCTTTTTACATCTTTCTTACCAAATATAGCAAAACCATTTATACCAAAGCTAAAATGTACAACTCTGCCCACAGTCACAACCCTTTAACAGGCACACATTTGTTGAATTACCCTGCAGTGGAATTTCATAAAAGGAGAATGCAAATTTCAAAAAAAAAAAAACACTGTGGTAAATATATTTAGCAAAAACGCTTGAAATGATTTCTAAAACAAAAGCAATTACAGAAAATTATTAATTTAATCCTTATGTATGTCACTCTAGTTCAAAGAATGGAAAAATGTATTGATAATCTGAAAAGTCATTCTTCTACAAGAATTAAGAAACAGCCAGTCATTATGGCACACCATTTCTACTCCCAGACGGCATGTCAGTGGAAATAAAAACAGAATTCGTTGAACATCTGTGGATCCTCTTTTTTAAAAAGCAGCTTTGTGGAGCTATCTAAGGGAATATTATTTTAAAATGTCATTTTAAAAAGGAGAGCATTTGAGCAAGAACATGTATCAGATTTCATTTTATTTATGAATTCTGAATTTTTGCTTTATCATAATGTCTTTCAAAGGGAAGTTGGGTGGCATTGTCATCGTCGAGTAAGGATTTCCTCTGGTGTCCTCAAATGAGAAAGTTTCTAGTCATTCCAGCAAGACTAACAATCAAGATTTTCTATCTGATGGTGAAAATGGAGATGGTTAAGGGTAGGAGAGATGAAGTTAGGAGCTTGACCAATCTCAGTGAATATAAATATAAATATAAATATGATTTTCTCCACTATCCACATGATAAGCTAGTTTTTACTTATATAATTATTTACAATGATGCATACCACCTGGAAGTAATCCAACAAGAATATCTGGCATTAGAATAGAGTTAGTAGTCCATGTGTGAATTAATGGCACATCCACAAATAATGTAGTACTACCTAGAAAGCATTTTATTTTTAAAAAAATGTTTATTTAGAGAGAGAGAGAGAGAGAGAGAGAGAGAGAGAGAGAGAAAGTGCAAGCCAGAGAGAGGCAGAGAAGGAGAAAGAGAATCCCAAGCAGGCTCCACGCTAACAGCACAGAGCCCAGAAGAGGGCTCGAACTGACTGAGCCACCCAGGTGCCCCCATAAAGCATTTTCAATGCAAAGTGTTATATGAGAGTCTTTAAGAGTCTGTAATGTTTTTGGGGCGCCTGGGTGGCGCAGTCGGTTGAGCTTCCGACTTCAGCCAGGTCACGATCTCGCGGTCCGTGAGTTCGAGCCCCGCGTCAGGCTCTGGGCTGATGGCTCAGAGCCTGGAGCCTGTTTCTGATTCTGTGTCTCCCTCTCTCTCTGCCCCTCCCCCGTTCATGCTCTGTCTCTCTCTGTCCCAAAAATAAATAAAAACGTTGAAAAAACAATTTTTTAAAAAAAAAGAGTTTGTAATGTTTTAACTCAAGAGCTGAAATTAAATAATTAATCATGTTTGTGTATGTATAAATAATCTTGCTAAGATAGTTTTTATAAATTAGTTCTTTCTCCTCCCCTCTCCCCCACCTCTCTGACCCTCCTAAATAGCCGAATGTATTCATTTAATTTGGAAAGGCATTTTGGCAAAAGTTCTCCCCACCCACCCAATTCATAGTCAAGCCCCAAGGTGAATCAGTTTAGAAATCAGACTCATGAGGGAAGAGTATTTTATCTGCCAGGGCAATGTTCTGCGCTATTGTTTATAACTTTTTGTTGATAGTTACCCTGAAACACAAGAGGCCACACTGGCCTCTGGGGAAATAAGATAAGCTTAATCATGCGTGATGAAACACTGACATGGAATTGTAGAATATTTCAGTGATACCACAGATAATGTCCATTTTAACTTTCAGATAAATACAACATTTTGTTCCTACAGTAATGATGAATAGTAAGAGGTTGTAAAGAGACGAAGTAAACAAGACATCAAGGTTTTATTTGGCAACTGACACTAAGTGATGTACACAGACATTATCCCCATTTTCAATATCTTTGGCAGAGATGCACCGCTATGGTTTCAGGTCTTATTCATTCATCTTTTTTCTTTTTTTTCTATCAAACAAAAACTAGACATTTATTTTCCTTTTATGAAAAAACGCAATGAACTTGTAGTATATGAACATCTTTAATATTCATTTCTTCTTTCTTATCACCTTCAGTTTCAGACTCCTTCCTCTGTCCCAACACTACAGTGATCAAATCATGACCATAGAGACCGAGAAAAATATTCAAGATATTGGAGACTCCATGGAAACTTTTTTCTCTTGTGAAGATTGCTAATTCTCCATGGAAACAGTTTAATTTTTTTCAACAAACATTTACTGGCCTATGATAAGGTAAACATACTTTGCCGTGAAGAGAATTTTGCCTAAAATTTATTGTATACATTCAAAGTCTATATCATATGACGACATCAATAAAGTGCCCCAGAGTCGAGAATATCTCGATATCTGAGGTAAAACATTTGATAACATTTTTAAGGCACTCATTGACTGAAAATCTCATATCACTGAGGTAGTTCAATAAGTCATTTCTTATTACAGAAAAAAGTACACTTTTCAAAAAAATATGAGAAAACAAAATATAAATCCATGGTAAAAGTAGTCCTTATATGTTTCTCTTCAATGAACAAATATTTATTGAGATTCAACCAAATACAAAGCATTATGCTAGAAACCATGTGCAGAAGAAGGGAAGTGTCAGAAAGATTGAAAATATGCATTGCAACACTCCAAAATTCCAAAAGAATTTACAATGAGGGGGATTAAAATGGATGAAAGGCTAATTATTAATGTAAAGTAATATTATTTAGTGAATAAGAATATGCATTTGAATCCAGGTTTCACCAATTTCAGCTGGTGACCTTCATTCAAATTCTCTGGGATGTAGGGACACCTGGGTAGTTCAGTCGGTTAAGCATCCGACTTCACTCAGGTCATGATCTCACGGTCCGTGAGTTTGAGCCCCACATGGGGCTCTGTGCTGACAGCTCAGAGCCAGGAGCCTGCTTCAAATTCTGTGTCTCCCTCTCTCTCTGCCCCTCCCCACTTGCACTCTGTCTCTCTCTCACACACAAAAATAAATATACATTTAAAACATTTTTTTTAATTCTCTGGGATGTTTCCTCATCTGCAAAATGAGGATAAGAACAGTACCTTTCCCATGAGGTTTGAGGATTAAATAAGATAATGCTCTTAGCACAATGCTCAGCACTTAATAAGCACTGAGTAAATGTTGTCTATTGTCATTAGGTGTCAAATGACCAATACAGACAAGATCCTAAGGACTTGGAAATGCAGCAGAAGTGCTATGAACAGAGCAGATAAGAACAGAGCAGATAAAAAGGAACTTCAAGCATGAGGGAGGACTCCAGCTAGGACTGAAAGATGGTTAGGATCTGAATCAGCAGAGAAGACTGGGGTAGTATTGCAGTCTGGTGGAGTGGACCAAGGGACGAAGGATAGAACATCATATTTGCCAAACCAGTCTAACGAGAGTAGAAGGTTTAGGCTGAGGTTTATTAGTAATATTGGAAAAGGAAGCAGAGGCCAAATTATGAGGCACTTTGAATAAGAGGCAAAATAATCTGCACTTCATAGATAACAGGGAGTAATTAGAGGTTGCTGACTGCATATTATCAAAAATATTCACATAAATTTATGGAGTTTAGCTTTTGACAGCAAACTTTCTAAAAATTTTTTTTAACGTTTATTCATTTTCTGAGAGACAGAGACAGAGCATGAGTGGGACAGAGGCAGAGAGAGGGAGACACAGAATCCGAAGCAGGCTCCAGGATCTGAGCTGTTGGCACAGAGCCTGACGGGGGGCTCGATCTCATGAACTGTGAGATCATGACATGAGCCAAAGTAGGACGTTCAACCAACTGAGCCACCCAGGTGCCCCTTGACTTTCAAAAATAATATCCAACATGGTAATTGGAGTAACTGATTCATTTAAAAGCATATGTAGATTTTCTAAAGTACGCTTCATATGTATGTCTCCACCCTATCACATTTCATTTTCAGATAGATGTACAGGGCTCTTTGGCTTTTAATGTAAAAATGGAATAATGAATCTATTTTTACCTAAGATGCTTAACATATCTGGCCTACTGTGGTCTAAGAAGAGGATAATACAATGGTAAACAGAAATTGCTTAATGAGTCAACTGTGTGTCTGGTCTTGAAAAAAAAATGTCTTCACTATTACATCACTCTGGCAAGTCAGCTATTCATCAGATCTCATTATTAGATAAGCATACCAAATTAAGTTTCATAACACTTAACCCAAAGTGATTTTAGGGCATACCAAAGATTCTTAGATATTTTTTGTCTTCTCAAACATAAAAAATAAAAATAAATTAAAAAACAGTTTTTAGTTTTAAAATTCAGGGACTCTTAAAAATTTTGAATCCAAAACCTAATACAGGTTTCCATGTATTTCATTTCAGATATAAACTAATTATTTTGTCTGTGGTTAACTAAAAAATATTAAAGCATGGCATGTATGTTCTTATATAGATAACATACTTAGATAAATGAGTGATTTTGGTCTTGGTGGAAATTCCTTTATTATCCTAGAATAAAAGTTTAGTGGCAAGCGTGGAGAATTCTCATGGATTCTCTCTGACCTGCATTCATTATTTTCTTTTCCTTCAGTATAGATATGGTTCAGGACCACCCTAAAAACGTGATATCAAAGCATATCTGAATATAGATGTATGGGGGTGTGTGGGTGGTTCAGTAAGCATCTGACTCTTGATCTCAGCTCGGGTCTTGATCTCAGGGTCGTGAGTTCAAGCTCCACAGTGGGCTCTGCTCTGGGTGTGAAGCCTACTTAAAAAAAAAAATAAAAACAAAAAAATAAACATAGATATATGAAAGATTTTATCATCTTTTACCAATGAAAACAGCCCTCAACTTCAGTGACCAGTGTTTTACAGATGGGAATTATAAAACCAAAAGTTAGAAATGGCCACAAACTATAGAGAAAATTATTTAGGGATCAGGTTTTTAGGTTTGTTTTGTTTGTTTGTTTGTTTTTAATACCTCCAATCCCATGTGTCAGCCTCCTGAAAAAACAAGGCTGCCTTTTACAGTATCCTAGATCTTTAATGTAGCAGGCTTGTACTCAGAAAACATGTTTCTACATCTTTCTTTTAATCAGTCCTAGTTAGTCAAATACATGTAAATTAACTGAAGTCAATCTGATGAATTAAATAATATCTCTAAGATACAAATGTATGATAAGTTACATCTTGGAAGGGCACAGGGACTAAGGGATCTATATTTTAACGGGTATGTTTTCAGACAACCTGCTTTAACCATTAGAAAAGGAAGTTAGCTGCTGACTGTAAAAACCAGAAGGGTCCTTAGGAAGAGATACTTTCTAGCAGAATGTTTTCAATTCCATTCATTCATATGACATAGTCATTCTACCAGTAAGGTCAGCCCTGCATGAGGATAAAGGAATTCTAGCCCTACTTACTACCCAATCAAGCACTAGGTAAAGGGTCAACATCACCAATTCCTCTACGTTAGGACCTCTAAACACAGCTTAGTGGTCCATACAGGAAACACCGCTGTTCCTATTCTGTTTGGATCCACAGCCATTTACTCAGCAGCCAAGGGCAGTAAACAAATCACTGTGTGAGCTGATGCGGATCAGCAGTTCTCAGTCCAGCTGCCTAGTGACACAATGACCTGCTACAGTGAATGTTGGGAAAAGGGGCAGAGTTGCAATTAATACAGAAGGAATTGTTCATCCCTGGAAGCTTACTTTAGTTCTTCATCTTGATGGCCCAAATCTCAGCAAATCACTGCCACGCCTTGTGTGTGAACAGGTGGTGCTATGCAACAAAGGTTGAGTGCCACTGACTGGCAAGGTGAAAATAGTCCGTGCTTTCCTTGAGCACACAGCAACTATCATTCCTAAATGTCTCTCTACCAGCCCATGAGCGTGCACTGAACTTCAGTCGCGCAGGAATTTGGGAAGAGGTTTCACAGAATAGCTGTAAGAGGTCATCCCAGTAGCCCTAGTCTTAAAACAGTTGAAATCAGTATTAAATAGCGCTAGATTAAAAACATCCTGAGTGCAACCATTATGATTGATAATCCAATGTAACATTCAGCACAACCCCGATGTCTAATGTCTACTGAGCAAGTACGTGAAAAAATTGAAGAGAGTGGGAAAGGAGGACTTGATGACAGCAGCTGGACTAATTAGATTGTGAATGGTAAACTGGCCTAGCATCAGGATCTTTTATGCAGCTGAAATCTTCCAAAGGCAGCTCAGTGGATGAAACAGAGAAAGGGCAACTGATTGGAGTTTGGAGAAAAGATGAGCCAGAAACTTCAGTCCCCATCCTCCCACCCTGCTCACTTTTACCGGTTGCCCTGAGGCATCCCTTGAAACCTACAGCATTTCTCAGAGCAGCACGTCAAATCTCACCACGTCAAACTCCAAATTCTGTAACTGCCAGAATGAAATTTACCTGGTTTGTCATTGCAATTCTAGCACATGCCATAGATTCAAACACATAGTAAGTGTTCACTCAGTAAACATTTATAGAATGAATGAACTAATGTAGAATTCTAACAAATAAACTACTCAAGGAAATGGGGTAGATTTTTAAAGGATTCAATAGTGACCAACTTATCCTAGGATTCATAGAAAATTGCCTTTAAAAATTAACAAAGAAGTCTAAATAAAAATTCCTAGCATTTATATTTGGAGGAATTTTATAGTAAATAAAATACAATATTCATTGTTTGTAGGTCTTCAAGTACAAGAAATATATACATGCACATATATATATAAACACATAAATAAATAAATAAATAAATAAATAAATAAACTCCATTTCAGAAGCAGCTATGCCACTGTGCTTGAGTAGAATGAAAATTTGGATTCACCTCCAAACTCATTCATACTCATTGTTACCTTTGAGATTGAGCTGTGCAGTGTCTATTATTCATTTAGAAAGTTATCTTCTCTGCTCACTGACTACAGCTGCTGGAGTGAGTGATTCACTCCTGATCTAGCTTTGTTCCAATTTCATATTGCCCTTGTGTTACTCAAAGTTAATCCTCAAGTTACAGGATACAGGATGTTTTCCCTAACCCAGAGCATTATACTCATGTTTCATTTATAAATGTTGATCTATTCATTTGAAGGTGACTCAAAGGCAGAACCCTCCTCGAAGATCTTCAGTGGCATTTCTTCTTTTTTTTAATTTTATTTATTTATTTTTGAGAGAGAAAGAGACAGAGCACAAGCGGGGAGGGGCAGAGAGAGAATGAAACACAGAATCTGAAGCATGCTCCAGGCTCCCAATGCAGGGCTCAAACTCAAAGACGGTGAGATCATGACCCTGAAGTAGGATGCCTAACCTACTGAGCCACCCAGGCATCCCCTTCAGTAGCATTTCTTAACAATAACAGCATACGCTGAAGACAAGGAATTGTATAATGTTTGCTGACTTAAATTGTATCAAATTTATAAAGTAAATTTATCTCAGTTATTCACTGCAGACAAATGTTTTCTACAGCAAGATACACAATCAAAACCACTTGGCATTTTGGATATTTTCACTTATTAGAAATAATGCAAGAGGGTTCTAAAAGTTTAATCAAACTTGTGCTTACAAAAAGCACACAGTTATAAGACCAATACTCTTCACAGTTTAATAAAAACATTAATAGACTAAAATATTTTTGAAACCTGCGAGCAGATTGGGGAGGTAGAAAAAATGAGTTCTACTGGAGAATATCTCATTCATGTCTCAAGATTTACATCAGTTGCATTAGCTTTCACTTTGATTTTAGAAATTCCATGAAAGGGAGTATGAAAGCCATATGGACTGATTTCTACAGTTTGGTCATATGTTCAAAAAGCATAAGGATATTCTCAGATTAATACACTCATTTCAGAACTTTTAAATTCTAGGAATTCAAAAATTCACTGTCCCTCCTCTCTTGGAAGAATAAGTACTTGATAACTGAGACAACTTCTAAGGTTAGCTCAAGAAATATACCTGCAAAACCTTGAAAATAATTGATACCCCAGTCCTGTGACTCATCTCTAAAACTATGGCTTTGTTTCCACTGGAAAGCTCTGAAATTCTTCAAAATCTACTGTTCCATTGGAATCAGAACATTCACGCAATGGAAGAAAATTCAGCTTTCTATTAGCATCTATGTGGTCTATCCACACAGCCAATTTTTCTCTGAATACCTGCATTTCTTTGAACAAATTAGTACTATTCATTTTTCTCAGGTTTTTTTTTTTTTAATTTCAACATGCTCAGACTTCTGGTTATATCACACAAAGGTACAATATAAAAACTACTCATATTGATCAAATTGGCTCTCTCAAAATATTTTGGCAAAAAAAAAAATACTTGTTCTAAACAAAAGCAGCTCAATGAATATCTTTCAATAACTCTCTATCCTCTTACCATCTAACACCACATTTCTGCTTCAACTTCTTCCAAATATTCCATAAACTATTTAAGGGCTAAGGAGATGAGAACAAAAAAATCTCAAACTTAAAATTGGCTTGCAAAGTTTATTGCACAAACTCTGTTAACATATAATACAATGGAAGCTGTGCACAGAAATAATTGTCTTTAAACCCAAATAAATGATTAATTTTTATCTTTTCATTGCAGATATCCTCCTTGTGGCAAATGAACTCAGTTTTTATTGCTTTTAAGGTGTTGGAGATTTTCTTTTTTTTTTTTTTTTTACAAGTTTATTTATTTTGAGAGAGAGTGTGTGTGATTGGGGGAGGGACAAAGAGAGAGGGAGATAGAGAATCCCAAGAAGGCTCAATACTATTAGTGCAGAGCCTGACGCAGGCCTTGAACTCACAAAACTGTGAGATCATGACCTGAGCCAAAATCAAGAGTCAGACACAACCCACTGAGCCACCCAGGTGCCCTGGTATTAGAAATTTTCTATCCCTTGATCTTGGTGGTAGTTACAATGATTAAAATTTACATTTGTAAAAAGTTACAAGGCTTATCCTCAAGATACAATGTTTTACTTTATGTTAATTATACCTCAAAAGGATATGTTCAAATCCTAGAGCAGCTAGATCTTTGCAAAATTAACTTGGGTCTCAGTTTTCATATCTATACAACAATGATAGTAATGTTGCCTTCATCTCATGGTTATATAATTTGTGTAATCATGTGAAGAACTATTTTCTGTACAATAAAAATTATGCTAATACCAGGTGCTATTGGACTTTAGAAACAAAGCTTAAGAGCATGTTGGCTACTTCCAATTGCTTGGAAATCTCCGCATATTTGTAATTTCCTTCCTGCCTCTTATCTCCTGGTGTGGTAATAGGTACTACTCTAACCGACTCCAATACCTATTCAGCCAAGAAGAGTGTGGCCTGGCACCTGTCATACCCTTGAGATCTTAGGCTGCTACACTGAAGGATCATTGCCAGACTCTGAATATTGGGCAGGGCACCAGGAACATTTTTATTTGCCTTTGCAGAAAGCAAGCATTGACTTCCAGAGCCTACTTTTAATTATAATATGGACCTGTAATAGAAAACTTCTTTCACTCCAATGTTGATATAGTAAATGGTTCTCTGGGTCTTTTTCTTGTATTCTCATTCCTTTGTCCAAAAGAAAAAGAGAATGACACCTAAGCTGGAAGGCTATCCTGGTGACAAAGCTTCTCTCCCCTTTATTTTGAAAGTGGGAACCACTGTGAAAGCAATTTTGTACTAAATGCTAAAGATTATACTCTGTGTTTTAATATAAAGATTTGTAGTCACATTCTGATGACTAGTATTAATGACTTTTTTCCTCAAGAAAACAAGTTCTAGTTCCCTCAGCAAAATGTAAACAAAAATGTATATACAATAGAATAAGATTTAAGGAGAATTATGCAAGAATTTCTTCACAGAGAGCAAACATTTTAAACCAAATCAGTTTGTAAGGTAAGCTTGTCTTCAGTACTTTCCTTTGAGCAAGATAAATGTATGTTCACACTGCAGCCAAAGGCTTCATAGAACAACATCCACGTTGTGTAAGCTTTAGTAATATTTTCAATGTGGTTTTCCTAATCATCAGTTTAATTTATGAATTGACCATTTATGGTACACTGCCAAACACCATTACAATTTTCAGTAAATTATATGGAACTACTCTTGAAGCTGAGGCCAGACATCCAATCATCTTTTTGCATAAATACATTAGTCTCATCAAAGAGGAACTTTTAAGATCACTTTAATCAGCTTACTTCTTAACATATGGCATATTCAAAATATCTTTAAAAGCTATCTAAATCATTTTTATGTTTCCTCAGCTAATGACTATGGATAGGAGATGGTATGAGCTATACATACATTAAAAATTAATATTAGGTAATACTTACTGAGCCCCTACTATGCCAAACACTATGCTAAATTAGTGCTATATGCTTGTGCTATAGTGGCCAAAGATCTGAGTGAGATCCATACAGTGCCTACAACCTGTTTGTCACCTACATTCTTCATCAAGAGTACTTCAGCGATGAGAGTTGTCTAACAATGTTGAACGCCAAGATAAAAAGCACTTGGGGGCTTAAAATTGCAAATTTGAACTGACCTTCCTCCCATAGACTTTGGGTCCCCCCACATTCTAAGGGATGTGGTATCGAGAAGCCTTTCATCAAGTTCTAAACTTTGTTATTCATGATATTAATTTAGACTGTCTATTCTATTCAATTTTCTAAATTACTTTTCTTTAGGAATTCTCTTCATGTTGCTATGTTTTATAAAATGGAATCTCTGTCGTTCTTAGACCATTGATTAACTGAAACTTTCTTCTATTCTCTTCATTATCTTTAGACCTTGTACTTATCAAGCCAATTCAAAACACGAGGAGCTGGAGCACTTGGGTGGCTGAGTCAGTTGAGCGTCTGACTCTTGATCTGGGCTCAGGTCTTATCATAAGTTTGAGCCACACATTAGGCTCTGCACTGGGTGTGAAGCCTACTTAAATAAAAAAAAAAAAAAAAAAAACACGAAATACAAGGACCAAAAGTATCTTAGTATATAATGAACTGAAGTGCAAAGATATACTAAAGGGGAGCTCTCAATGACTGTCTGTCTCAGAAATGTGACATAAAGAAAAATAGAAAAGGAGATTGTGGGACAGGGAAGATGCCTTCTGTCTAGCAGGATTGTTGGATTTTTGAGTGTTTAAAGACACAGAATGAGGAATTTGAGAGGTAGCTAATGGCCTCTCTATGGCCTATAGCTTCTAACAGCTTCACCTAACTGGTTCGGAGCAAGTTCTCTGCCTGACTCCACACTGCAGTGTGGGCAGCATGTGAAAGCAAGCTGTGGGAGAGGAATGAATGAGAGGGATGCTTCCAGTAAGGACCTTGATGAGGATGGAAGTGAGGACAATGGAAAGTTATGAGACCCAAAACAGGAAGCAATGCTCCACAATTTTGAATTTGGTCCTATGGAGGATTGAAGAAAGTTTAGGGGCTGGTTGGACAGTCACAAATTATTTAGCAGTTCTGGTGGCCTACAGACTTAATATGTGACAAATGTACCCTAAAAAAGTTGGGCTAGTTCACTTTCTTAACCCAAGTTGTTGGTAGGAGTTTATCCCATGTTTTAGATACTGTAAGTAGCTGGGAGTGACCACGACAGTAGGCAGTGTGATGGGAGAATTTAAGAAGAGAGTGTGCAGATACAGGTTCTTATGATTGGTTTTCATTTTGCAGTAGCTCTAAGGGATTGTTGGATTGGATTCCTTCCTTATATAGGAAAGTAAGGAACAGCAACCACCCACTGTTGCCTTAACAGAGTATTGTTCCCAGAACAAGGAAGGTGAATGAGCAAATTCAAAACATGCTAAAGAAGGAGCTAAGGAGAAATTGTTAGATGTTTTAAAAAAAAATCATAACATGAATATTTCCAGTCTTTGCAATACATTATATAAAAATAATCCTGAGTCATGAAAATGACTGTTCATTAAACTTATTCTCCCAATATCCTGCTGCCATCCCTAAAAGATATAGGCCATTCTCTCCCCAAAACCTAAAGGGGAGGCTAAATATTGGGATTTAAAACCAGAAAACTGCAAAAACTTTGGGGAGGCCATTAAACATTCTGGAAGTAGTCTCCATTAAAGGAACTGACCCATTATAATTCTTGTACATGATGTTTATGCTCAGTAAAGTAAATGGCTTCTCCAAGCCCTTTTCTGAAAATGATAGGTCCTGACATCATGTAGAGTATGTGTAATAAAAACATTGAGGGCAAAGAACCAAAACAATTTAGACAGATAACATCTTTGAGACAATCTGATAATGCTTGTGTTCAAGAATTCCAGAGGCAAGAAAGAATGGAATGGGGTCATTGGTGTCTTCCCGCAGTTTCATAAATCTGTTGACAAATGCCAAACTTGGAAAACAACGTGAAAAAAGATGAGGTCAGAATAAGGAAGATAAGAGGATGTCTTTGGCTGTTACTTCTGGTAAGAGCATTGGAAAATCAGGGCTCCTGGGTGGCTCAATTGGTTAAGCATCTGACTCTTGATTTCAGCTCAGGTCATGATCTCACAGTTCATGGGTTCAAGCCTGCTTGAGATTCTCTCTTTCTCTCTCTCTCTCTCTCTCTCTCTCTCTCTCTGCCTTTCCCCCACCCATGTGCTCTCTTTCTCACTCTCAAAATAAATAAATAAACTTTAAAAAAAAATAAAAAGAGCATGGAAAATCTGCTCATCTGAATTCTGGGCAATGTTTTGTGCCTGGTGACTTTACCTAAAGACAGAGAAGAAAGAAGGCCCTAGTAAATCTTTGATAAAATGTCCTTATGTCAGTGTGCTCACAAAACTTCAGAACAGATTTCTTTTACCAGCTGTGAAGTGTGATGTATTAAGGACAATATAATAATTTCGAGTTACAACTCAGTCATCTCAGAAAATCTTTGGAATACTTGTATATGTTCTAGTGGTTTGCATATACATATACTCTAGTGGTTGATCAGATGACTCATTTTTAGGCTAATATTCAAGCTAGACTGAAGGTGAGTTTTCAATATTTGGCACAGGCTTTAGTGCTGGAGAGAACTGGATTTGAGTCTCAGCAGTTACTTGCTAGCTGAAGAGTCTTGGGAGACAGGCATCAAGAATGGTGCCAAATTTTTGGTGTGAGCAATTGCAAGGATAGAGTTGCCATCAGTAGAGATAAAGATTTGTCTGGGAGGAGATGAGGGTTTGGAGGTGCTGCTTAGTGTTGACTGTATTTGATATAAGATGCCTTTTAGACACTTCAAAGAAGATGTTGGGTAGGAAGTTGGACATAAAAGTCTAGAAAGAGGTTTGGGAGGGAGATAAATATTTGGGAATTGATAGCATGTGTTCAAACGTATCACTAAAGGAAAGGAGTGAGTAGAGATTAAAGACACATTCTGAGGCTAACAGGTTGGAGAGGAAAGTGATAAACAAACCTGAGAAATTATGGCCATGAGGTATGAATACATCAAGAAAGCTCATGTCCTAGACACTAAGGAAAATAAAATATTTCAAGGAGAAGAGACTAATCACTTGTATTATACTCTGCAGTTAGGTAAAGCAACGTGAGGACTGAGAAATGATGAGTGGATTCAACCACTGGACTATTGGCAATGTTGAGTAGATCAGTTTTGGAGGAGTGGCAAGGATAAAAGTTGTAGTGGATTTAAGACAATATGAAAGGTAAGGAGAGAAACATTGGAGATGATTACCACAGATGAAGTTTTTTGGAATTTGCTGAGAAGAGGAGCAAAAACAAAAACAAAAACAAACAACAAAAAAAAAACAACAACAGGACTGTAGCTGGTGGGAAAAAGGGGGGAATCAAAATACTTTCAATTTCAATAATCTCCCTCTTACTTCCTGTGACTTTGAAAAAGTTACCTCTTTCTACCAGATTAAAAATGCTTTTCTTTTTTAGGATAAAATGCTAGTGAAAATGCTAGTAAGTATTCTGCTATGTTTTAGATGCCATGTCACAGTATATAGGTGTATATATCATTTAAAAATATATCAATTACCTGGATGCAAGACAACCAGAAGTCAAAAAGATATAAAAATTCCAACAGATGTGAGATCTTAGGAGGATTAAAGGTCATAAAACAACCAGCACCTTTACCCAGGGAGCATTCACTGTTTGTGTGACCACACATGTGACCGTACCATACTATTTAAAAAATCGTATATAAAGACAAAAGCAAAATCAACAAAATACAATTAAGTTTTGACTCCACAAAGATTCCATTACTTTATACTTTTATCACAGCCATGATATAACATCTGTGGCACAGATGTGCAATTCTCACCTAATCTCCATGTACGTCTTCATGATTCCAGTCCTGCTAGAGATAGGTGTGCTATATTACTAGTTCTGGCCACAAATTGTGAGCAGAATTAATGTGTGTCACTTCCAGGCTGAGGCAGAAAAACTCCCCAGAGGAATACTGCACAGGTTTTCATCCCCTGCCTCAGTGAATATGGAAAACCAGTGCTGAGATCACAGAGTCAAGACGGAGTCTTGAGTCATCGCTTAAGGTGAGCTGCCCCCGAAACCCACTAGGCATCCTGAAGGATGCACATTGAGATTTCTGGGTTGGTTTGTATTGAGGCATAGCCTACCACCACCCCACCCCCCCCACCAACACAGCACCTTCAATCTTTGTCTCTTTGAATTCCACATTTCAACCCATCTACCACAAAGGTACTTATTTCTATGTAAGTTTTGCATATTGTTATTTAAACAAACTCTTTGCTGAGTTAGACAAGGGTATTCTTAAGTGTATTCTTAAGACCTCTCATTCACTGCATTATAGAAAGCATGGTATGAAAGACTGGGGTCTTAAAAGATAACACATCACAAACTAGTATTTAAATCCATTGAATGTAAAAGAGACACTGGCAATGTGCATCTACAGGAAACAAAATAAAACAAAACAGAAAGAGAATTGATTAATTGTATCTACGCTTTTTCTATTAGTCATATTGAGAAAACCTCAATGTCATTTGCTCATTTGAGACCACTACATACAAGAAGTACCAAAAATCAGTTGCTGTGTGTGTGTGTGTGTGTGTGTGTGTGTGTGTGTGTGGTTAGATAATAGTGTCTTAGATTTGCATATTAAAAGTAACATAATTCAGTTTCAAGAAGAAATGTGGATAAAGCAGAACCTTATCAAGTACAATCAATAGAACAAGAAAAAACGTTGGCATAACTCTCCAGCTGGGCTAAAACTATTGGGCTATCTGTGAATGCAAACACGTAAGTTAATTACTCATACGTCTCACTTAGCTGCACGAGTCAGTATGTTCGGAATCCAAGTCATTCAGTTCTGCACCACCTCAGTGAAGCCTAAGTGGTTGTAAGGGAAGCACATTGAGGTCTCCCAGAACAACCAAAAATATGTGTGCTTTCCCAACGCCTTGATGTATTCCTAAAGAAATATAAAGCCTATTTAAAACAGCGCTAAGGCCCCAGGAAAATCTGTGATGCTTATATTCAGATGTACATAAGATAACATTTTCCAGTTTGGCACCTTCTCACAGCACGAATTCCTCAAGATTTTAATTGCATACCTTTTTCAGCATGGGAAACCTGTGCTTAACTGTTTGCATTAGAACAGTGATTTTCAAGATGGAGTGCCTGGTGGGATAGTAGAAGGCGAAAAAAGGCATATTAAAATCACCAAGGGAGAATTTTCTTTTTCCTTTTAATTTTTTAAAAATGTTTATTTATTTTTGAGAGAGAGAGAGACAGAGCTCGAGCGGGGAGGTGGGGAGAGAGAGAGAGAGAGAGAGAGAAACGCAGAATCCAAAGCAGGCTCCAGGCTATGAGCTGTCAGCACAGAGCCCGACACAGGGCTCCAACTCACCAGCCGTGAGATCATGACCTAAGCCGAAGTCAGATGCTCAACCGACTGAGCCACCCAGACACCACAATCACCAAGGGAGAATTTTCAAACCAGCTCACATCCCTATCCCTCTCCCCTCCAGAGCTGATGTGCTCTTAGAGGCTTAGGGCCTAGTGGGGCATGGGGAGGAGGGGTGAATGTGTAGGGGCCTCAGTGATCCTTCTCCAGCCCCAAACAATCCCCCATTTAGAACTCCTGAAATGAAGAGAAACACATTTCTTTTTGTAAGAGTTTTTAAAGGGGGGCTCCTGAGAGAACAAATACAAACAAAATAACCAACAGAACAGTCTCAATGTTCCTGACTGATACTGAACCAAATGTTTCCCAAGCATTCTCCTCCACACTTTTGTTATCTCAGAGCAGAACAACTTGTTCCAACTTTCTCACTTGACTCTCACATTCTGGGTAACAGAATGTCTCCCGATACTGAATAGCACTGGCGGGATTATGCTGAAAATCTCTTGCTGATGGCTTCCTGGAGTTTTCATGCGAAGGTAGAATTTAATAGTATTGTCTAAGTATAATGTTTTGTATCTCCCCCATTTTCTTTTCTTCACAATTTCATCCTTCATTGAAGTAAATTAATACATGCCTACCACATGCTGTATAGTATCAATAGCTGTCAGAAATATGTAACCAATTGTATTTGATTCAATTGTGTAATTTGACTCTCAGGCTTCAAATCCTATTGATTCCACTCCAAAAGCATCTTAAATTATACTTTTCCTCTATGTCTACTACTGGAGCAGTAAATCCAACTCATCACCTCTCATGAGAGCAGTATTTTCAGAATGTCTACCTATCCAGCTATACCTTAAGATTTATTGCTCTCCAAAACAAATATCATTGGGTCATACTAAATTAAACCCTGTTGTTCCTTCTGCACAACCATAAGGACAAAAGCTAAACTTCCTTCCTTTGCTTTGCAAAAGACCTTTCACAAGCTTTAATCTCAATTCATGCAGTCCCCCACTGTGTATAGCATTCTACAGTATTCTCCCATTGAATCCATTAGATTTTTGAACATTTTGAATACATCTGGACTTTTCTATGACTTCACATATGCCAACTATTATGCTTAGAATGCCTTTCCCCAAATTCTCTATGAAAAAAATGAAAATAAATTCTCTTATTGGTCCTTGAAGGACCAATTCAAATTATATTCCTTCTAAAAGTGTTTTGGGTACCTGTTCCTATACAGTGAGTTACTCTAAAACATAGCCATTTTAAAACAACAAACATCTATTATCTCACAATTTAGCTGGTAGTTCCAGCAAAGGAAATTTCATGCAGTCAGGATGTTGGCTGGGGCTGTAATGATCTGAAGTCTTGACCAGGCTGGAGAATCCACTTCCAAGATGGTTCACTCATGGCTATTGGCACAAGCTCCTTGTTGACTGTTGGCAGGATACCTCAGTTCCTCATAACACAAACCTCTCCATAAGGCTGCTAAAGTGTCCTAATGACAGCTGGCCTAGAGTGAGAAATCAGAGAGAGAAAGAGCAAGGAGGAAACTACAGTATCTTTTATGAGAGATACTATCTATTCTGCCACATTCTATTCATTGGAAGTATTTCACTAAGTCCTGATAACACTCAAGAAAAACTTCCATGTTTTGCATGGAGGACTGTCAAAGAATTTATAGACATATTTTTATCTTAATTTTTTTATATTTATTTTTGAGAGAGACAGAGACAGAGACAGAGAGACAGAGCTTGAGCAGAGGAGGGGCAGAGAGAAAAAGAGACACAGAATTTAAAGTAGTCTCCAGGCTCTGAGCTGTCAACAGAGAGTCCAACACAGGGCTCAAACTCACAAACCATGAGTGAGATAATGACTTGAGCTGAAGTCGGATGCTTAATCACTGAGCCACCCAGGTGCTCCTATAGACATATTTTTAAACCATCACAAAAGGCTTCAAGGATTTCCTCAGCAAGTCAATTATGCTTTCCTCTGTATCCCCACAGTGTTTATTGGACCAGTATTGTAAAGCTTTATATGTTATATAATGAATTAATTTTAAAAGACATTTTAAGCTTTAATAGGTAAAGAATAAGTTCCTATTTTGCTATTTCCATATGTGTCAATCCCAAGACCCCTAATTTTATTCAACAAATGGTATTTATTCAATAAATGATATCGGGATAATTGGCTAGTCATTTAGCAGAAGAAAGCTGTAACTATCTTGTTCCTTATATAAAAGTGAATTCCAAGTGGATTAAAGATTTAAATTTTTACATAAAACTATAAATGTACCAGAGAAAAATATGAACAAACATTTCTATCATCTATGTGTGGAAAAGGGCTTTTGGAGAATGACATGAAATCTCAAAGTTGTAAGAAGGAAGAAACCAATAAATAAGAGTATTTAAATAGTAAAGCAACTATATAGAAGAAAAAAATTAAACAATAAGAAAACATGCAAAAGCAAATACTGGGAAATATTAGTAATGTGATAAACAAAAAACTAATTTTCTTAATATGTAAAGAGTTCTTATAATTAATAAGAAAAAGTGTACAGATAAGCAAGGGCTTCCATATCAAGAAGGCAGAGCAAATGTTACAATCTCTGCATCCTATAACAAGTCCAAAAGGTTATACATCTGCGATTAATATAACACTGTATGTTAACTCTACTGGAATTAAAATGAAACTTTAAAAACAATTATAAAATAATTTTTAAAAGTTTAACTGCCCTTGAAACACAAAGGAAACTCTAAGTGTACTGTAAACTATAATAAATCCTTATATAGGAGTTATAATTAGATATATTTATGAGTAACAGTATCCAAAAAACAATAGCTTAAGTGAGACTTTATATATATTAAATATATGAATATACTCATATATATGTGTGAATATAAATATACATGTATCTCACATAAAAGCCTACAGGTAGAGTTCAGTATGGCAGCTCTACCAAAGTCTTCATTAAATCAGATTCCCTTCAGTTCTTCAGTGCCATCCCTGGTGTGTGGCTGTCATCCTTATGGTCCAAGATGTCCAATAGATCTCCAGCCTCCATATCTCCATTCCAGGAAGTGTCCAAAAAGGAGCTATTAACTGAAGAAAGTTCCTAACAACCACCACATGCATTTCTGCTTACATCTTGTTGATTAAAACTTAGAAACAAGGCCTTATCTATGCAGGAGGGGTTAGGGAATATAGTCTTTATTTTGTAAATTCAGACATCCAGCTAAAAAAATATTTCTATGAGAGAAGAAGAATATATATTTCAAAATATCAGCAGCTTCTACATCCACTACAGGTCAAAGCTAAGATAAAAAAAGATTTAAGGAAAACCTCAGCCTAAACCATTACAAAATTTAGATTGAAAGACACAAAGACTGAAGATCATTGGCACCAAAGTCCCAATAATGGCCACATTCTGTAGAAAATGTCCATAAGCCTTTGTTGCTAAGCCTTTGAGTTGCCCCCAATCTTTACCTTTCCATAATCTAGTTGACCACTTACTCTTCAGACTGTGAGATATACCCCAATATCAAACCAATGGATGATGATATTTTTCTCCCATGAAATTAGCTAGAGTCAGGGGGGTGGGGGGTGGGGGAGATGGGTATTGAGAAAGACACTTGTTGGGATGAGCACAGGGTGTTGTATGTAAGCGATGAACCACGGAAATCTACCCCCAAAACCGAGCACACTTTACATGCTGTATGTTAGCCAATTTGACAATAAATTACATTAAAAACATAGTCAAATGCATGCATGCACACATAAACACACACACACACACACACACACACACACACACACACACACCCCCATACATTGCATGCACACACAAAGTGATGGGAGTATTTCTTGAGAAATGAAGAAAAGTTTGATTTGTGTAGTTTATTAGCATTTACCTACCTCAATAGAAAAACGCATATTTCTCTGCACTTTTCCATCCCTCTGAAAATCACTTCAGGGGTTCAACAGAGGTTCTAAAATATGTAACTGTAATTCCTTTTCTAAAATATCTAATGGTAATTCTTTTGAATTTTGTGTTTTAAATGCAGATACAATTCTATTATTTTCCTACTTAAAATGGTGGGATGAATCTCAATCATTTTTCAGGATAAAGTCCAAATTCCTTTCATGCCATAGAAATCTCCCTGGGACGTGGCCTCTGCATTAATCTCTATCTTCATCTGTGTTGATCTGTACCATCTCCTAACACAATTATTTATTGAAAGTCTACTGTGAATCAGCCACTGTCCTAAAAACTAGGTAGGATACTCCTAGAATTCAGGAATGATATTTAAAATATCTAGCCACTAGTACAACATTACATAGACAACTAGAATAAATACCAACCAGCTAGAAACAAGTGATAAAGCTTTTATCAGTATGTATTATGAGACTATCAACCTGAATACAGCAATAAATACGGCAGAGCCCCTTACCACAGAGATACATTTTTTTTAAATGGGAATCAAGAACACATTAGCAAGTTATTAAGAAAACTTCAGGTACAGAGGTACCTGGGTGGCTCAGTTGGTTAAGCATCCAACTCTTGATTTTGTCTCAGGTCATGATTTCACGTTTGTGAGATCAAGCCCTGCATCGAGCTCTGTGCTGACAACATGGAGCCTGCTTGGGATTCTCTCTCTCTTCCTCCCTCTCTGCTCTTCCCCTACCCACTCACTCATGCTTTCTTTCTCTCTTGCTCTCTCTCTCTCTCTCAAAATAAATAAATAAACATTAAAAAAAGAAAATTTCAGGTACAAGGGTATGAAGAAGATAAAATAGAAAAAAATTCATCTGAGGAGGTAGCATTTCAATGGATATCTGAATAAATAAAATGTGATAAATTGAAGGGTATCCCCGAAAAATGACATGCCCATGTCTTAATCCCCAGAACCCATGAATGTTGGCCATTTGTGAAAAGGGTCTTTATAATAATAATATAATAACATAATCCTTCTTTTCATCCTTTGTAATTATCCTTAACTCTCTTGCTGTGGCCCTGAGAAGGTTTGCAGTGACAGTGATAAGATACAAAGGGATACACTGCCTAAAGAGAATTTTAAAATAATAAGAAAGCAAACTAAAAAGCCCATCTGCTGTTTATTATCACTCTCTGCTGGCAATTCTAAATAATGTCAGTTCTAGAATATTCTGCCTCTGCTGTGGTAAACCAATCCCACTGCCCACCCCCTTGAAGTGTCCACCCCTCTTTTACACCTTCCTCCCTCTGTAGTACTTGGCAAAATTCTGACCTTTTTGGCTATAGCAGTCTGCCTGTTCTGTGTCTAACTCTAAAACAGCTGAATGTGGCTGAAGAAAATTATTACACAATCCAGCTACAATTTGTGACTTCCAGTCCCAAATGGGCACTAAACACTGGTGAATATTTCACTATACTTCCTTGGACTATTTGTTTTCCCATTTTCCCAAATTACTATTTCACACCTTTTTTCTTCCTTCAAATCTGCAATGCCCCTGCCCACTTCTCTCATTATCATCTGATTCATACTTCATTAAGCAAGTACAAGCAAGGACTGAGATGAGAATTTCCTCATCTTTCTAAGACCATCAAATATACCACTTCTACCTGTAAAGTCTACCTTTGTGCCTCTCCTTCTAATAGATGAGATATTCCTGCACCTGTATGCTTCTCCACTTGTGCTTTGGATCACATCTTTTCAAGGACTTAAGGCATACAATAACCTCCTCCTCTCTCAAATTGATAATTATAAATAATGGATGGATGGATGGATGGATGGACGGACAGACAGACAAATGGATAAGGAGAGGAAGAGAGAGAATTACGTTCCCATGATCACATCTCCTTGCAGCTACAACTCCTCCCCCCCCCCCGTTTTTGGTTTTTTTTTGCTTCTTTCCCCAGAAATAATTCTCCAGATTGATGTCTAAAGTCATTCTCTCCATTTCCTTGCTTCCTAGCTTCTCATCAATCTGATCTAACTGGAGTTTGTCACCACCATTCTACAGGAACTGTGCTAAGCAAGATCACCAAAACCCCCAACACGTCCTAACTGATATCACTTCTTTTCCCTTATCTCAAGCACTCAGCCATTTTACAACCCCTTCTCCTTGAAACATCTTCTCCTTTTGTGGCACCACATTGTCTGGTGTTCTTCCTGGCTAACCAGCTGCTATTTCTCAGCTCATTCACATCTTTAAATACCACCTCATGCACTTCATTCTTACAAATATCTATTTCTACCTCTGACCTCTCCCCTCAACTCTCTGTCTAAAAGGCATTCATTTCCATCTTAATATGTTCAAACCCGAACTCTTGATTTTCCTCCATATAGGTTCTTCTACCATGTTCCCCTTATTAATATACGATATACAGCCTACCCAGTTGCTCAAGCCAGAAGCCTAATAGTTAGTTTTCTTCTTTTTTTTCTCATATCCCAAATTAAACTCATCAGAAGTCTTAACTTTAAAAACATATCCTACTCTAACCATTTCTTTCCATTCTTTATCATAGTGGTCCAAGCCATCAATGTCTTTCATGCATGCTACTAAAATCTCCTCCTGTTTGTCCATCTATCATTCTTGAACCAAATATTCTATACTCCATAAAAAACAAGAATGGACCTTTAAAAATGCAAATCAGGGGATGCCTGGGTGGCTCAGTCCACTGAGCATTTGACTCTTGAGTTTTAGTTGAGGTCATGATCCCAGGGTGCTGGGCTTGAGCCCGACATCGGGCTCCATTCTGATCATGAAGCCTGCTTGAGATTCTCTCTCTCCCTCTCCCTTAGTGCCTCTTCCCCACCTACACTTTCTCTCTAAAATAAAAATTTAAATAAAAATGCAAATAATATCATGTTTCTTTCCTGGTGAAAATCTCCTGGTGACTTTTCATCACACCTAAAACAAAATAAAAAAATGTTCACCATGGCCTAGAAGCCCCTGCACTGTCTCATCTCTACCTACATGATCTCATCCTATGCAGCTCTCTCTCACTGCTCAATACATTTCAGCAATATTGACCTTTTTTCTCTTTTCTGGTTGTGATCAAGACCTTTCTCAGAATAAGTTCACATCCTAGTTTTCCTGGCTGGTCCAGGTTCGTCACTGTTGTCCTGATGTCCTATCCACTTTAGTATTTGTCCCAGACATATTATTCTGCTTTAAAATCAAGGCTTATTAACAGTTACCAGGATGTTCATAAGCCAGGATGAGCTTGGTAGATCTTCACTTTGTACTTCTAGTTAGTTCCTTGGTCTTGTGGAATATTAAACAAGACACATGTGCAGTGAACTAAGCTCTTACCCTAACAAACTGGTTAAATCTGAAAGATGACCATCAGCGAGCATTCTCTGTTTTTCAGACCCTTTACAAAGGAAAAGTTACAAATAAGCTGAGTTCTTCCAAACACTGGGATAAAAAAGCCTAGGGAGGTCTCAGTTGATGGTAAGGAGATGCAGTAAATATTTCTACCTCTAATGTAGGATCACCAGAGAGAGATAAACAAACCTACCATGAAAGGCTATTTCTGGTGTAGTTGCCAGTGGGGCAAGACCTTGGGTAATATCCTGTGGATTACTGGGCTGGGTGTTGAAGTCTTACAGCAAGATTGTCCTCCTTTTTATGGGAAACTAGTAAGAGAGCACAGATTCTGAGCACAGATTACAGCTGATGACTTTTAGCCCTGATTCAGCCCCTGAGGAGCAGGGTAGGTTGTGTGGGTTGGCAGCAATGTTAGTGAAAGGGATTTGCTCCATCTGCCCAGATCACCAAGGCTTCAGAAGGGACTCCCAGAGCAGCAACATGTGTAATAGTGCTCAAAATGATACCGTTCGGCCCACTCCCAATCTTTAGGAGATAGAAATTTGGGACAACCTCATCAGACTAAGTAGTAACCCTGGGGTCTATGAGGATATCTGGAGATGAAAAAGAAAAAAATAGGCTGCCACACATTATAAAATAGAGATTTAGAGTCATATTCATTTTATAGTAAAGAATATTAGCATTTTTTAAACTCTATTCTGGATCATTTCACTTACACTTCATAACACATAATAAATCTGAACACACACTATTAACAAGAGACCTGCTACAAAGCCCCTGATGCCTAGTGCATGTTGGGTAAACAGTAGGCAATATCACTGACTAGTAGTACCAGGAGTACCCACACTATGTAAGGTGCCTCCAAGTTTCCAAGAAGTTACAGACTCCTGTATACACCTTCAGACTGTACATTCTGTTTGGGTTGTAACTTGAATACAAATGAATTTAAATGATAATGAAAGTCAAAATGAGAGTAGCTCAAAAGTAAGTATTCCAACAATAAATGCTGCAGGGGGTCAATTAAAGGGCATTATTTGGAGCTGGTTAATATCTCTTTATATAAAAATTATTGAATTTATGATTACAATAGTCTATACAAATCTCAGTCAACAAACAAAATAATGCTAACAACATCTCAGTAAAGGAAGTTGTAAGCACCAAGAACAAGTTTAATGTTTTAACCTATTTTCCTAGCCCTTAAAATAATTTACTGCTATAAGTTCAATTAAAGTACATGTTTTTTTACGTGGCAATGAGAAAGAATGAAATATGGCCCTTTGTAGCAACGTGGATGGAACTAGAGAGTGTGATGCTAAGTGAAATAAGCCATACAGAGAAAGACAGATACCATATGTTTTCACTCTTATGTGGATGCTGAGAAACTTAACAGAAACCCATGGGGGAGGGGAAGGGAAAAAAAAAAAAAAGGTTAGAGTGGGAGAAAGCCAAAGCGTAAGAGACTCTTAAAAACTGAGAACAAACTGAGGGTTGATGGGGGGTGGGAGGGAGGGGAGGGTAGGTGATGCGTATTAAAGAGGGCAACTTTCAGGATGAGCACTGGGTGTTGTATGGAAACCAATTTGACAATAAATTTCATATATTAAAACAAAACAAAACAAAAAATAAACATTACAAAAACATTTAAAAAAATTAAAAATAAATAAATAAAATAAAGTACATGTTTTTGGTTAAAGTTTATCTATTTATTTTGAAAGAGAAAGAGAGAACAAGCGGGGGAGGGGCAGAGAGAAAGGGGGACCTAAGATCTGAAGCTGACTTTGTGCTGATAGGAGAGAGCCTGACGTGGGGCTGAGCTCCCAAACCACGAGATCATGACCTGAGCCGAAGTCAGATGCTTAACCAACTGAGCCACCCTCAATTAAGGTGCACACTGAGCAACAGTAAGAACCCAGACAAACTAAGATGACCACTCACTCAGGGTCCACAATGTTACAGCACTTCAGTAAATTACTGTAGGACCTAGAAACTATCTCACCAATGTCCCAGAATGATAAAACGCAGGAATGTTAATTTATGTAAACCACGCATACAAGTGACTAATGTCAGTGGACAACTTCACATAGAGGAATGTGGTCTAAATAATACAATTTCTTTGGACACATGCTTCACAGAAACAAAATTTTCAGATGAGCTTGGTGGGGACAGGCTCAGAATGACGGGCAGAGCGGTTAATTTTATGATTTGAATGTTTAAAAGCATTTGATCTAATGGCCTTATGGGTCCATTTCCTTAATAAAGAAAGAATCCCCAAATAGCTCCATAATTTATGTTGAACACCTAGAACATGGTCTGGCTTGCTGTGGGCATTTAATAATATTTGTTGAATGAATGAGTGAAAGTTTCCCTGAACAACACTTGGATAATCATTGGCAAACTTTGTCTTTATATTTTTTTACTATTTTTCCTGAAATGTTCTCAATTGCATTATTCCAATTGACACATTTTTTAAATGATATATGAACACTTTTAATCCTTTATACTCAACATTCACTAGCTGGAAAGCCAGTTGTTCTTTTAAAACAGAATTTCTTGGGGCACCTGGGTGGTTTGGTCGGTTAAGCGTCTGACTTCAGCTCAAGTCATGATCTCATGCTCTGCTCCATGAAATCTCGTGGTCTGGTCTGCGTCAGGCTCTGTGCCGACAGCTCAGAGCCTGGAGCCTGCTTCACGTTCTGTGTCTCCCTCTCTCTCTGCCCCTCCCCAGCTTGTGCTCTGTCTCTCTGTCTCTGTCTCTGTCTCTCTCTGTCTCTCTCAGAAATGAATAAACATTAAATTTTTTTTATTTTTTTTAAACAGTTTCCCACCTTCAGCACTGTTGAGACATTTAAACCAATCATTCTTTATTGTGAAGCGCTCTCCTGTGCACTGTTAGATGTTTAGCAGCATCACTGACCTCTATGCACTAACGCGGGTAGAACACACACACCCTCCTGTGTTTCCTGTTAATATTTACCTTTGCAATGCATGATAATACTTTGCTTCATGGTTTTGACATAGTTCACTGCAAAAAGACTAAATGAAAAGACGTTTGGCTGGGAGTAGGGAGGAGTAGAGTACAAGCAAGGTTTGGGGGAGGAAGAACAGCTAAGAACAGTTAAGAACAGTTAAGCCAATCAAAAATGTCCGCAGGCATTGCCAAATATCCCCTGAGCACAAAATTAACCTCAATTGACAACCAGTTCTTTAAAGCGATATAGCTGCTCTTATCTGTTAAGTACTAATTTCAGAATTTAACTGTCAAAAACAATGTCACCGTGAGGTTTTGGAGTCTTCCCCATGTCTCTCCTAAACGCCACCCTATCTCCCAGGCCATTATATAGATACATTATAACCATTAGTAGTTTCAGGGAGAGGGAAAAGAAAATAATTTGGGAGGAAACCAAGCCCTTATTTCCTATTCAGCAGAACGGATTTTTTTCCCCTGCATGTGCTTTTCCTAACAAAATGGGAACTTCAATCCCAAAGAAACTCTCAGGGACTGATGGCCTGTTCTCCCTGCCTCTTGATAAAGGTCTCAGCAAGTCACAGATACTTTTCTGTTTTAAAGTCAGACTTCGCATTTCAATATCTTTTACTATGCCTTAGACTTAGATCCAATTACCTTCAGAGACATTTTTTTTTTTTCCCTTCATCCTGAATCTTTTCTTCACTTACCCAGTCAGGAAAGTCAGAAAAGCTTAATGTGCCAGGAGTCACAAAAATGCCATTCTGATAAGCACTCAGAGCAAGGACATATGTCTAAAAAAAGCTTTAGGTTATTTCAGGAACTTACTAAAAGAGGTTCATAAGCTAAATGTTTCAGTCAATAAATTTGGTTTAAATGTGAACTGGGTAATAGGGATAACATCAGTCCAAACTTCAGGACTTTTCCACTTCAAAGAATTGCCCAGGAGAGATTCACAGGTTACTTCCAGTTACTTCCAGTTGCAAGCCTTGCTGCAGAAACTACTCTTTCTAAATACTGAAATGTAAAGAATAATAAAGGGCAACAACCAGAAACATAGACTCACAAAAATTTTGATCATTGTTCTTTCCCATCCAAGAATTCCTTCAGCCTAAACTAGGATTACAAGTAAAATAGATCATTGATTTTGAACAGGAGAAGCAGTGAGTGCATGACCAGCTATCAATTGCCCAAGATGAAGTCTCTCCTGGCTGGTATTGTCTTGTTTTGTTTTGTTTTTTAATTTATGTTTTTTTAAGTAAATGCTTAGGACTAAGTATTATTTTTCTCAGAGAGAAAAGTATAAAAATTAAACTGACCTATATGACTTATCATAGTTAACAAACCAATTTTTAAAAGGAAAAGAAATTGCTATAAAACAGATTGCTGAAAAAGATGTGAAAATCAGATAAAATTTAAAAGCTTCCCTGGGTAAAAAGGGGTAATTAGTCTGGGTAATTCCACTTTTGTTATTTATTCTAGTAACTGCGTGATTATAGGCACATGACTATTCTATTTAATTTGCCAACTGATTTTTCCAGGGCATCTACATTGTTTGATTTTCTAGAATTTCTTCATTTATCAAATAGAGATGATGTTGGTCTTCCTCATACAGGGACTGATAAGATGAATTTAAAGCATCTATTCTGAAAATATATTATGCAAATTGAAAATTTACTTTCTTAAAGAACATATTAATCATGTGGTTGGTGTTTAGTAATTGTTCGATATTGTTCTTTCTTCCTTTCTTTGTCCCTTCCTTAGTCTAGGAACTAGTCTGGGAACTAGGAAAAGCACTGAGCAGGAGTCAGAAAAACTATTCTCCTACTAGACTGTCACTAACTACTTGAGATCAGACAAATCTCAGTGTCCTCACCTTTAACACAGAGTAACATTATTTCGCTTCTCTACTTCATATACTTTTACGACCATGAAATGAGATAAGGCATGTGAAAAACACTCTCAAGTTGTAATATCCTTCATAAAACTAAGATGCTATTAGCCAGGACTTTAAAGTAAAAACTAAAGAGACTATTTGGACCTATGAAGAATTCGTCATAGCGTCTATCATTTATAAATCTTAGATGACCTTCAGTTTTTAAGGACTCCAAGTAGTTATTCATCTTTCCCTAACCCCCTGAGCATATATCAGTCAAAAATCACTAGCATTATGTTCCAGGAGCCTAATTCTTATTCCACAAAACCCTGGGGGACCCAAAAAGGATAAAAATCTGACCTATGTTAGTGCCTACACTCACTATATAACAGTGCACATACCAAACATTTTCAAAATATATCTCAGAATAGCAGAATAGCAAAACCAGTTCTCACGTAGCAAAATTAACACAGACCTTGTCAATTTTCTCTTCTCTGTTAACTTGTCATACTCGCAGACCCTCATTTATCAATGCCTTTCCTGTTGACCTCAACTTCATGAAATCCTGCATCTTTTGTGAATATTGCTGGTAAGCTTTGCATTACACTTGCCCTGGATATTAGTGATAGTTAATTACCAGGACTGATATTAAGCAGGGAGGCAGTCATGAGTAGAAAACGTATTGGCTCTCAATCCATTGGTGGATGTTGTCCTATCCTGATGGCTTTTGCATCCCTGTGTACTAAATGCAGAAACCAGGATAATGAATGGTCAGGAAAGGAGAACACCCTATTCCTACCTCAAAAGGTTGCCATGAGTATAAAAATGAAATTGTTCTTGGCATACAGTAAGCTTCCATAAATGTTGCTTATTTGTGTTTTTAAAGATACAAGGCAATAAGCAGAAGCCATTTGGCATAAACAAGGAGAGATGGAAGAAGTAATCAATGGTGAGGTAGGAAAAAATCTACAGAGGGAAAGTGAAGAAAGAGGTGCTGAGTTACCAGCATGACAAGTAGAATTACCCTGGGCTCCCTCGCTGATCTGGGACACTGTGGCCTTGCTCAGTTTCCTGGCTCTTTTTGCAGACTCCAAGGACATTGTGACAATAGACTGCTATCACCTGAGGTAACCGAAGGATGTCTCAACCCTGAAATAACAAAACCATCTATTTGTTAAATTTTAATCAACCGGACCTGCTCTGAGAAGATACTGACAAAAGAAACACTCCCTTCACCTAATGAAAGAGCCTTTTTCTTTTCCGATTTAATTGGGTCTCTGACCTGTTCTGTTCCTTGAGATTCAATAGATCTCAAAGTATACTTTCTCCAACCTTCATTTTTTAAAAAAATCCTTAGTAATACATTAAGTATATATAACACTCCATAATTTATGAAGCATTTTATGCCACATTCACAAGAGGAGAGTGTATCAAATCCTGGGAATGAAATCTTGGAATTTTCATTTTTAATAAAATGACCTAGATGAGTATACAGCTTCACAATTTTTCACCTACTGAATGAGAATCAGATTCCAGTTTTATCTTCTCAGGAGTATTCACCTGTCATCGGAACTGAAGTTGTGGGTATTTAAAATCTCTTCAATCACACAAGGTCTTTTGGTTTATTACATAAATTACTAATACCATCCATGGGTTTTTCATTAATTAACTAATTCATTATTCTATTCAATAGTGATATTGAGCATGCAATTAACATGTGTCAAGCAATGTATTAGAGGCTAGGTTTTACTAGCTCACCTTTCAAGGTCAACCTTTTACAGACCAGAATTACATAGTTAGGGTACCCATGAGGAGACCTGTCCATGACAACCCAAACTGAATTTCCCATAGAAACATCAATTCTATAATAAAAAACATTTGAAATTCCAAGTAGACAGAATTAGAATTCAAATCCCAGCTCTGCCAGTCTTGACTGCTATTTATTTGGAGCAATTTCTCCAAACATCTATAAAATGGGAATAATAGCACCTGTCTCATGGGATGTAAGGATAAGAGACAATGCTAACATATGTAAAGTGCCTGGTCAGTGTTTGGCTTGTATAGTTGATGCTTAATAAACAATACATATTGCTATTATTATTAAAGGAGGCAAGACCAGACTTTTTTATAAGGGAGAGTCTTAGAAACCTCGATATCCTGTATTATCAATATTCCCATTTTCCAAACGAAAAGAAAATGCTTAGAGAAAAGTTAAATCGTTCATCCATGTGACAAACTTATTTGGCATTTACTATGTGCCTGACCAGAGCTAGTCTCTGCACATACAAGGATGAAGAGGATAGTAACTAAACTCAAGCACTCACTGTATCCCAGAGGAGACACGTAAGAATGCTAAATGCCCCCAAAGAGGGAAGCCCAGGGTTGTGGGAGCACATGAGTGAGCTCCTTCAGGACGCTAGTGAGAGTGGGAGTCAAGGCGGCTCCCCAAAGGGGATGTCCTAGCTGAGTCATGATGGAAGTAACCTGACAAAAAGTGGTTCATCAGTGGCAGCCTGGCCTTGAAACCAAATCCTTGGCCCCAAAACCAGTGAACTTCTCACTATACTATAGCTCCTGTGATTAGATTCAACTAACAAGTACTTTTTTTAGCACTTGCTTTACAGAAAAGTCTGTAGTAGGTGTCAACAAAGGTGAATAATTACAGTTCTCTTGTCATGAAAGCAAGAGGAACTAAGACAGACATACAGATAACCAACTCAAAACGTAAGTGGCGAAAGAGTGTAGTATTCACAATTAAGTATTGGATGTTCTACTTCAGCTTTTAGCTGGTTTTCAGATTTCCAATGTGGAGGCGAGTGATTCCACACATCCCATGTGGTAACGGGCCAATAACACCACCACAGATGATTCCACAGATGTGAATACCACCAGGTAGCAAAGCTAAGGGGATATGATTCACCACTTTATCTGTAAATTGTAATACAGGTTCTTTAATTTCTGCTTCACACAAATTAAAAGGAGCTTCTTTTCTGACTTGTAGGTGCCAAGAATTCCGTATTTCACTGTACAGAGTGCTTCTGCTTACTTTAAACTGTTTACTGGTAAACCTATTTAAACTATTTTATTGGGGCGCCTGGGTGGCTCAGTCGGTTGAGCGTCGTCTTCAGCTCAGGTCACGATCTTGCGGTTCGTGAGTTCGAGCCCCGCGTCAGGCTCTGGGCTGATGGCTTGGAGCCTGGAGCCTGCTTCCGATTCTGTGTCTCCCTCTCTCTCTGCCCCTCCCCCGTTCATGCTCTGTCTCTCTCTGTCCCAAAAATAAATAAACGTTGAAAAAAAAAATTTTTTTTAATAAAATAAATAAATAAATAAACATTAAAAAAATAAAAAAAATTAAAAAACTATTTTATTTAAGGCAACAACATCTTTGTAGTTGAAATTTTCCTTTAGTTTTCTTTTCAGTGCTTTCTTCATCAGATTTGGGGATCAGAATTATGCTTGCCTCAGGAAATTATTGAGAAAACTTCCCACCACCCTGTGCTTTGGAGCAATATAGGAATTATCTGGCTCCTAATAGTTTTATTCAGTTCTAAAAATCCTATGGAACTCTGAAGTCAGTACTTACTAACAGCAGTGCTGCCTGATCAGTACAGATTCACCTTCAGAATCCTTTTTTTTTAATTTTTATTTTTGAGATAAAGAGAGAAAACAAATGGGGGGAAAGGTAGGAAGAGAAGAGAAGGGAGGACCCAAAGTGGGCTCCATGCTGACAGCAACAAGTGAGGTCATGACCTGAGCCAAAGGCAGATGCTCAACCAACTGAGCCACCCAGGTGCCCCTCAGACTCCTTCTTAACACAGCATTCCACATAACCATTAAGTGACAAACATAGATCAGTTAATTTAGTTTCAATCTTTCTTCTACGGTTGACCCTTGAACAACATGAGTTTGAACTGCAGCAGGTCCACTTACACATGGATGGCTTTTCAATAAATACAGTACAGTACTCTAAATGTTTTTTCTTCCTTATGATTTTCTTAACATTTTCTTTTCTTTAGCTTACTCTAGTGTGAGAATACAGTATACATACAACATACAAAATATGAGTTAATCAACTGTTTATATTAGTGGTAAGGCTTCCATCCAACAGTATTAGTGGTTAAGTTTTGGGGAAGTCAAAAGTTATATGCAGATATTCAATTGCAAAGAGTGAGACCCCCAAGGCCCTCATTGTTCAAGGGTCAACTGTATTAGAGATGAATTTAAGGGGCACCTGGGTGGGTTAGCTGGTTAAGCCTCTGACTTTGGCTCAAGTCACGATCTCATGGTTCATGGGTTTAAGCCCCATGTCGGGGTCTATGCTGACAGCTCAGAGCCTGGAGTCCGCTTGGGATTCTCTGTCTCCGTCTCTCTCTGTCCCTCCCTGATTTACACGCGCGCATGCGTGCTCTCTCTCAAAAATAAATAAACATTAAAAAACAAACAAACAAACAAAAGAAATTAATTTAAGGGGCACCTGGGTGGCTCAGTTGGTTAAGTGTCCAACTTCGGCTTAGGTCATTATCCTGCAGTTCATGGGTTCCAGCCTCACATCAGATTCTCTGCTCTCAGCAGAGCCTGGAGCCTGCTTCAGATTCTGTGTCCTACCCCCTCTGTCTCTGTCCTTCCCCACCCCTCTCTCTTTCTCTCTCTCTCTCTCTCTCTCTCTCTCAAAAATAAATAAACATGTTTAAAAAAAGAAATAAATTTAAGATTTGAATTATTTTCTGTGTATGGCTTTGACAAAATCCCATAGATTTTCATATGTAATTATCCCCTTTTTAATAATTTCTAAATAGCCATTGACTTTTATTTTTATTTCCTCCTTGGCCTATAAGTTCTTCATTTAGTAAAATACCCATAGAAAGTAAAACCTAGGGAAACTTACCATGTGTGTCGCTGGTACAGTTTCCAAAATAATGTCACTTTACCCTCACCGATTGTCCCTGAAGCACACCCTTGTTTAAACCTCTACTGGTTTATAATGGAAACCTTGTCAGGTTACAATGAGGAATCATCCACTTACTTCTCAAGAGGCCCCAACATACCTGCTGTTCAAGTCTCCTCGGGTTTTGCTTCAGTTAATCTCCTCTGTTGCACACATTCCTGAAGTTCCACATTTTTCTCGTGTCAGTGGTATCTTTCTCTCTTTTCCAGTGGTCCTATAGAAGTTTTCTTATTTCCTCCTTTTTTTTCTTTCTTTTTTTTTTTTTTTTTTTTTTTTTTTTTACAACTTTGCTTCTTTTGATGGACTGTGGAGAAGCAAAGAAGGTAAATCCATAGGCTCAGAACAGGATTGTGAAGGCAGAAACCCAAAATCTATTTTAACTGTTTCAAGTGCGACCCACGTGTCCATACCCTTAGTAAGGCTTTCCTGTTTGCTTTCCTCTTCTTAAACCTGAGACAGTTATCTAATATGATCATTATATATGTTATACGTTCTATATACTAATGTTATAATAAATTTGAACATTATGAGCCAAATAATGCAATAGTGTCTATGTGTGAACAGGAATTCAGAGCTTAAAAACAATGAAAATATGAAGAAAAGTATTTTCTATAATTATGAGATTTAAAACCATTAAGCAACATTTTGTCCATTTGCCTAACAGAAGCAAAAAGAGGAATCCCATTACATAATGGTCCAAAATGGAAATTCCTAAAAACTCTCAGAAACAAGGTACTTTTAAATATTTTTTTAAAGGACAAAGAATTTTTTTTAAGTTTATTTATTTATTTTGAGAGAGGCAGAGACAGCATGAACAGGGGAGGGACGGAGATAGAAGAAGAGAGAGAATCTGGCAGTGCAGAGCCTGCAGCGGGGCTTGAACTTACGAACTGTGAGGTCACAACCCGAACTGAAACCAAGAGTCAGACACTTAACCAACTGAGCCACCCAGGTGCCCTGAAACAAGCTGGTTTTATATTACATTTGATTTTTTTTATTGAATTGTCTAGGGCAATACAGATAGACATATATATGTAAATAATAGATACATGGGAGAAGACACTTGCAAATCATATTTCCAATAAGGGGTTAATATCCAAAATATATAAAGAACATAAGCAATTCAATATCAAAAATGGTAGCTAGACCTATTGCAATGATCAGTGCACAATGTATACAAATGTCAAATTGCTATGTTGTACCCATGAAACTAGTAGAATCCTGTATGTCAATTATACTTCAATAAAAAATAATGGTATGTAGGTGACTCCATTCACACTTGATCTTAGCCAAAAGGCCAAGAAGCGATAGGTGACTCCATTCAAATACATATTGCAATAGGTAGTGAAGTGAGAACAAATGATAATATCATGTGATTTTTTAATCCTGTGGGGGTTGTTCAAATATTTTGATTAGAAGAAATATGAGATTATTCACACATTCATAATGTTTTAAATGAACATCTTATATATCACTACCTTGTCAATTCTTCCTCCTAATTTGGATCTCTGTACATTAATTTTACAAAAAAAAAGTGTTCTATTTACACTAGGTAAATAGATTATCTCATAAGAGCAAACAGAAGAAATAGCAACAGAAAGAACAAAAAATTAATTTATAAATATAATGAAATCCAGTGTTATACAGAAGTTATTTTATAAGGTTATAACCAGATTTTGATTACAGGTATTAAGAGCATATGAATTTCTGACAGAAGTCACACTGACAACAGCTGGTAGACTTCCTGGAAGTGTAATCATTCATTTATTCATTGATGCTTCCGTCTATCCATTACCTCAGCACATTTTTATTGAATATCCTCCATGTTCCAGGATACAATAATTTAAAGAAGGAGGAGGAGAAGAATGAGAACAAAAGCAAGAACGAGGACAACAAGAAGAAGAGAAGGGGTGGTCTAGTGGGCAACACTGATGAGAAACCAGACACTTTTCATTCACTGGGGTAAGTAAATTAACAGGTGCTGTGGAAACATTATGGAGAAGCACCTTACCCAGATCTGTTTGTGTGTTGAAGGAAAAGCATGTAGGTGGCAGCCAGGAGAGAAAGTTCATTCAATTGATACTTTAGAAGTATGAATAATACAGAAAAGAGATGAAAAGTGAGGAGAATGAAAAAGATCCAAGTAGAGGGAACAGCATGAGCAAAGCAATGGAGGAAAGAAGCAGCATGGCATGTAGAAGGAACTAAAAAAGTTGTGGAATAACAGCATTGAAACCAAGGCAGTGGTAATAAAAGGCTGGAAAGGCATTCAAGGGCCAATAAAAAGGATCTTGTAGGTCGAAATTTAAAGATTTTAGAACTTATCTTAAGGGGAATGGAAAACCATTAAGTGGTTTTAATCAGGAAAGCAGTAATGATCAGACAAGTGTTTTAGTAAAATCATGCTGACTATAAAAAGCAGAAAATTTACTGGAAAGGATCAATTACAAGATGAGAAATCAGTTAGAAGCCTTACTTGGATCCATAAGATAGATAATAAGAAAAGCGGAAGTGGGAATGAAGAGAAATTTATTGTTCCAAAACACATTTAGGAAGCAAAATTAATAGGCCGATGGATACAATACAGGACGGAGAGAGGGTGGAGCTCAAAGGTGGCCACTCCCTCCACGCCCACATTTGGTCTCAAGCGATTGAGTGCACATAGCACTGTTCACTGAGATAGAAAACAAAGGCAAAGAATCAGTTTACATGCAAAGATGGGAAATGCTATTTTTAACAAATTCGTTTGAGTCATCTAAGTGAATCAAGCCAGTGGACAAGTAACTAAGGTCTGAGATGAGGAGAGACGACAGCCCTGGGATTCACCAGCATACAGATCACATTTGAGTTTACAGGCATGGGTGCTGGCAGTGAGTGTGCAAAGAGAAGCCACCTCAGGGACTTCAAGATTTAAAGGACAAATGAGCAGATGTTTCAAAGGGGCAAGAAAAACAACTTCTTCCCACACAGAAAGTAAATCTGATATCCCCATAAAGTTTCTGACTTAAATCTAAGAGACCTTTGGATAAGGTTCTCCTGACTACCTTAAACTCACATATTTGCTAATCTTTCTTACTTCTCATAGCTATCATCAACTCTCTCTTCCCGTCCCCTCTCCTGACACACACATACTTACAAACACACTTTCTCCTTTCCTGAGTACTTAAGCACTTCTCTGTCAAATCAAAAAGCAGTCTGTTGGGGTGCCTGGGTGGCTCAGTTGGTTAAGCTTCTGACTCTTGATTTTGGCTCAGATCATGATCTCATGGTTCATGAGATCGAGCCCCAAGTCGGCTCCACACTGAGCTTGGGACCTGCTTGGAATTCTCTCTCTCTCCTCTCTCTCCCCAACCCGCCCCCACTCGTGTGTGTGTGTGTGTGTGTGTGTGTGTGTGTGTGTGTCTGTTGTGTCTGTACATGTGCTTACTTTCTCAAAATAAATAAATAAACATGTTTTATTATTAAGAGTGTGTTAAGGAGGTCTGTTTATATATTATATAACAAAAATAAATCTTGAATACTTAATATTTAAGGAAAGGGAGATACTCCAACCTGGTAACAATTTCGCAAAGCAGAGACAACTTCCTCCAGTTATTCCTTAGATTTTATTTCAATCATTCCTAAGCCCAATGAATCATGATGCTCCCCAATAGGCAGGATAGCCAGGATCTCCAGGAGGTGGAAAGGAAGAGGTGAAAAAAAAGAAATTTCAAGTTTATTGAAATTCTGGAGCTCTTAGTTCCTGCGGGGTATTTCAGGACAAGAATTAAAGGCTTATCACCCTTCGGCAAGGTAATAGGAGGAATGACTCACTGCACCATTCCTTACATCCTGGCATTGATCTTGATGTATTCATTTAAGGAAACTCTATGATCAATTAAAAAAAAAAAAAAGCTCTCTCAGAAAAAAATGGTCTCCATTTTACCAAAGATAAAGTTTTTATACCAGCTTGAGCCCCAGCAGTTTCAGGATATGAATTTATTCACGTATTTCCTGTTCTTTGGAGAAGGAAATGAAAGTCTACAAATATGAACAGACTTTCCTGGAATATTGAAGTAACACAGCATTGAGTTCTGCTGAATCAGCATTTTGAACACTCAAGCTGCTGTGGTTCCACTGGACAGCACGTCCTGTGAAGTTTCTCCTCCCCTGGTCAGTGGAAAGCAGTAATTTTGGGAATATTCTTTTGGCCCTCTCTGACCTGATGTTCACTACAATAGGAGTTCATCTCTATAAACTCGCAAGTTGAGTGTTAGCCAAGTCATCAGGGACACCCAGCCCAGACAGAACCAGTGGACCCCCATCCAATCTGCAGATTTATTGTCAGTAAGATTGAGTTTCTAATTGAGCCAGACAAGGTCTGGGTGCCTCATGGCCTATGGATGGGCCTCTGTGAAGAAAGCTGCATCCAGTTTTTAATACCTCCAGAGCTGATTATCCTGGACTGAAGCACCCTGATGGGCTTCTGCATCATCACACATTTTACCACATGTAAGAACAGTTTGAAAAAAGTTATGTTTTCTTCATTCATACTTGGATTGTACATTCCTGAAATGTGAGAACTTTTTAAATTCCACTTATTTCTTCCTTATTTGTTAAAGGTGAAATTGGTGAAGCAAGTTGAAACCTTTGTAGGGCCTCCATAATCTCCCCCCACCCCTTCCCATATGTATTCAAGGCCAGCCAGACATGGAGAGGCTCTAAGAATAGGAAGTTTTTGGGGTGCCGGCATGGCTCAGTCGGTTAAGCATCCAACTCTTGACTTGGGCTCAGGTTATAAGCTCATGGTTTGTAAGTTCGAGCCCTGCACTCTCAGTGCAGAGTCTTCTTGGGATTCTCTCTCTCCTTCTCTCTCTGCCCTTCCCCTGCTCTCTCTCTCTCTCAAAAATAAATAAACTTTTAAAAAGATGTTTATCTTAAAAAGAAAGAAAGAAAGTTTTCTGTAGCCTGGATGGGTAAATAAGGTCTCTGGGGCCCCAGAATGAAAATTTTAGTCAAGAGAAGAAGAAACATTAGCCAATAAATTGCTGTATCTGTCCCCACTCCTTCACCTTTATTAAGGTCTGCCCTAGTTATAAGACACTGGGCTGGTTCCAAGAAGAATGCTCATTGGTGTTCTCTATAACTTGTGTGGCCATCAGAGTTTTGCCAACCTGATGGGCTCTAGGTTGGGCTCTAGGCTCAGAGAACCTTAGACCTTGGAGAGTCTTCTCATGGCCATGGTACTCTGTGTTGCACTGGTTGTAGACACACTATGGCAGCCAGGGCAGCCCTGCCAGAGAACTTTAAACAAAACCCAGACCCCACCAGTCTCTCTACTCCCACATCCCCCTGCTCTCCATGTAGGAGAGATGGAGAGTAGAAGGAGGTTTGTAGTCCTAGTCAGATTTTTAACAATTAAAAGCCTACCCTATGCAAGGAAAGACAGAGAACTAGCCACTGATGTTTCTGCCCTTCTGGAGGAAAGATACCAAAATTCTGACAAGTTTAACTGAATTCAAAAAAGAATTTTAAGACCTGAATCAATTTTAATGGGAGCTGGACTCAAGAACAAACTATCAGAAACAGAAAAACCAGAGGGCGTTAAAAAAGAGCTGGAAATCTCCAATTCTTTGCTTAGGTTTAAAATACAGACTTTTAGTAAAGGACTTGGCAAAGGAAGATCCAAACATTTAGAACAAGTTGACATTACGAGAAATAGTGTGAGGAAGATGCATCAAAATACATCCAATTTCAAGTAGCTACAAGCAAAACACCCTTCAAAGTACATCAGAAAAGTGAAGAACAACTTCAGACAGCACACACACACACACACACACACACACACACACACACACACAAAATGACACTTTAGATGAAAATTCCCATCTTCAAGTAGGTACAAAACTGCTTTCACAAAAAGCTAAAGAACAGAGTGAGCAAACTTATTAGTCGGGGGGTGGGGAGGTAGAAAAACAAAATGCTACCACAAACAGGACAAATTTTAAATGAATAAGAAAGCCGGATCACTGCCGAAGATGAGAAATCACGCTGCTGTTCAAAAGAAGACAACGTAGATGGTGGAACCTTGAAAAGGGATGTACAAATATATCAGAAAATGGAAACTTCCAAGATGACTCTAAAGGAGTTTTGAAGAAACTGACATGTTGCTGAGCTAGTTACAGCAGGCTGAAGCGGGGTCAGGCCAATTGACTTTTGCTGGTCTTAGCTGGGTTTATGTTAAAAACTATTTAAAAACTCTTGAAGAACACTAAGCCAAATGTAGACTAAAGTAACCACAGGTGATACAACAACTGATGCACTGGAAGACTGTTGGTCTCTGAATGAGAAAGCTTCACTACAACCAGTTAGAAAGGGACAGACTAAAGCATCTGAGGCAACTTTCTTTCCTCCTAAACTGCATGGAGTAAAAAAAAAAAAAAAAGAAATGAATTTTCACCAAGTATTTGAGAGACAGAGGGAATTCACTCTATAAAGGCAGTGAAGAATTCTTCCAAAGTAGATGAAACAATTAGCCCGTGAAGAGCTGGATATTTCTAAAACATTTTTGAGAAAGAACTTAAGACATTTCAAAAAGTAACCTTACATCCCTGTTCCCAAGGGGGCATTTGGAAGAGCACAAAGGGACCACCAAGGAACACAATGAATGAATACACCCCCACAAAAGGAGGAGTACCATGTAATCATGCTACAGAATCCAGGATGCAATTCTCCCAGGGAAAAGACTACAGAGGCAACATTCCCCCCATGAGGCCACCCCCATCCTTAACACAGTGCATCCTCCAAAGAAGCTTTTCATTCTACCCTTCTACCTTAACGGGAGACATGATACCCTAGGAGAAGCACCAAATAGTGGGTGCTACAAAAGCAGCAACAAGTTGGCAATGAGTCTCCTAGAAAAAACTAGTCCTGCTGAAAACTTTTGCTGAAAGCCAGCCCCTTTGCACGACTTCACTCAGGGCATTCCCCACACTGTTTTAACTTCCTTAGAAAGGAATGTTGCTATAATGACTTCCACCTGAAAGATATGAAGCCTAGGCACAAGAAAGCTAAGCAATTTGCCTGAGATCATAACCAAAATAGTGCCAGGTCCTGGCAACAAAATGTAAGCATCCAGTTATGGAAAAACCCTCCAACCATCCTGCTCTCCTAAAAATAATCTATGCAAAGAAAAGCAAAATTATTTTATCTTTTGAAGCCGAGAATGTTTTGAGGTCTAGTGCCATTAGCTCAGCATTTAAGACTTCAATATTTAAAAGATAACAGTTGTGTCAAGGCCTACTGGTATCTCTTTGAAAGCATTGTTCTTCCAATTAATTTTGTTAAGATTTGAGAATTTTTGTTTTAAAAAATGTGTTTTGGTAGAGAAAATCCACAAGGTTTTAGTTTCTTACGAAGTAGTCCATGGATCAAAGACCTTTGAAAGCCAACATCTAACCTTGATTAATACTTCTACATGCGGATAGTCAGTAAACTGGAAATACCAATGCAAAGAGGTTATTTATTAGATGAAAAGCAGCCCTTCCCCCCACCCTTCTCTCTCTCTCTCTCTCTCTCTCTCTCTCTCTCTCTATCACACACACACACACACACACACACACACACACACACACACACACAAAGACAGACTGTTGGTGATTGGTATCATGTACAGACCTTTGAAATCTATTATGAACCAAACATCCCCAAATTTCAAAAAAGTAGTCAATAGGGACACTTGACACTCTAATGATTTGACAAAATTCTGTGCGCAGAAATTAAAATCCCGAGCAGAAGAAATGCCAGGAAATAAATTTTTAGCTTTAACTCTGCACTTTATAGATGATATAGTACCTATGTAACTTATTTTATAAGAAGGCATTTATAATCACCTCTCTCCCTTGAGATTCCGTGTAGCCCATCATTACAGAAGAGAGCATCCCCTAGAAATAATCCCCTAATGTAGACTTCATACAATTGGTCCTTTAACCTATAGGCCTAATAACTACACAAACCTATTAGAGATTTTCGATACATTTCAGAATTTTTATTTTGGGGGACAAAACAATAACATCATGATGCTCCTGATGCTGGTTTTCACAGAGAATCTAGTTGCTTTAGTAAGAAAGGGTTTTCAAACTTATTAGGCCCCACCTGCTTTTGAAATATGACATACTCCATCCCATGGATGAATTGAAGGCAGAACTATGGAAGGGCACTATCTGGAATTACCAACTCAAAGATTGGTGAAACTACTAACTTCTCTATGACACATTCAAGTATTAGGCTCAACTCTGATTCACTCATGACAAAAACACTAACTTTCACTCTTACCAGCTTCTGGGTATGCAAATTACATTTTAAGAAAGACATTAATCATGACTTTTAAATCTCAAAGCATATTAGGGGTGAAGAAAAGTACAGAATCTTGTCGGGTTGTGTGTTCATTCTGTTAAAAGACTGTTTTACCAACTAAAGTTAAATGAAACCCTGCTCTTCTGAAAGAAAGAAAAGTAAGGAAAGGAGAGTGGGGGGTGGGGAGGAGGAGGCAGGTATCACACTTCCTCAAAAACTGGCAACAATTACAGTGCTAAGACTTTTCATTTTTTCCAATTACTCATCACACCCTTTGCCACATAGCATTTAACTTATAAGTGTTTTTTTCCCTTTCTTTTAAACTTACCACCGATTTACGATTTTGTGAGGTAAGCAACAGGTTTACACCTTTTACAAATTTAATAATTAAGATATCTTGTTGACTGAAAAAAAACAAACATGGAGTAATACACAGAACTATTCTTCTGTGGTTTTTTAAAGCATTTCTCTTATTTCTTAAATTTCTAAAGCCTAAGTATGAAAGTTTTTATGTATAAATGTTTAGCTCATAATAATTAACAATTCTTATTATTAATAGCATACAGTGGTGGGGAGGGGGCAGAATTGTAGCAGGGGAGACTCTTGCTTTCCAAATTCTACTTTTGATAGCGCTAGAAACTTGTGTTTTTTTGTTTGCCTTCTTCTGCAATTTTTTTTTTAATACAAAAAGTTCTAAAACCACACTGAGAACCTCTACCACTAATGTGTTCAGAGAACCTCTCCAGTAGAGGGCATGGTAGATTTAACATTGAAAATGTATATTCTCCAGCAAAGCAAACAGTGGTTTTGCTGTGCAGTCTTTACAACCTATTGCATTGTTTCTCTCTCCACCACAGAATGGAAAATATGTGTCATCTTAATATTGAGCAATCCCTTTACCTAAATGCCACTTGCAACAACAACAACAAAAAAAACAACAAAGGGAAGTCATCAAACATTGTAGCTTTTGTTTGGCTACAATGTCTGCTGCCTTTATAAAAGACATTAACATGGCAGCTTTTTGACTGAAGAGTTTCTCAGCCTGCAGTAGGTATTGCCTTAACTCCTAAAATTACGTAGACATACAGAAATGATAAATCAATATGCATTCGGATTTATCAATTGACCTCATAATTCTCAGGAAAAAAATAATTTGCTGCTACTTAGCATCAGTTGTCAATCTGAAATGGTTTATGAAAAAAGTGAATAAATACCAGAAACATCTAGAATAGTCTACATTTAGACCAATTGCTTACATGGATACATATATATGCACTTTTGTGAATATATTGAGACGATTTAATTTCCCTGGCTTGGAGATCTCTGGAAAAGTTTAAATGGAAAACTGTTTACTTTCCTTATTTATTACCCAGAGAGAAATTATTAAGTATCTGTCATGAGCTCGAGACGTTACAAATCTCTGGGACATTATTTTGATACTTTAATAGTAATTACATGTTTATAACCTAATTAACTCTGAGTTAATCCTTCAATGATTTTTCTACCTTGAATGGCTATGCTTCTAGATATTTCCTTTTTCACACAGATGCAAATTAATAATACCAAACTTGTGTACTTTAGAATTTACAAAGGCCCATCACAAGAGTCAGGTAACATCTAAAGAGATTGGCAAGAAAGATACATTACTCTTAACACAAATGAGAAACTGGGGCTCAAGGAGGTGTGATGAGACAGTCCCAACAGTTACTTAGCATTTATCGGTTAAGCTGAGACTCTAATTAGGTCTCCAGACACAAGTCCAGGTCTGTCTCCTTGCTGCCTCTTTGTCAGAACTCCTGGCCATTCCACTATGAATGAATTCTACCATCCAAGGTTCTAAGTGAATGATGTATTAAGGTTCAGAGTGGCAAGAAAAAGCCAATGCCTATTTATTACACGTATTTAATAAATAAGCATTGAATCATCAGAAAGTGAAAATAGATGGAAATAGATGGAAAGTTCTTTTAGAGATAAAGAGTGCATGCATGAAAAACATAACGTTCTTACATTTCCCAAACCTGCTTTAAAGTATCTATTACTAAAATCTAAATGATTTTCCTTTCCATAATCAAGTACCTAGCTGTTCTCTTTGGTAATCATTGCAGATTTTACCCTACAAGCCAACCTTGTTGTTCCAACTTCTGGCAACTCACATTCAGAAGTTTAAACTAGTTCCAATTTTCTTTTAGCAGTGCTAACGCAAAGTATCGAGAATATTTGCAGCCTAATCAATACATTGCTGTTAATCTTATTATCTACTTAGATGCTTAATTGGGGGAACCATTTGAATATTCCATTGCACAGTGCTAATGTTACCTGAAGTCAAATAATTTTGTTGAGGTTATCTATTTGTCCTTCCCAATCAAAACATTTAAAGCCGGCTACGGTAGAGATGATTTTTGAAGAATTAACAAATTAAACTTATTAAACTACTAACGTCTCCTCTTCCTCTCTCCCCCCCCCCCCACTCCCCACCCTCCCGCACCTTGCAAGTTATTAAGTGTTCTGGTAAATTCTAAGCAACCAGGAATGACTCATGAGGAAATCCTGCATCCTTGCACTCTGAAAGTACAACGACTCTGGCGCATTACAGCTGCGAGGTCTTGGTGTTTCCCTCTATCGCATCATAAAGCGATCTGTGATTTCTGCTCTGGAAGAAGCAGCCAAGGACTCCGGAGAAATAGCTCGCAACCCCATGGACAGATACGATCCCAATCACGTTATCTTTTGGTGATCAAAAGTGCACACCCAGTAAAAAAAAAAAAACCTGTCGTCTGAGAAAGTCACTTTCTCCTGTTCCTTCCCTGCTTTGTTGTTCATTGCCAAAAGTGTTCAAGACGCCCCGGCAAGCTGCAGAGTAGGTCACAGCACCTGCCCCTCGAATCGTCACTGTTCCTCCCTCGTTTCCTCCCCCCAAACTAAACGGAGTCGCAGACAGGAATAGGTGAGGGTCTCCCACGGCCTCAGTTTACAAACCAAGAGATGAGGCGAAAACAACCTTAATTCGAAATAAGGCAATTGCACTCTGGGTCGCAACAAGCAGCTTTCCCTGCCAGCCAGGGAATCCTCGCTCCCGAACGCGGCCAGGAGCAGGCTGGCGGGGGGGAGGGGAGAAGACGGCGAGCGCCCCCGCCGGGCCCGCAGCCAACTTTGGCTCCCTGCCGTCGCCGGGGGCCGCCACCGCAAGACGAAGGTCGCTGCGAAAGGTCTTTGATCCCACACCAAACCCCGCAAGCCGCCGCCTCTGGCCCGAGTGCGCACGAAGCCAGGGCCATAGACGTCAGCAGGCCTCGCTTCGAGACCCTTCGCGGGCCACCGGGCCTGCCACAGGCCGGGGCTGCCCCCGCCCCCTGCCCGTCTGCAGCCGGCCAATCGGTGCCCGCTGAAGGCGGGACCGGAGGCGTGAGGCCCCGCCCCCTCGCCTCACCTCCTATAACCGCGGCGGCGGGCGCCCGGCCGCACACAGCTGCGGCCCCAGCGGGAGGAGGAGAATGCAAAGTGCCATGTTCCTGGCTGTCCAGCACGACTGCGGATCCATGGACAAGAGCGCAGGCAACAGCCCCAAGAGCGAGGAGAAGAGGGGGAAGATGAAGCGGACCCTGTGAGTACGGCTTTCTTCTCTCTCCCACCACCCGCTGCGGACCTAGCTCTGCGGGTCTGCTGCAAACGCGACACATTCGGGCTCGGTTTTGACATAGGAAACTATGAAACCTTTGCCTCTGCAGGAAAAAATATTTTTTTTTCCATATATATGTATGGGAAAGGTCAATTCGTTAAGTAAGGTTAAATCTGTGTGTTATGTGCCGATTTTGTGACGTGAGCGAAGGACTCTCGGGTAGTTTAGCAACTGAAAAAAATATTCTTGATACGGAGACAGTGGTAGATGCGCCTAAGAAATTGCGAGCTGGCTTTTTGTCCCCTGAATTTGAAATAACATCAGACAATCCTGCAGCTGAAGTGCATCCCCAGCATTGGTACCTTGCGTTGTATGTTTTGATCAGCTTGTGGGATGGAGATATTTCAGCTGGTTCTGAATATTTTCGTTTTAAAATCGTTTTTGTTTTTTAAAATTAAACGGCATATCATTCAGGAACGTCGGTGGAGCATGCATCATCTGCTTAAAATGAGTGCTGTGGTGGGAGTAGGGGGCTTAGTCTCTCTCTCTTTGTCTCTCTCACACACACACACACACACACACACACACACACACACACACACACACCTCACTGCGTCTAGTGTGGTCCAGGGCCTCCTGCTCCAAGGGTAGGAGGGAAATGAGTACCCGCTGGCTCCAGGCAGTTTCATCAAGTGTGAAATGTCTCAGAATTGTAATTAAGGCTGCAGAAAAACTACTGCCTTTTGTGGGCCAGAAATAGCGTCTGCCATTTGAAGTATGCAAACTAAATTCATTTAAATACCCTAGTAATTTTAGGTACTTTTATCCTCAGTTATAAAAGTAGTATTTATGTTCAAATGCATGAATGAAAGTAATTGTGTTCGGTGCATAGGTGCTAGGTTTAAATGTTAAATAAGTGAGACCGACTTGAAGAGGTCTTACTTTGTCTTATTTAGTTGGTCGCTACTGAGTGACTTTATTTGGTAAAAATGCCTTCAGCTGCAGGAGCAATTTCAAATGTTAGGTTTGTTTGTTTGTTTGTTTGTTTGTTTAAGATTAAAAGATTGGAAGACCCGTTTGAGCTACTTCTTGCAAAATTCATCCTCTCCTGGGAAGCCCAAAAATGGCAAGAAAAGCAAACAGCAAACCTTCATCAAGTAAGTTGAAAGTCTTATACTTGCCAGTGTGAATAGCGAGCTGCTGAACTGGACAGGGGAAGTGTGAAGTGCACAAGCTGATGCAAACCTTCTTTTGCAGGCCTTCCCCTGAGGAAGCACAACTGTGGTCGGAAGCATTTGATGAGCTGCTAGCCAGTAAATGTAAGTTAACCTGTTGAATTTGATCTACTTCAAGTATCACAAGAGCCTAGAAAGGTGCTCACATGACAGAAGAGCAGATTGCCCAAGGGGAATTCAACGTTACAATCACTAGTACTATAAGGCCTATCCTTCTCCTTCATTTCTATTTAACCATGGGCAAGTGTGGTTTATTCACTTTACATAAATCAGCCTAGATTGTACTGGCAGTGGCTCTTCCTTAAGGTTGAATCAGCGTTTCCACTGCATGCAATGTTACCAGGAGGTTTAGTTCCCAGAGAATTTATGACTCCCCTATAAATATTTACATTAACAGCAAAGTTATTTATGTTCTTGTAGCAGTGTGCCAACTTAAGCATTTTGCCTACTAGAAATTTAGCTTTTAAAGATCTAAATTCTGAGGATTAGAGGCTGGAATGAAATCTAGAAAATTGCTATCATCCAGAAATAATAAAATATGGGCGGGGCGGGGGGAATGGTAGTTCTGGGAGACAAAATATAAGAGATTAATTGGTCACTCAATTCACATTCTGTGTGCTTTCTTCTCTGCCCCCCCCCCCCCCCCAGATGGTCTTGCTGCATTCAGGGCTTTTTTAAAATCTGAATTTTGTGAAGAAAATATTGAATTCTGGCTGGCCTGTGAAGACTTCAAAAAAACCAAGTCACCCCAAAAGCTGTCCTCAAAAGCAAGAAAAATATATACTGATTTCATAGAAAAAGAAGCTCCAAAAGAGGTAAAGGGGAAAAAAGTTCTTCATTTCAGAGTATTTTTAACATTCTTAGCACCAAAACAAAAGACATAAAATTTAAGGGGTGGGGGGAGTAAAAATGTTTTTCACTTAATTCTTGTTTTCAGTTAGGTGAATTTAATTTCTTCAATGACTTGGCTAGTGAGGCTAATCACACATTATAGCTTTTCCTTTTTGTTTTCAAATATTAAGCCGGCATCAATCTATAACTCTGAATATGGATTAAACCACTTTTTTTTTTTTTAATTTCAGATAAACATAGACTTTCAAACCAAAACTCTGATTGCCCAAAATATACAAGAGGCTACAAGTGGCTGCTTTACAACTGCCCAGAAAAGGGTCTACAGCTTGATGGAGAACAACTCTTATCCTCGTTTCTTGGAGTCGGAATTCTACCAGGACTTGTGTAAAAAGCCACAGATCACCACAGAGTCCCATGCTACATGAGCTGAAAAAGGGAGCCCAAAAGTGGAGGACGTTTCATTTTTTTCCTAAGGGGACAGGCTGTGACCTGCCAAAAAGACTGACCTTGAATTTAGCCTGGGTGTTCAGGAAACATCACTCAGAACTATTGATTCAGAGTTAGATAGTGAATCAGGAAGCTGGTAACTGTCTAGGAGAAGCTTGTATTCTGACGGCTTCCATAGCCATGTCAGAAACACAGGGAGAAAGTGGTCTAAATGTGGTGTGTCTCACACTGGAAAGAGAGGAACGTGAGGCTAAAAGTTCTCATAAAAGGTATGATACGATACTGTTGGTCCAAGAGCATTTAAAATCAATAGATCTGGGATTATGTGGCCTTAGCTAGCTGGCTGTATATCTTTCCCTAAACCAGTCCATGTTACCACATAGTGGTTTTAGTTTTAGTTATTTACGAGTAAGTAATATTAAAATGTTTACTGTGTGCAAGGGTGTTGAAGTTCTTATGACTACAGATCATCAGTACTGTTATCTCATATAACACTAAAACTGAAATGGTCTATGTTTGAATTGTTAAATGGTGTGTGTAATAGAATGAGTGTTGCTGTGTAGAAAACTACATTGTCCATTTTGAGTGCCAAAAATTGTCCTGAAGGCAGCTAAACTTTGACGTGGTCTTTGAATACTTTTAATAAATTAATTTTGATAATTAATGTCATTGAATATTTGGCTCAGATGTAAGAGTTTTGTTTTTTGTTTCTTGTTTTTGTGGTTGGGGGGTTGGCTAAGTTGGAAAAATGGCAGATACAAGGGACACTTCTTTCCAGTAAAGAGAGAAAGAGATCATAGGTGATGTGCCAGTTCATTGAGAATTGACAGTGCTCAGAAATGAGAAGTGAGAGGAGTATGTCTTCCCTGCAATTACCTCTTTTTTTAAACCTAATAAGCAGTATGTGGACCAAGAAAAGTCAGACCACCTCCTTAGAACCACCCTGGGATCAAAATTTCTAATACAATCTTGTAAAAAAAAAATCAAGCTTCTTGCTAACAAAAGGCATGACCTTAAAGCCCTTCATGGGTATCTAGTAAAGGCCAGGTAAGTATCAAAAGTGAAATAATGTAATGGACACAAAACACCAGAATTATTCACATAACTCAGCTTCTCAAGTGAAAAAAAGAATCCAAAGAAGGTGAATATAGGCCTGCCTTTTTTATTTTCCTTGGTTCTGAGTGCCCCCCACAGGGTACTGGCATGAACTTCCAAGATGCATGCCTGCAACTGCTCACTTCCATGATTGATACAAAATCAAGACCTTCCTGATTCACCTGCCTTCATCTGGCCAGTAAAGAATCTGGTTAGGTTACTTTGTCAATGATGAAGGCAAGCACACTTTTGTTTCTTAAACTTAATCAAATGGTTATTTAAAAAAGGAATACACTTCTGTAGGCTTCTCTTCCAACCTCCTTGATCACAGCCTTAATTCTGGAAAGGTGTGAGAGCCCTCATCTTAGATTTGCAAAACCTGAGCTGAAGTAATAATTTCTCATAGCTTCATGATCTTGGGAGTCCTCATCTTCCCTGGTTCCCCAATTTATACCTTCCCACTGCCTGTGAGGTAGTAAGGGGCTTTAGAAATTGTAAAGTACCTATAAAAGCATTCTGATTTGCCAAAAGAAAAATTGACATGTCCCCCCCCCCCCCATAGTTTAAATATGGTTTTCATGGTGTTTGCACTAATTTTCATTTTAGCCAAAGTTTCTGGTACCAGCAGGCATTAGCTCCATGAAAGACTACCTCGTCCACTCCGTCACCAGCAGCCAGGATAACACATAATAGGTGCTCTGTAAATAGTTGTTGAATAAATGAATGTGAGGGGTCATTGAAAGAGACATTTCTTAAGCAAATAAATATGTCATATCTGCACAGCCTTTATTTGGAAAAGTTTTGGCCAACAGAGAAACTCAGCAGTCATGCCATATATTCAACTTGTCACCAAGTCCTATTTATTTTACCTCAAATATAGTTCTAGCCTGCTTTCCGTGGCCACCCTGATCAAAGATGCCAACACCTGATGCCTGCACAACTGTGATGGTCTCAACTCCCCTCATTCTTACCCACAGCCCCACGTGTCCCCTGCTTTTAAACTCGGGGAATTTTTTTCAAAACATAAGCCTGATCTTGTGTCTTCTTGCTTATAAACCCTTGACAGGTCTTCCAAACAATTAGAATTAAAGGTATTATCCCTAATATGGCCAAACCCCTTGCATGGTTTGACCCCTTCTTCCACTCCAACTTTGTCTTTGCCATGTTTCCCCAGCTCTCTCTGCTGGACACACTGGCATACTTCTATTCCCTTGCAGATGCCTGCCTCTGGTCCCACAGGACCTTTGCACGTAATAGTCCCTCCGTGTGGAATGCAATTCTAGTTCTTATTCATCATTCATAGGTCAGTGAAATTGTCGCTTCCCCAGGGGTACCCTCCCTGACCTCCTTACCGAGGTCAGATCCCTTTTTAGGCATTCTCCTAGCACCAGGTTCTCTAATTTAGAGTCTTAATAAAGTTCTCATTAATTTGTATGATTATTTGATAATTCTCTGACTTCTCCCCCAGATTGTGGATAGCACAACTTGAGGGCTGTGTCTTTTTCTGCTCGCTGCTGAATCCCAACACTTGGCACCTTGCCTGGCACGCAGTGGAAGTTGAGTAAATCACTATTGACTAAATGAAGGAGTATTAAAAGGTCTTGTAAGCAAATTTTGGTGAAACAAGAAGTATCTACCAATGCACAAGGAAATAAATACAAGATTTTAAAAGGCCCATTGGCTCAAATGTCTGAAAATACCTGCAGAGTTTTTCCCTTGGCAAAAAGTAAAGACCTCTTACTCAGCATGTTCTCTGTAACTTTTCGTCTCTAATTGAGGGAGAAGCCAGATTACGGCAACAAAAAACAAAAGTTTTGACTTTTTCATGGCTGCTAAAAGCACAGGCTTTTTTCAGGTGGTATTTTCCAATGTTCTCTAGTGTGGAACAAACAGAAATAGATTTAAGATTGGAAGCCACATACCTCCACAAATAAATATCACTTAATGTTCCAGTTTCTCAGAGTTCATACATTTTGGATCTAGAGGCTATTTATTTTGATTATATTTCATATTTTCATATATTTTAACCTCAGGAGCATTTCTTTTTTTTTTTTTTTTAATTTTTTTTTCAACGTTTATTTATTTTTGGGACAGAGAGAGACAGAGCATGAACAGGGGAGGGGCAGAGAGAGAGGGAGACACAGAATCGGAAACAGGCTCCAGGCTCTGAGTCATCAGCCCAGAGCCCGACGCGGGGCTCGAACTCCCGGACCGCGAGATCGTGACCTGGCTGAAGTCGGACGCTTAACGGACTGCGCCACCCAGGCGCCCCTCTCAGGAGCATTTCTAACTACAGCAATTTCATGAGGAAAAAATAGAAGAAATTGTGTATTATCTGTCATGTGAGCACAGAGAGGCAATATATGAGTTTCAGTGAGATGGCTTAAAGCGATCACTCAAAATTTCATAGGAAATGGGGCTTTGGGAGAGGGTTGGTTTGTTTTACCACAATGTTTGATCAGTGCTGGCAATGAGTTTCTTACAGACGGGGATGCATTGTGCATTTGTACTAGAAAAGCCCCGTCTTATATCAGGCACCACCCTATTTCTAACTTTGTTTTCCTGTGTTATCCCAAAAAGCCAGATAAAAAAGGAGGTAGTCTGACTTTATGGAGAACATGGCCACTATTAAACAGTGAGCTTTGACCTATACAGAGATTTCTGTGTGCTGTCTTAGATGCCTTTTGACAACTTTGGGAAACAAGTTTCTATGTTGTTGTCAATGGCAAAGAAATGAGGTTTATCTTGTTTTTGGCATTCTAGCTGAGGAGTAGCTTGGAGCTGCCTGAAGTGACAATAATAGACCAAAAGAGCTTCTACCGTGACCTGAAGAATGAAAAAAAAGAATCACCTTCAGGGTAAGAAGTACATGGTAGCCTAAGGTGATAAGATTAAACAAAGACCTGATTATTAACCATTTGGGGCCCATGATCCAGCATGACCAGACCACACTCTTTGTGGAGGATAAGGCCCAGGAAGGGTATAGAAGAATAGCCCAGGACCAGGTGATAGAGGGTTTTGAATATTAAAGGTTGGGATTTTATCCTGAGGCAATAAATATCCATCTCAATTAAAATGTATGAAAATGACTTGGGTGGCAATTTGGAAGATGAATCAGAGGCAGAGAGATGAGCTGGGAGACAGTACCAATAGCCCAGACGAGAAATGCCACATGCCTAAACCAGGACAAAGCCACCAAATAAATAATTCAATGTGACAATAGCAGATTATACTACCAACTGTATGCAGAACACTACACCATAGAGAGAATAAATATAAAGACATGTAAGACATACAGCCTGTCCTCTGAGAAGCACTCATTAAACATCTCATGAGATAATATACAAAAGTTAAAACATAAGGTGGGCTATGACTGGTGATTCATTACCAAAATGCAAATACCTTTAGCTGGAATCAACCAAGGAACGAAGGAAAGGGGCATTTTTGATGAGGTTTAAAGAACGAGTAGATCTAATAAGGATGAAGGGGCGAATATTCAGGATGGGAGAAACAGTGTAAACAAAGGGGAAAGCAAGATCAGATCTCGCGTTGTACTATGACATTTTTGCAGGCAGATATTTTTTGTGGGGGTGTATATTTGAAAGCTATTTTGTTGATTTGTTTTTTTGGCAACCATTTACGAAGGGTTTCTCTGGGTAAGGAAGATGTGAAGGAGTAAAAGCAATGGTCATCTACTGAGAAAGAAAGGAAGAGAAAGGCTGGAAGCTCAGGCTCAGAACTAAAAGCTGCACTTTATTTTTCTTAAAAACAGGTTTCGGTAAGATCATCAACCAGCCTAGTCATCAGGCTCAATGAAATCTTCCTTCAGGGTGTCCCAGCCGAACTTACACACCGTGATCATCATTCTCTCAACCGGATCTGAGTAGACTTCAGGTTTTGGGTCCTGCTTCGAATTTACTCACTAGACTACCATGTGAACTTTGATGTCTTCATGATACTCTCACAACCAGATCTCTCTGGCATCTCCCAAAATCAAGGTAAACTCCGATACCTGAGCCTAAATCTTCTCCACTATTTGTTTTTTCTGCCCATCCTGTTTTATTTCTCACCACTGACCAGAAGCAATCTGTGCTGAATTTTCTTATTGTTCCTGAGATATATTATTTTTCTCCCATTATTAGATCAAATTGTTGCCCTTGCTTAGAACTGCTCTCCTTCAGTTAAACTTGACTCCTTTCTCAAGACGCAGATCAAGTTTCACCTGCATGCAAGGTTGCCAAGGGTGTGTCCATCTTATCTGCCTACTAAATGGTTGATAACTGGACCATTTTGGTTTATTCTACTTGATTTTCAGAGTAACTACTAAGGTTCCAAACATGGAAGATAGTCCACATTGATCATTGATTGATTAACTGATTAGCCCAAGAATTAATTGATTGATTCACAAACTCTTCCATAAAAGTGCATGCAGTGATCTAAATGATTTCATTTAAATTTGCTAAACTCACTTGCAAAAAAAGAGAAAATATGTTCAAGAGTATGGAAAGCTTTTTAGTCTGGCTCTACATTTTTGCCTTGCAAATTTAAAGGAAAAAAAAAAAAACTAAACTATGTGGATCTTGGATAAGATCCTAACATCAGATTTTCTGGAGTCTCAAGTTAATCTGATATTTATATGGTTTAAAAAGTACACTGACCTATATGGAAGCTTCCCTTAGGAATGAGGCTTGTGTGTTTATTTGGCTGCTGTATATCTTAGACATGTACAGACGTCATATCAAAATCAAAATAAATGAAAAAGAGAGAAGGGCCAAATAGGAAAGTGAGAAGAAACTATTTGCTGCCGTCTGCTTTGGGATGAGAAGGAACTTGGTTTTCTTGGTTGTTTTCTATTTTAATGCATTTGCAGCATCCAGTCTCATAGGCCATTCTGCTTCCATCCCAAATCATTCTCTCAGTCTTTAGCTTTGGAATGCAACCACAAGTTTTCTACGATGAGTGCATTTTGAAACTGCAATATTGTAAAAGCTAAGAAAAGTATGCAGTTTATATGACCTGTGGTGAAGTCTGAGAAAAACCAGACATAAAGCTTTGGTTTAACAAACAGGTGGTGCTCAGTAGACCTTTGCCCTTCTTGCAGGGAAGCTTATGACGTTAAGACTCCATTTGGCACAAACCAGTGCATTCTCATACAGAGTGATTTTACAGACGTGGCCATTGAGCATAGTAACCTCAGTGTCAGGACTTAAGCTCCACTCCTCCCTTATTTCTTCTACTTCTGTTTTCAGATTCCAGAACCTCACAAACCCTAAGCACTCTACAGAGTGGTACAAGTAACATGATTAACATTTTAGGACAGCTAATTACAATAATTTTAAAAATAATTTTGGTCATGACTGCCTAAGTGGCTCAGTTGGTTAAGCGTCTGACTTCAGCTCAGGTCATGGTCTTGCAGTTCAAGAGTTCAAGCCCCGCGTTGGGCTCTGTGCTGACAGCTCAGAGCCTGGAGCCTGTTTCAGATTCTGTGTCTCCCTCTCTCTCTGCCCCTCCCTTACTCACGTTCTCTCAAAAATAAATAAACATTAAAAAAATTTTTTTAATAATTTTGGTCATCATACAACTTTTTTTAAAGTCAATGATTCATCTACTGTTTAAAATGTTAATATTAATGAAGTATCTCTAAACTTTGAGTCATTTTTTTATCCAGAGAATGTAGAAAGAACCCAGAAACAACATTGAATATAAAATCAGAAAAGGAGTACTGTCCAGTAAAAAAATAATATAATATGCCACATATATAATTTTTAATTTTATAGCCACATTAAAGTATATAAAAAGAAACAGAAGTTAACTTTAATGATATATTTTATATAACCCAGTATACTCAGAATAGTGTCATCATTGCAATATATATATTGCAATAATCCATACAATAGATTATTAAAGAAATATGTTACATATATATATAATGGAAACTTTTAGCTTCACTGTCTCCCATCTATAAAACAGAGGACTAATAAACTCCCTTAAGGTTTTTTTAAATACAATTTATTGTCAAGTTAGCTAACATACAGTGTATACAGTGTGCTCTTGGCTTCAGGAGTAGATTCCCATGATCCATCACTTACATAAAATACCCAGTGCTCATCCCAACAAGTGCCTTCCTCAGTGCCCATCACCCATTGTCCCTGCTCCCCCATGCCCCCACTCCCTTCCACCCTCAGTTTATTCTCTGTATCTAAAAGTCTCTTATGGTTTGCCTCCCTCTCTGTTTGTAACTATATTTTTTTTCTTTCCCTTCCCCATGGTCTTCTGTGAAGTTTTTCAACTTCCTCATATGAGTGAAAACATATGATATCTGTCTTTCTCTAACCGACTTATTTCACTTAGCATAATACCTTCCAGTTCCATCCACATTGTTGTAAATGGCAAGATTTCAATCTTTCTCATTGCCAAATAGTATACCTCATCTTTTTTATCCATTCATCCATCGATGGACATTTGGGCTCTTTCCAGAATTTGGTTATTGTTGATAGCACTGCTGTAAACATTGGGGTACATGTGCCCCTATGAATCAGCACTCCTGTATCATTTGGATAAATTCCTAGTAGTGCTATTGCTGGTTTCAAGGATAATTCGATTTTTAATTTTTTGAGGAAACTCCATACTGTTTCCCAGAGCGACTGCATAAGTTGCATTCCCACCAACAATGCAAGAGGGTTCCCATTTCTCCACATCCTCGCCAACATCCGTTGTTTCCTGAGTTGTTAATTTTAGCCACTCTGACCAGTGTGAGGTGATATCTCAATGTAGTTTTCATTTGTATTTCCCTCACGATGAGCGATGTTAAACATCTTTACGTGTGTTTGTTAGCCATTTGGATGTCTTCTTTGGAAAAATGTCTATTCATGTCTTCTGCCCATTTCTTCACTGTATTTTTGGATGTTGAGCTTGGTAAGTTCTTTATAGATTTTGGATACTAACTCTTTAAATATATCATTTGCAAATATCTTCTCCCATTCCCTTAGTTGCCTTTTAGTTTTGTTGCTTGTTTCCATTTCTAGGAAGAAGCTTTTTATCTTGATGAGGTCCCAATAATTTATTTTTGCTTTTATTTCCCTTGCCTTTGGAGACCTGTCAAGTAAGCAGTTGCTGCAGCCGAGGTCAAAGAGGTTGTTGACTGTTTTCTCTTCTAGGATTTTGATGGTTTCCTGTTTCACCTTTAGGTCTCCCATGCCTTAGCCTCAGCAATCAGACAACAAAATGAAATAAAAGGCATCCAAATTGGCAAAGAAGAAGTCAAACTTCACTTTTTGCAAATGACATGACACTCTATATGGAAAACCCAAAAGACTCCACCAAAAAACTGTAAGAACTGATACATGAATTCAGCAAATTCGCAGGATATAAAATCAATGTACAGAAATTGGTTACATTTCTACACACCAATAATGAAGCAACAGAAAGAGATATCAAGGAATTGATCCCATTTACAATCCCACCAAGAACCATAAAACACTTAGGAATAAATTGAACCAAAGAGGTAAAGGCTCTGTACACTGAAAACTAAAGAAAGCTTATGAAAGAAATTGAAGAAGACACAAAGAAATGGAAAAGCATTCCATGCTCATGGATTGGAAGAACAAATATTGTTAAAATGTCAATACTACCCAAAGCAATCTACACACTCAATGCAATCCCAAGTAAAATAGCACGAGCATTCCTCTCAGAACTAGAACAAACAATCCTAAAATTTGTATGGAACCACAAAAGACCACAAAAAGCCAAAGTAGTGCTGAAAAAGAAAACCAAAGCTGGAGTTATTACAGTCCCAGACATTAGCCTGTACACAAAGCTGTAACCATCAAGAGAGTATGATATTGAAACAAAAACAGACACATAGACCAATGGAATAGAATAGAGAACCCAGAATTGGACCCACAAATGTATGGCCAACTAATCTTTGGCAAAGCAGATAATCTTTTCCATTATCCAATGGAAAAAAGACAGTCTCTTTAGCAAATGGTGCTGGGAGAACTGGACAGCGACATGAAGAATAAAGTTGGAGCATTTCTTACACCACACACAGGTTTTTTTATTTTAATTTTTTTCAAATTAAGTGGATTGGTACATGTAAAGTGCTTATGACAGTGTTAGCAAATGATGTTTAATAATATTATTTAACAGTTACCTATTAAAACTACTTTGTATCATTTTCTAGACATGATGGAGATCAGCAAATATTGTTGACTGGAAGGCTACTATCGCAGTTAATATGAAACTCCTGACTTGAATGAACCAGTTTCTCAAAAGAAAGAACTCCTTTACTCATTAGAATTATTCAAATTAGAATGTTGCTTTCATGTATTCAACAGTATTCATCCAGGTACCCAACTGAGCAATGGACAAGATACATGGTTTCTGTCATGAGTGGAGCTTCTGCTTGGGTGGATTGCTCCTGTATGCTGTCCTTGCTTACATCTACCACTTGGATGGTTTTTGTCTGCAAGTATTAGAAAACCCCATTCAAGCTGGCTTGAAAAATACAGAAATTCAAAGATAGGGTAGATACCAGTCCTCATGCAAGCAGAACTCCTGCTGTTACTCAGCATTCCCTTCCACTCAGTCCTCTGTACTTCAGTTTCATCAAGAGCCTGGCCTCCATCGTGGTCACAAAAGGGTTGCCACTAGCACAAGGAGCAATGGACACCAAAAGATTGCTCCTCCACCTCTAGGGAGAAAAGTTGATTGCTTAAGTCTAATTAGGTCAACCTGTAGCAGTCCAGAGAAGAAATCCAGCGCCCATTGGCGGACAGCTGGATTTTTGAATGAGCATTGGTAGAGGGTATAGAAACACCAGGATCCAATACCACACTTTAGTCTAGGAGTGGGCTCATGCCTAGGGAAGGGATGGGTAAGCTGAAAAATTTAGGGTTTTGTTAGAAAGGAGGAGGTGAAACTGTGTGGTCAATCAGCAGTGTCTATTACACAACGCTGAGAGGAACTTGTAATGGTATAGTGTTCTAAAGTCACTGAAGAGACAGTCTGTGACCCAGTACACGCTTGGGAATTTCACAAAATGGGTCACTGTAAAATTAAACCCAGAACGCAAATGATTTTATCCTGACTGCATGCATTGTTGTCTTTATCAGTTCAAATAGGCTGGAAAGTATTAAATGAAAAATAACACAAGGAACAGCTTTAGAAATTTGATTTGCAACTCCACTTCCTACAATTTTGTGTGTGGAAATGTCACTTCTATGACCCACAGTTTTCTCACTCAGCTCATCTCTTAACCTCAAGTCCTAGAGAGGGTCAAAGGAAATTCATAAGCTTTAAATGCAAAATAGAAATCATGTTATTATCATTAACAGGAAAATTTTAAACTTTCAAGTGCTAAACAGCAAGTTTTGGGGAAGGCAGCTCTCAATCTTGTATATTTGATTTGACAAGTCTTTAGTTACTGTTGATATGATTTAATAAAGGCCTATGTTGACATATGATTTTTCATACCTACTATGTAGACAATTACATACATTTCTTTTGAATCTGTATAAACTGTTCAAAAAAATAAACACTTTTTCACTCAAAATGCATTCTGCAAAGATTAAAAGTAAAACATGTAAATATTCTAGGTGGGATTGAACAAAAATCTTTTTTTTTTTTTAAAGATTTTGTTTTTATGTAACCTCTATACCCAACATAGGACTTGAACTTATAACCCCAAGATCAAGAGTCACACACTGTACCGACAGGGCCAGCTAGGTGCCCCTGAACAAAAATATTCTAAGGGTAAGAGTTGAATATTTTATCACATAAAGGTTCATTTTAGAAGTAGCACAACTTAACCTAGTTCAGCCTGTTTGTCTTTCAGTGATTATCTGCCCTTTTCCCCTCCTCTACCATCATTATCTCCTTTGTGTCAGGCCAATATTGCTTCAGTCTATTGCCTGTTCTCTTGGAATTAGAATTTCCTCTTTCCAATTCACCCTACATATGGAAGCAGATTATCCCTCATAAACATCAGCTTATTTAACTATGTATTGTGCTCCATTCAAAAAGTTTCATTGCAGGGCGTCTGGGTGGCTTTGTCGGTTGAGTGTTCCACCCTTAATTTCAGCTCAAGTCATGATCTCACATGAGATCTCAGTCGTGAGATTGAGCCCCCCAAGTTGGGCTCCACGCTGGATGCGGATCCTGCTCAAAATTGTCTCCCTCCCCCCAACTCTCTTTCTGCCCCTTCCCTGCTAGCACTCGCGCTTTTTTTTCTAAAGAAACAAAACAAAACAAAACAAAACAAAAAACAGTTTCATTTCCCTCTATTTCCTAAGTAGCATAGAAAGAGCACTGGATTGGAAGGCCACAGAATGAGATTCTGGTTGAAACAGCATTAACTAACTGGTTCACAAGGGGATTGTCACCTCTCAACTATTTCATGTGTAAGGAATTGACTGGAACTCTAAAGTTTTCAGCTCTAAAATCCTGCTTAGCTTTGGATATTCCTTGAAATTTATCCCTACCCTAACAATTTTAAATTTTTCCCCAAACAATCTAACATAATCACTGGTTTATTCCATCTGCGTTGCTCTCGGTCCCCATAACACAAAGCCACCATCATTTCACTCATATTGACCTCCGGTCTGGACAGGCCCCCCTACTCCATTTATTCTACCCATATCCTATTCAAGAACCAATTCGTGTTCCCACAGCACACCAGTTTATTATCTCTGCCTGCAATTTTTCATTCAACAAAAATTTCCTGAGTACCTACTGTGTACAAAGCACTGGGGACACCACACTGAATAAAAGAGAGAGGTTCCCAGCCTCTGTGGAACTGACATTCCACTGGAGTCAATATATAATGAACAAGTGAATAAGCAAGATGCTTCTAGATTATGGCAAATGCCTGTAAAAGAAATAAACTAAGTGGTGAGACAGGGAGGATTGTGTAGTGTTGTTAGATGCTCCCTGAACTTGTGTTGACTGACTGATTAACTAAAACAAAGCCTGATTCTGCTTTGCAACAACAAAGCCTCTTAAATAAGAGCCATACAACTTTTTTAGCTAAGCCATAACTTTTACTAATTCCAAAATAATAGTTATCCATAAAAATGATAATTTTTTTCACCAACATATTACATTCGGTATTTTTTAAGTTTTAAAAAATAACTCGTCCGTTGAGGTATTTCTCAAATCACTAAAGATACCAGGTTTATCCAAATTTTTTTGCTAATGTTATTTTGACATTTCAGGCTAAGATTTCTAGATGGCTTTCATCCTTCTGATTAATTGTTAATGGTTTATCTCCTTAGGTAGCATCCTGCTTCTTTTGCTAGTGCCCTATCATGCTGCTGACATCATCACCCACGCCATCCTCTGGACCAAAAACCTGCCACTATGTACACTTTTTGTGAAAGTTAGAAACTCACCCACTCATATTACTGAGTCACTAAACCTCAGAGATTCTCCTCAGAACTCTACTCCTTAAGTTTACATGAAGACAACCAACAAGAATAGCATTTAAGTGTTCCAGGATAACACCATTTTTCTAAAAACAAAAAACAAAAAACAAACAAACAAAAAACGCTACATGAAGACAGTCTGCCTTTGGGTAGGCTCTCACCACCTCTCAGCTGAATTCCTGACTACAACTTTCTCCTGAAAGTTCTCCCACCTTCAGACTGGACCTGCTCCAGTTCATCCTGAGGAAAGGAGTGGAAAGAACATGAAGCTAAAAGACTAATCAGACTCGATTCCACAGTTTTTATTAGTTGTTCAGCCTTTGGCACAACACTGAACCTCTCTCAGATTGCTTTTTTCCTTGTAAATTATATCAGCTTCATAAACAGTTTTAAGAAATCTCAGAAGCATTGCAGGCATTGTACCTACCACTGTGCTGGCACATAGAGGCATCTAAATTTAACTCCCCTTCCCTTCCTAAAGTCAAATCACTTCACTTCTCCATCTAAGAAAGCCTGTTCAGCAACCCCCTGTCATTGATACAATCAGTTCCAGATGTATTAGTACTTTTCCAGCATTCTTTGATAGTTTCTTAAATTATGCTCTTCACTCTCCACTAACGCATCAAAGCAGACATCTCAACATTCCTTGACAGAACAAGCTTCTCAGGTGGCTCCATACCCCAGGCCTTGGCACATATTGATTTCTTGCTTGAAATGTCCTTCTTTCTGCTGATGGGGGTTTCCTTATTCCTTCTTCAAATTCTTGATAAAATTGATTTCTTTAAAACTTCACAGACAAACCCCAGGCCGAGTGAATACTTCTTCTGATCTCCCAAGTTATTTGGTTCACACCGCCATTATAGTTTTGTTGTTGTTACATAAAGAAACCCATTTATTATAAGTTAGCAATGTTTCATATGGTGGAGCTCCTACTGGTCTTTCAATTCTTCCGGTCTTCTGATGGTAGACACCATTGTGATGGCAGAGCCGGTGGTGTAGGACCAGGTACCACCCACTACTGTTTTCATTTGGGAACCACAGTGCCACGTGCCTACAGTTCCTCTTTCCATCTTGGTTTTGCCACAGACGAAGCAAGTGTACTTGGCATGCTAGCTTATTTTAATTTTCTTTGCCATTTTCCTGAGGGAGACACCATAATGAAGCCCCTATTGCCAATGATTCTGAACTTCTGGTGCATTTTAGCCATATTCCCACAAACTAGGTCCAAGCTCAGAGAATATAGCATTTTTATTGACATAATATCTATCCCCAAAAATTAATCTTTTCTGTACTTGCTTGTAGAGACATTTCCTCTGCCAGAAGCATTCTGATTGCTTGGGCAAGATGTAGGATCATTCCAGGGGAGGGAAGAGAACTCTATATTTTGATCAGTGTCTTGTTTGTTTGTTTGCTTATTATTTTTTAACACTTAACATATGCTCTAGAGCAGAGGTTCAAAACCTGTCTTCAGACCTTTAGAGGGATCTATGCCCTTGGATAGGAAAGAATTGCATGCATTACATCGCTATTTTCACTAACTTCCAAATAAATTTAGCATTTCCTTCCATTGTGAATCTAAGCAAAAAACTACAATAGCAGTAGCAAGTCATGTCACTGTCACAGATAGAAAGCACAGATATTTTTATGTCACATCACAATGTAAGAGATATTTTAAAACATTGTTTACTTTCATCATTACTTCCAAATTTCAGTAGTGATTAGACCTACCAGTATACCTTTTTTAAAGTGTTAATGAATAAGTACATATTTTATTACAGTTTTTTAATGTTTATTTATTTTTGAGAGAGTGCAAGTGGGGGAGGGACAGAGAGAAGCAGGGAAAAGCAGGGACAGAGGATCCAAAGTGGGCTGCACTGACAGCAGCAAGCCCAATGTGTGGCTCAAACTCACTAACCACAAGATCGTGACCTGAGCTGACGCTCAGTGGACTGAGGCACCCAGGTGCCCCATTTTATTACAGTTTTTTAAGTAAATTTTTTATTTTGAGAAAGTGTTGACTTGCATACGATTGTAAGAAACAATACAGAGAGATACTGTATATTCTCTACCCAGTTTCCCCCAATGGTGTCACCTTGCAGTACTATAGTAAAATATCACAACTGGGATATTGACATTAATACAACCAAGATACAGAGCATTCCCATCTCCACAAGGACCCCTTGTATTGCCCTCATATAGTCACATATACTTCCCTCCCATCCCACTCCATCCTAAAACCCTAGCAACCACTAATCTCTTCATTTCTACAATTTTGTTATTTCTAGAATGTCATATAAATGGAATCCTACAGTGTGTAACCTTTTGGGATTGGCTTTCCCACCCAGCATAATGATGCGGAGATTCCTCCAAAATGTTGCACATATCAGTGGTTTCTCCTTTGTTTGCTGAGTACTATTTCATAGTGTGAATCTACCACCATCTGTTTAACCATTTAGCCATTGGAATACATTTGGATTGCCTCCAGTTTTGACTATAAACACTCATTTACAGGTTGCTGTGTCAACATAAGTTTTCATTGAGTGATCCAGTTGTTTCTCATCTTCACAAGCACTCTATGCTAAAACAACTTTTTACTTTAGCCATCCAGCTAGGTATCACTATAGTTTAATTTGCATTTCCCTAAAGGGAAATGATGTTGAGCTTACTTTCATGAGCTTACTTGCCATCTGGATATTCTCTCTGGTGAAATGTCTGCTCACGTCTTTTGTTCATGTCATTTTGCTCATTTTGATTGAATTATTTATTTTACTATGAAAGCTGAAATAGGTGGGAGAGGGACAGAGGGAGAGAATCTTAAGCAAGCTCCATGCCCAGCACGGAGCTGACACAGGGTTTGATCTTATGACTGTGAGATCATGACCTGAGCCGAAATCAAGAGTCAGATGCTCAACTGACTGAGCCACTCAGGTGTCCCCAACGCCTGAGTTTTAATATAAAACTCTCTGTGCTACTTAATGCTTTGAGTTGGTTATGGGTATACCTATCTTCCCCTTGCTTTCATGAGATAAGAACTGTAAGTAGTTCTAACAGTGACAAACAGTCTTAGTTTTCATTCATCAGAGAATATCTTGATTTCCCAGTTTATTTCTAAAGGACATTTGCACTGGATATAGAAATTGGGGTTGGTAATTCTTTTCTTCCAGCACTTCAAAATAACATGCTACTTCCTTCAGGCCTCCATGATTTCTGATAAATCTGTTATCATTCAAATTGCTTTCCCCCTATAGGTGAGGTCATTCTCTCTCACTATTTACAAGACTTTGTTTTTGCGTTTAGTTTTAGAAGTTTGTGTAGGATATATTTTGATGTCAATTTCTATGTGTTTATCCTCTCTGTGATTTATTCACCTTCTTGATTATGTAGGTTTAGCTCTCTTGTTGAATTGGGAAGTTTTCAGCCATCACTTTTCCAGCCTTACTCTCATGCTTTCTCCTCTCCTTTCTGAACCCTAAGACACAAAATGTTCAATTTCTGTTGTTGTTGCTATAATCCCACAGGTATCTAAGGCACTATTCATTTTTTTCTCCATTTTCTCTATTTTTTCAAATTGGATAATTTCTATTTTATCTTCAAGGCCATTGATTGTTTCCTCTGCCTCAGCCATTCTGCTGTTGGGCTGATCCAGTGAGTGTTTTTATTTAGGTTTGGATATTTTCAGTACTAATTTTTCCATTTGGTTCTTTTTGATATCTTCTATTTCTTTGCTGAAACTTTCTACTTTTCTTATTTTTTAAGTACATTAATAATTTCTAACTGAAGTGTTTTTATAAAGGTTGCTTTAATATCTTTGCCAGATAATTTTAACATCTCTGTCATCTCCTTGTTGGCATCTACTGATCGTCTTTTTTTTTTTTTTTTTTTTTTTCATTTGAGCTGAGATCAGCCTGGTTTTTTTTAATGTTTAGTTATTTATTTTGAGAGAGAAAGAGGATGTGAGTGGAGCAGAGGCAGAGAGAAAGGGAGAGAAGGAGCATCCCAAGCAGGTTCCACACTGTCAGCACAGAGCCTGACATGGGGCTCAAAATCAGGAATGGCAACATCATGACCTGAGCCGAAATCAAGAGTCGGACACTTAACTGACTAGGCACCCTGAGATTACAACTGATTTTGTATAAAAATCTGGAAATTCTGAATAGTTTGTTATTAGACTCTGGGTTGCATTGAAACTTTGTTTTAGCTGGCTTCAGCTAACACTACTCCAGTAGGAGAAGGGGCCCTGCCTTATTATTTTAGGTGAGTTAGAACTCTAAGTTTCACCTTATGAAGATAAAAAGCTTCTGCACAGCAAAGGAAACAAGCAACAAAACTAAAAGGCAACCAACGGAATGGGAAAAGATATTTGCAAATGACATATCGGACAAAGGGCTAGTATCCAAAATCTATAAAGAGCTCACCAAACTCCACACCCGAAAAACAAATAACCCAGTGAAGAAATGGGCAGAAAACATGAATAGACACTTCTCTAAAGAAGACATCCGGATGGCCAACAGGCACATGAAAAGATGCTCAACATCGCTCCTTATCAGGGAAATACAAATCAAAACCACACTCAGATATCACCTCACGCCAGTCAGAGTCACCAAAATGAACAAACCAGGAGACTATAGATGCTGGAGAGGATGTGGAGAAACGGGAACCCTCTTGCACTGTTGGTGGGAATGCAAATTGGTGCAGCCGCTCTGGAAAACAGTGTGGAGGTTCCTCAGAAAACTAAAAATAGACCTACCCTATGACCCAGCAATAGCACTGCTAGGAATTTACCCAAGGGATACAGGAGTACTGATGCATAGGGGCACTTGTACCCCAATGTTTATAGCAGCACTCTCAACAATAGCCAAATTATGGAAAGAGCCTAAATGTCCATCAACTGATGAATGGATAAAGAAATTGTGGTTTATATACACAATGGAATACTACGTGGCAATGAGAAAGAACGAAATATGGCCCTTTGTAGCAACGTGGATGGAACTGGAGAGTGTGATGCTAAGTGAAATAAGCCATACAGAGAAAGACAGATACCATATGTTTTCACTCTTATGTGGATCCTGAGAAACTTAACAGAAACCCATGGGGGAGGGGAAGGGAAAAAAAAAAAAAGAGGTTAGAGTGGGAGAGAGCCAAAGCATAAGAGACTTAAAAACTGAGAATAAACTGAGGGTTGATGGGGGGTGGGAGGGAAGGGAGGGTGGGTGATGGGTATTGAGGAGGGCACCTTTTGGGATGAGCACTGGGTGTTGTATGGAAACCATTTTGACAATAAATTTCATATATTGAAAAAAAAAAAGAACTCTAAGTTTCCCACTTGGCCTCTGTTGCTTCTTGAAGGGGAGAGATGCTTGTGATTAGTGCTGAGCAGGGGTAGGAGTCACAGCTCCACACTAGATCTCCACTACACTCCCCACTCAGCCTTTGCCAGAACAGGTGTGGGTGGGGCCACAGATTTTTTTTTTTTTTCCTATGGCATTTGGCCAGAATGGAGTGCTTATTGTTTAAAGGTTTTCTGTCTTGATAGGCTTTCCCTTTCCTGGTCTTTTGGTTATAAAGAAAGAAGACTTTTGTTGGGACTCTTTTGTCTGCATGCCTTGACATGTCTGGGTTGCCAGCTTTTTAGCTCTAGGTCTGGAATATAAGGCAAAAAGACAATCTAGGAAACTCACCATCATATCATTCTTTGGTATCTAAAGTCTCTACCTGGTCTTTCTACTTCTCCCCACCTTTCAGAGTCTTTTTTTTTTTAATTTGTTGCATATATAATGCCCAGGGCTTTTAGTTATATTTAATGGGAGGAATAAGGAAAAGAAAATGTATTCCATCTTTCAGGAAGTGGAAGTCTCCTCTATGACTGTTTTGTTTTTTTTTTTTTTACTATTTTGATTCCTACATTTAATATAATTGGTTTCCTTTGCAATGCAGTATGTTTTATTTATGCATTTATTTATCTGAGAAACACTAGACAGCCACAGAGTTTCCACAGCACAGAACCACCACTTTAGAGGAAATTTTAAAAACTAGACCCAAAGGAAGTAGCACAGAATTATGTTCCAAGATGACACAATTAGTCCAACTCCTTTCTTTAGAGCACACGTTGGCTTTCTAATTTCTGTGTATCCTCTCCAACCCCACCAGGGTTAGCACAATTACATATAGAGAAGTAGGGAGCCATCCATTACCATATAAGGCTGTTGCTTACAAGGTGACCCAAGTCTTCAGACCTTCCTCAAAACGTCAGAGAATACCACCTCTCACTGAGGTGAGAACTAGTTAGCCATTCTTTCCATTACTTTGGGTGTGGGTTTTCCATTCCCCAGGATGGCCCTTTCTTAATTGTACTACATTGGAAATTACCTCTTCAATAGCCCAGAATACTCATAGCCCTGCCTCGTACCCTGAAAGGAATGAATGTATTTGCCACCCTGATGTCAGATGAAGTAGAAGGGAATGACCACATGCCAGGACTAAACAGGGACTGTTCAACCACTATCACATTACATTTAGATGTATACCTATCCTTTCATTAGACTGTGAGTCCCTCAAAGGATATAAGCTATGATTTTTTTTTCATGTTTATTTAATTATTTTGAGAGAGTGGGGGAGAGAGAGAGAATCCCAAGAATGTTCCACACTGCCAGCTCAGAGCCCAATGTGGGGCTCGATCTCACTAACTATGAGATCATGACCTGAGCCAAAACTAAGAGTCAGACACTTAACCAACTTAGCCACCCAGGTACCCCAAACTAAGTGTTACATTCCCTTTTATTCTCAGTGTTTGACACAGGTTGAGACATATAAAAGATGCCTAATAAGTGTTGTTAAATGAACAAATAAGAGAATCGGTCCCATACAGAAATGGTATATGTTAGAACTTACCAAAAGACCTCATGCTTATATATTTCTAATTTAGTTTTTAAAACATTCTTAGGTCATTAAAGCAAATATTAATCATTCCTTGGGCTTTCATTCCTAATTTCTTCTTCTCCACCCACTACTACTCACCCAAACTTGGATAATAAAATGTATGCATGCTTTCTCCATTTCACAGACCTTCTGGCACAGGTGTCATGTATGCTGCTACCTCATAAATATGTTAATGATGGCACAAGGTTTCCAGACCCAATCATAATACCATTACCCTCCTCCGCTTCCCTACCCCAAGGTCAAGGTGAACACAACCTAAGACAACAGTCTGGGGAATAGCACCCTAAACAAGATTTATTTAGATAAGTCCCAGCGATCTGCCAATGACTAACAGTAATACCTTTAGTTAGCTAGAATCTGGAAACACAAAAAGATAATGATCTTGAATGCAGTCTCACAAATCTCTAACCCATGTAGCCCTCCTCAACAGTAAACTGCTTGAAAGCAAATGACAATATAAAGAAACCATTTGCACATCTCAGTGCTAACTAGCTACCCAACCAACTTCAAGAAATGAAATGAACATTACCTGGGATTTTAAAGGAAATGACTAAGTAAGAGTTGGGAAATGGTTCACAGCATCAGGAATGACAACGTGGAGAGAAGAGTGTCATTCCACACCTCCTCGTTGGGCAGGGCATACAAGACAGCCTATGAGCTGTCATGAAAGATAAACGTAGGTTTGTCTTAGTAAGACCAATAATAAAGGAAGCTTGGCAGTGAATCTGACAGCTAATACTATGACCAAGGCTACTGACGACAATAATTAATGAATAACTTGCCTGGAACTCTTCATCAGTGAGGTAGGAACCACTGAGGAATTCATAGATTCAGGTCTAGAGGAAACACCTTCTGCATAGCCCAGATAGATAAGGAAATGAAAAGAGTGTATTTTTAAGACAGGTAATTTGATTCCTGTGATTAAATAGGAAAGATTTGAAGTTTGAATTCAAAACAAAGCAAACATTCAAGTAAACAAAAAGTTTTGATGAGATAAAAAACATATTCTAGTTATGTTGTAAGCATAGTGCACACAAAGCATGGATATTTATCTTGTTAGGATGTTTTAAAACTGTCTTGCTTTGTTGTTGTAAAATTAACATTAAAGATAAAGTAAGTGCCAAGTTACATAAAATCAGATGTAATCAAATAAGGCCTAGAGTGGTTAAATTTCCAAATGGACTGATTTAATTTCCAAATGGGTTTGCTGTGTGTGCATGTGTGTGTGCACATGCACACACATGTACACCTGTGTTCATCCTGGGTCAGACTAGAATTTGCAGAGAGGCAGTATGGTTAGTCAAATCTCTTCTACAACCATTGCCTACAAAAAAAGACAAACACTTTTGTTGACCATTCAACTAGAACAGAAAATATGAATAGGGAAGTCATGTACATCCAGAAGGGTTAGAATCTTTTCCCCTATAAATCTTTTGGGAATTCTGTGTCATAAGTAACTGATCTCCTTACCATATTATAAGGTTTCTACATGATACAGTTCCCTTTATCTCTTACTAGATTTGTGTAGTTTCCTATTTCAAATGTTCTACTTGTGCTCAATTTGTAGTATATAATCTCTTCAATCATTTATTTAAAACAAAAACGCTTATTGACACCTATTAAGAACCAACCTGATAGAAGTAAGAGAAACAGTAAAAACTGGTATCTATATTCTTACTAGGTGTAATGTACACTACAATATGCAGTATTAGGAGTATAGTATTAATAATTATGCTACCAACACATTATTATAAACAATAAATATTTGTAATTGTACTGATGGTGAATAATTCAGAGGTTTCTGTTTTTAACTTACAAATTGCTCATTTACTCAACCAATTCTACCATTGTGAATCCTAAGAGAACCCAGAAATTTATCAGTTCTTGATTATTTAGCCCCTCTTCAGTGCCAACAAGATTGTTTATATTCTTTTTTTTTTTTTTTAACGTTTATTTGTTTTTGGGACAGAGAGAGACAGAGCATGAATGGGGGAGGGGCAGAGAGAGAGGGAGACACAGAATCGGAAACAGGCTCCAGGCTCTGAGCCATCAGCCCAGAGCCCGACGCGGGGCTCGAACTCACCGACCGCGAGATCGTGACCTGGCTGAAGTCGGACGCTTAACCGACTGCGCCACCCAGGCGCCCCAGATTGTTTATATTCTTAATGATACTTTTGAACTGTACTGTATATACCTATTATATGTAAAATACCTAACAGTTTACAAGGCATTTTCACCATCATATGAACCTTACAATAAGATCCTGATTTATAGAACAGGTCTTTTAAATAACTAATCCAATCTTCTTATTTCACAAGAAAGGAAGAACTGGAGAGGGAAAATGACTTGCCAATGTTACTTTGCTCATTTGGGATGGAACCAAAGACTTCAGACCCAGTCCATTTCCCACCACACCAACTGTTTCAACTAGATTGGTCCATATCTGAAAGACATGAAACTGAGGACCCATGAATGTTAAGTGGCAGTTTTAAGTTTATATGGCAAATAAGAGCCAAAATCACTTGCCACTGTTCTTCTTCCTTCTTCATCCATTATGGAAATTTGACTGACAGTTGTAGCTTGTTTACATATCACTTACATACAAGAAGAATGGATTTCTGCCCCCCTCCACACCAATTTAATAACGAAACTACTTTCAGCCATTGAAAGGGCCAATTTTTTTCCAGTTTATTTATTATTTATTTTGAGAGAGAGAGAAAGCATGAGCAGGGGAGGGGCAGAGATGGGGAGAGCATCCCAAGCAGGGTCCAGGCTGTCAGCACAGAGCCTGTTGCAGGGCTCGATCTTATGAACCATGAGATCATGTCCTGAGCCTAAATCAAGAGTCAGATGATTAAAAGACTGAGTCACCCAGGCACCCCAAAAGAATCATTCTAGTGGAGGACAGAAGCATATGATTTTTTTTTTTCACCAGGCATTTGAAAACACATGTTTGGAACCAGGTAGATAAGTCAGGCCTGAAGACTAAGACTCTGGACTCCTCACTGTGTACATGCAAATTAGCGCATGAAAATAAATGTGCTTCCCCATGAAGAGCCTGTAGTGTGGAGAGATAACAGAAGATATGAAGCATCTTTTAGAGTATAGCAACATTTGAGAGACTCATTAAGGTGATTCAGCAAAAGAGACTGAGCAGTTAACAGAGATAGTAGTGGAGTCAAGAGAGAATGCCATTTCAGAAGCTAAGAGAGAAGAAAGTTTTAAGAAAATAAGGTCAGGTCAAACAATTCAAAATGCTAGAGAAATAGCAAATAAGAGTTAGGAGGTCATATAACCTGGGATATCCAAAAACATGTGGCTAAAAATTTTATATTTTATTATTAAAGAAATATAGGGAATGTTTAAACCATTTTTGTACAAGAGAATAACAAGGTGGGAATTGTTCCCCAAAAGTCTGATCTAGCCACTTCTTGTAGTGTAAATTGAGATAGAAGAAATTATAAGAAAGATGGATTATAATTGTACAGGTAGGAAGAAATAAAAACTGACATTAGACTGATATCAGTAGGGACAGAAATGTGAAAAGAGATGCAGTCAATATTTTGGAAGAAGTAAAAGCAAATACAGTATATATATTTTATATATAACATATGTATTAAGCATATGTATAATATACACGTGTTATATGTATCATATATATTTGCATATGTAAATACACATATGTATGTTATATATTGTATGTATTACAATTCTAGACTTTGAGGAATTTAGTTGAGGTGAAGATAAATTCTTATACATTTTTTAATTTTTTAATATTTAATATTAATAAAATGTTAATATTTATTTTTTTGAGAGAGCAAGAGAGACACAGAGCATGAATGAGGGAGGGGCAGAGAGAGACAGAGACACAGAATCCAAAGCAGACTCCAGGTTCTGAGCTGTCAGCACAGAGCCCAATGCAGGGTTCGAACCTATGAGCTGTGAGATCATGACCTGAGCCGAAGTCGAACACTCAACCGACCGAGCCACCCAGGAGCCCTAAATTCTTACACATTTAAATTATTGATGATACAGGCCATATTTACCTGCTAAGAGGAAATTCTGATAGAGCAAGTGCTGTAACCAGAGAAGCTTTGATAAAGAAGTTTGGCTTCAGGCAAGTCACTGAAGATACTTTTTAATTTACATAGGAGCCAGCATTTTTTTCGAGTTGAAAAGAAAGTGCTGGTTTAAAAATTATGTATTAACTTCCAATAGGGAGATCAGTAATTAATCTGAGATGGCATTAGTCATTTAAATAGGCATCTAGTCAAACCAGAAATGATGACTTCTTTTCATTTCTAAACAAAAAATATTTTAAATGGCTTTACAGATGCAGTTATCTAAATACTGTGACTAAGACCACCAGTTTTAAATGACCTTTGGTTAGCACTCTCAGAAGCAGTGTCTCACAATGTCCCCTAAAGTACCTGTGAAAATATTAAGAGAAAAAAAAATGCAAGATAGCAAAACCTATGATTGACAGGCAATCTATTGCCAGATTCTTTTTTTTTTTTTTTAATTTACATCCACATTAGTTAGCATGGTAGTGCAATAATGTTTTCAGAAGTAGATTCCTGTGATTCATCCCCTATGTGTAACACCCAGTGCTCATCCCAACAAGTGTTTTCCTTAATGCCCCTGACCCATTTAGCCCATCCCCCACCCTCAGCCCCTCCAGCAACCCTCAGTTTGTTCTCTGTATTTAAGAGTCTCCTATCACCAGATTTTAAGAGGAAATTTGGCTACCTCAGCATACCTTGGAGTTAATGTAGAAATCACAGTCTTTTGATGATACGTGATTTACAAGCTGAGAAAGAACAAAACTGCCTGAGAGAGATTTTAATTCTCTCCCCACTGCCTGTCATTAGGCACAAAACCAGAGAGCTGTTTGGGAGTACCACTAACACACTATTCCCCCACTACTTCCTTCCTTCATATACACCAGCCCACACCCTCGCCCTTTTGCAAAAAAAAAAAAAAAAAAAAGGGAAAGTTGCTAGTTGATGGGTATGAAGTTTCAGTCATGCAAGATGAGTAAGTTCTATAGATCCTCCATACAACAGAGTGCTTGTAGTTGACAATACTGTATTGTACACTTAAAGTGTTGTTAAGACGGTAGACCTCCTGTTAAATGTTCTCACCGCAATTTTTTAAAAATCTCCCCTTCACTTCATCTACGAGCTGGTCCTCTCCCCAGCACTCACCCTCGGGCTCACTTCCATCCAAACGCAGCCTGTCATCTAGACCCATAAGGGGGTCTACTTAAACTAAGTTATGGAGACAGCACATTGTATAGGCACAAGGTATACAGAAACAAGTAAATAAATAAGTAAAGCAGGAGAAATGACAGTCAAGTTACTGCATGCGAAGCTGTGCTCAAAGTGTTCAATGAATCAATGAATTATTATTCTTGTGGCTAAGGGCCTAGACAGTAGGGTCAGGAGGACTTAAGCTTGAATTTCTACTCTACCACTTACTGTCTATGTGACTTTCAACGAGCCACTAAACCTCTCTCTTCAGTAGCCTGTTCTCATGTCTTCAAGAGCTGCCTGCAGGATTTCATATGTTATAGGAAAGAAAACTTTATCCTAAGATTCTTTTCTAAACTTGACATTTAGCCACAAGTCTTGTAGATCACAATACTCTAAGAAGTTACTGTCTAGAGTATGAACTCTAAATGTCACAATATAACAAAGGCAAGTGATTTCTTTCAAACCCTGATGGTCTCTGAATAAGAAACTGTTTCTTTCTTTTTAAAAAAAAAAAAAAGTTTATTTATTTATATTTTTGAGAGAGACAGAGACAGCTTGAGCAGGGGAGGGGCAGAGAGAGAGGGAGAAAGAGAATCCCAAGCAGTCTCTGCATTGTCAACACAGAGTCTGATGTGGGGATCAAACTCATAAAACCGTGGGATCATGACCTGAGCAGAAACCTAGAGTCAGATGCTTAACCCATGAGCCACCAAAGCACCCCTGAAAAAGAAACTGTTTCTTAAATCTACTCTTTTTTTAAAAAAATTTTTAACGTTTATTTACTTTTGAGAGAGAGACAGAGTGTGAGCAGGGAAGGGGCAGAGAGAGGGAGACACAATCTGAAGCAGGCTCCAGACTCTGAGCTGTCAGCACAGAGCCCGATGTGGGACTCGAACTCACAAACTATGAGATCATGACCTGAGCCAAAGTCAGACACTTAACTCACTTAACTTAACACCTCCCAGGTGCCCCTTAAATCTACTCTTTTAAGACAATACTAACAACACATTTGTCAACTATTTGAGGTTCCAGTATACTAGAATGATCCTATGACAAAAGAATAAACAGTCTAGAAAATACACAAAACATCTCTGTCCAAATTTACCCATCTTCCAAGGAAAGGGAAGGCAGCTAACACTTATAATCATTTAGCTTAGAAATCTAAAAATAGCTTTTTCATAAGAGACCAGACCTCCAAAACTTGAAATAGAGAAGTTGGTAAACAGATCATTTAAGCTTACTGCTTTAGCCACAGTTATTTAATGATTCAAGTTAGGCATAAATAAAGATTTGATTGGAGAGGTTTGTAGTCCATTTTTTTTTATTATGGGAATTTTAAAGATAGGCGGGTATTTGTGGTAAAAATATTCTCTGGTCTTATTACAATGAGAAAGGAAGGAAGAGGGAGATGAAAAAGAAAAGAGAAGGAGGAAAGAAAGGGAAGAGAATTTTTACTTGTCTGTATTTACAGGAAATTTGAGAATTCTGGAAATTTCCATCAGAGGAATGGAGGTCCTATGGTTGGTGCTGGAAAAGAATACATAGGGGCGCCTGGGTGGCGCAGTCGGTTAAGCATCCGACTTCAGCTCAGGTCACGATCTCACGGTCGGTGAGTTCAAGCCCCACGTCGGGCTCTGGGCTGATGGCTCAGAGCCTGGAGCCTGCCTCCGATTCTGTGTCTCCCTCTCTCTCTGGCCCTCCCCCGTTCATGCTCTGTCTCTCTCTGTCTCAAAAATAAATAAACGTTAAAAAAAATTTTTTTTTTTTAAAAAAGAAAAGAATACATAATTTACTTGCATGAATCCTCAGAGGCAACCTCACTGGATAGGAAGAATTGCTTAATCATAGAATATTTGATCATTTTCTAGAGGGACAGTTTGGTTTAAAATTATCAAGAATGTTTATCACCCATTTCTATGACAAATGACTCTCTAAGTTAAAGACATAGTTTAACATTTTGTGGAACAGGTTATCCAGCTTCAGGAGGTGCAATTTTATCTCCAACATGCCCTGCCAGAAAGGTTTCCAATCCTCAAAGCCTAAAAACCTAAAACTATTAGTTGAAAATATTCACACACACACACACACAGACACACACACACACACACACACACAAATGGTGTTTTGAAAACCAAAGCGACAGAGGTTACTCAAATTTCTAAGTACATAATACTTAAGTATTGTATTAAAATATCCCCGATCAAAAGAGTACATCTCATTCTCTTGTCTCATCTCTAACATTCTGTTCCTCATTTTTTCCCGTGGCCTGTCCAAATGTGGTTTCATTGTAACGTATAACTGATATCAATACTGTAAGATCAACATTACAAAAGGACAACAGAAGTGACTGAATTTATAAACCCAGGGTCTATAAATCAGGAAACTTTTCAGGCCCAAGATGTTAGCAAAAAAAAAAAAAATCAAAGACATAAGGAAAATATTCTGAAGGCACTGCTTTTGTTTAGAAGTAGCAAGTGTGACTCAAATGACTCAAAGCAAAAAAATAATAATAATAAAATAAGATAAAAAGGAATCCATAAATGTACAGGCTCAGTATTGACTTCTGTCATGATTGGATCCACAAAGCCACCATGGCTCTGTTTCTCTGTGTTTTCATCTCTGCCACCTGCTTGGATCAACTCTGTCCTCTGTCTGACTTCCTCCACAATAGGAAGATCTAAAGAACTTCCAGACTTTACATCCATTGTTTGGAATAAGTAGGAATATCCCTAGCCAAATGAGAGTAGGGTTATTTCTCCCAGAACCTCTCACTTAGCATCCACTTAGGTGTGTGAGGGGTGGGGGGTGCACAGACCTACTCAGAAGCCAATCACTGTAAGCAAGAGTAAGGGCTTTGCAGATTGGCAATGAGGGTCCTTCCCTGGGCCTGAGAGTGAAGTCAGTCCCAGTCACTTCACCCACCATAAGGGTTAGAAATGTTAAAAAATAATAATAAAATGAAAAGAAGTTTCCCCAAAGAAATATCTCATGCCAGTAGAAAAGGGGAAAGCAGATAGACACGGGTCAAGGAAGAATTCTGAGGAAATGAACAATAGATGCCTACTACAATTATTTAGGATTTTTTTTAATTGCAGAAACCCATTCTAATTAACCTAGGCAAAAAAAGGGAACTTTATTATAAGGACTCAAAAAAATCCCTTAGGCTTTAAGGCACACATGCTACCAGACTTCTGGAAGGTTCTAGAACCAAGGGTACAAAGCCATTGGAATTTTCTTTTTTTTTTTTTCCTCCCCTAAGTGTATACAGTTTTTTTCTCTCTGCATGTAGACTGGTTTCCTTTGTTCTTAAGTCCACATGAGTTATAAGACTTCCAATGGCTCTGGCCTAGGCATAAGGTCCACTTTGTGCAGAAGATGAATCTCATCCTCTGGGTCTCAATTCGAGAATTCTAGGAAAGACACTCCAATACAGTTTGGATCAAGTGACTCTCCTAGTCATAATGGAGAGCTACATTATATGAAGGACTCCCAAAAGTCCACTTTGGTGACTCTGTGGAGGGTGGGATGATGGGGCGGTTCCCAAAGAAGGGATGGCTGAGGAGACCATCCTGTAAGTGTCCAGTGTATACCAACCACAATACGTTTTGCATAATATTTGCCACATGAAACATTCAGAGTACCAATTTTGCTCTAAAGTTGACAATGGATATACAAAGAAGCAAATTGTCAAACCTGAGGCTTAAAAGAAGTGGCGAAAGAAAGCTCCTGTTCTTCCCCACTCCTTCGCTGAAACCCTGAGCATCTCTGTGCTCCAAAAACACTTTGTACCAGTGCCTATTAGCACACCTGACTGCATTTTCAAAATTATCTCCATGTGCATTCCCTGAGAAGCCAGCATTCCTTTCAAGTCAGATACACTTTTTTAATTCACTGCACCCAACAACTAATAGCTAGTACCTATCTCAGAGTTAAAACTCGTTAGTATTTATTCTATGGGTGGATTAGTGATGAATAATTCTGGGATTATCTTATTTCTTCATTCACTAACCATATCAATAAATGCTTTGTTTAAAGAACTACTTGAGAAATTATAGAAAAAGTTAAACTTTGAATATCTTGTTTCTCCCTTCATGATTTGCACTTACATGAAAAGATGATCAAAATCTACTTAAATGAAAAAACAAAATGTTATCCCTTAATAAGTGTTTTTTATTCTCTTTCAAAGTATTCAGTTGACTATTGTTAAAGATTTCCTTTGTTATTAAACTCTATAAAACTGAGCCCAATCCCATGTACTTGGAATATGGTTGGACTTCAATAATTATTTGTTAGTGAATGAATGTTCACTTTAAGGCTACCTTACAAAAATGCTTCTCAGTGTTTTCCACACTGTGATCAGGACCATTGGACATGTTTCATGAGGTCACTCCAGGTCTAGGGTGACTAGGAATACATTGTTCTGGCAATCCTAGGTAAAAGCTGCAGGGATCAATATCTTAGCACAACCTTATATGACAGTTAAGAGGAAGAATAAACAATGTATGTAATCCAAATTTTTCATTGTAGATGACTCAACTCCCTTTAGACTGTAGAGGACTTTCTTTTTTAAATTATTTTTTAGGTAAATCATGTTTAGCACTACTGCCTACACCAGTATTTTTCTTTTATATGAGGGATCATGATTCCAAGCAGAATTGTGGAGAAAATTTATTTGAACTGATGCTTCCAAGTTACCCCAGCACTGAAAGCATCAGCTGTTAAAGATTTGGATTTCTAGGGGCGCCTGGGTGGCGCAGTCGGTTAAGCGTCCGACTTCAGCCAGGTCACGATCTCGCAGTCCGGGAGTTCGAGCCCCGCGTCAGGCTCTGGGCTGATGGCTCAGAGCCTGGAGCCTGTTTCTGATTCTGTGTCTCCCTCTCTCTCTGCCCCTCCCCCGTTCATGCTCTGTCTCTCTCTGTCCCAAAAATAAATAAATGTTGAAAAAAAAATTAAAAAAAAAAAAAAAAAAGATTTGGATTTCTAGAAGATGAAATAATATGTGCATTTCTTCATGCCATCTCTTTTTCTCCTCTTTTCAGAAGTTACTCCTGCTATAAAATCTGGGAATGTTAAATTCGATTTCCTGGTAGGCTAGGAGACGATACAAAACCATGACACTTTCAGACACCAGAACCATATATCCTTTCGCCTATAGTCACCCACACCAGAGTCTTGCAGTTACCACGAGTCTCACCCCACCCCCACCCCTATCTCCTTTAGCAAAGCAGTCACAAGGTTCTACCATTTTACCACATTAATGGTCCCAGATTTGCCCTTTTCCCTCCAAGCTCACTGTTACCCTCATCTCTACTTGCTGGAGACGTCTTCAAAATCCCCCTGCCTTCATTCCCACCTCCTTTAATCAATCCCCACTACTCTAGCCAAAATGATCTTTTTATTTTTTTTATTGTTTATTTATTTATTTTGAAAGAGAGAGAGTGAGCATGTGAGCAGAGGAGGGGCAGAGGGGGAGAGGGAGAGAGAATCTCAAGCAGGCTTCATGCTCAGCAACAAGTCCTATGTGGGTCTTGATCTCACGACCTGAGCCAAAACCCAAGAGTCAGATGCTTCACTGACTGAGTCACCCAGGCACCCCCAAAATGATCTTTTTAAATCTATAAATTCAACCATGTCACACTTCTACTCAAAAATCTCCAGTGATTTTTCTCTTTCCCATAAGAGAAAAATTGAACATGGCATGACATGCAGAGCCCCTCCTACTGTTAACCCCCAGACTTGAGAGACATTAGACAACCTTTCGCTTCTCAAATATTCCATGTTCTCTCCTGCCTCTCTGTCTTTGCACATGCTGTTTTCTTTTCCTGGAAAAGATGTTTAGGATTCCACCATGTCTGCCTGGAGGAAATCTTTTGCCATCAAGAGTAGATCCAAGAGTCATTTCCTTAGTGGAACTTTCCCTGAGCCCCAAGACTGGCCCAAGCAGAGGCTGTGGATGCCTAGTCCTCATGCCCTAGCCCTAACCATGCAGGGCACTCAGGCCTGCCTTCCAACTGCCAGTGTTTGCATTTCTCAGCCAAAGGACACACGATGTCTGCCTGTGGAGCAAGGCAGGATCTGACCTGGATGAACGTCACCAGGGGCAGCTCCAACCAATGACTGGTCAAAGTTGGGGTATAAATATTCCAATTCCCTGTCTCTTGAATGAAAAATAACTCTAAGGCATGTGTTTTATACTAGCCCCCAGAGTTTTAAAGTCTTGTCAACCTCAGTGGGAGCTGGCTGATAATGCACCCTTCGTTGCCGATTTTCCCTTTCCTGTCATCCTTGATCACTCCTCTATCAGTATTGCTTTTGCTTACCAAAACACTACTTGCATTTGAATATTTGTCTTGAGGTTTGCTTTGGGGGCACCTCAATTAAGACACCCTTTTTGCTTATGTTCCCACTGCACTTAGTAAATAATTCCATTACATCAGTCATTTAAATGGATAATGATCTGCCTTCCAATGTCACTAAATGTCTCAGGGTCAAGAATTGTGTCTAGTTTATCCTTGTATTCTCACACCTAAAAAAAGAAATGTTTAACAAATATTAGGCACTCTCCATATGCTTATGGAATAAATGAGTGAATTTGTTTTAATTTTTTTAATGTTTATTTGTTTTTGAGAGGGAGACAGGATGTGAGTGGGGGAAGGGCAGAGAGAGAGGGAGACACAGAATCTGAAGCAGGATCCAGGCTCTGAGCTGTCAGCACAGAGCCCAATGTGGGGCTAGAACCCACCAACTGAGAGATCATGACCTAAGCTGAAGTCAGACACTTAACCAACTGAGCGAAGCAGGAGCCCCTAAATGAGTGAATTTTTAAAGGAATGAATAAAAAGAAGAGATGGAGGAGATAGTAGAAAAGTGAAGTAAAGTTGCATCATGATGAGTAGTCAAATATAAAAGTGATTGATGAGAAATCAATACTTCTCTTCAATGAAAAGAAGTATAATTTATAAAAGTAAAATCTTGTCCATGTTTCACGTAATCCATGGGCACATGACATCGAGGGATATATTTATTTCATAATAATTAAATGTTTCCCATTCATGTATATAATTATTCAGACCACCTAATGTGGTGTTTGAGAATCCTGGCACTGAGTCTGACTGCATGGGATTGAATCCTAGCTTTATCCGCACCAGCTGCATGATTTAGAGTCGTGTGTCTCTGACTTTAATGTGCATATGAATGCTTAAGAATATTATCGTGTGCACATTCTGATTCTATAGGTAGTGAGGTGCGGCCTGGATTTCTGCATTTCCGACAAATTCCCAGGGGAAGCAGAGGCAGCTGCCTGAGTAGCAGGGGTGTAGGACAAAGGACTTATGCCTCTATTTTCCTCATCTTTTAAAACAAGGATAATAATAACCCTCCTTCATTGGGTATTGAGAGGATAAATGAAATAATACATGAAAAGCACTTTGAACAATACCTAGAAAATGCTATATATGTTATGTATCATTGTTATAAAATTCATGGTTAATACGGATGCTTTTACTTCTATTAAATCCAGGGATAAAAAAAATAACTGCTAATACATTTAATGGTTGTTGGATAGTTTGCATATTAGGATAATTGTTATTGTAATGGGAAAAAATACAAACTCCATCTATGTACATCTCACTTACACATGCATGTATAAGTTGAATGTAAATAATAACTGATTTTCAATAGTATAAGTAGAGGTGCCAGTTCATTTTTAGCTCCTAGGTGAGAAAACACAGCGATAACTGGGTCCCGGTCGAGACTATGGTTGTGGTATTAGATAGACAGACTTAGCATCAAGTCCTCTCTCACCTTAAGCAAGCCAATTAACCTTCATAAACCTCACTTTTCTTATCTCTCAACTGGGAATGCTTTCAGTACTCTGAGGAAGAAAAGACATACTGCGCATAAGGCCTTTAGTCCAGGACCTGACATACAGAAAGCACTAATAAATGTCCACTTTAGGCATTATTATCAACAAGCCAGAGAGCCCAAGCATACATTATATATCTATTAGGCACAGGTCTGAGAACTAGAGGTTAGTTGTCAAAAGGTAAGGTGGTAAATAACCTAAAATGAAAGTTGAACTGAATGCAGCAGCATCTGGCCACCTGATGGCAAGAGATTGATGAAAGACCAAAAGCAAAAGTAATTTGGAAAATGTCTAATTCCAGAGAACCAATCTAGGACAAGCAAACAAGCAAGGTGGAGGAGAATGCCCAGGAATGCCAAGCATGAACTAAGAATTGCTCCAATCTCAGCAGACTCTTAACATAATTTTTTCGGAACAGAACATGTGATACTAAAAGTCATATTTCAGAAGCTAGAGAAATACTAGGAGTTGATACTACATATTTATTCTGACCATCAAGAAGCATCTACCTGGTCAAGTGGGCATTATAAAAACCTTAGAGGAGAAAAAAGTAAATGTCACCTTAACATTCTTAAGAGCAAAACTGGCCAACATGGGCCAACATGGGCATGGTAAAAATAAGCACTCCAAGTGACATGAAACCATATCTCAAAATTCCAGGGCAATACTAAATATAATTTCATTTTAGGAACACTAAAGTGAGAGATGAAGCTGAAAAAGCCAAGAGGAGTAAACACTTATCAAGAGTCCTCAAGAAAGGTATGGAGAAGGCTGGACACTGTGCAACACTGTAGACGGCCCAAGATTTGAAATTAGGCAAAGCAGGATATTCCTGCCCTTTAAAAGACAGCATGAGTTTGGCAAATGGCTTGACCTCTCTACCTTGATAGAAGCACCTCTAAAAATGGGAATAATAAATAATAATAAAGCCCAATTCCCAGTACTGCAGGAATGTAAAAGCACATCGTACCTGTTCCTTATGTTGCAAACATATAAGAATAAGAGTATATACACAGGACAAGATAGGAAAATGAAACACTGAGGATACAGATCCATTTCTATAGGAATATTGTGAAGAAAGAGGTTAATTCTGATCAGGGAAATCAGAGCCTTATGAAAAAATGGCATGTGAATTTGGCCTTGAGTTAGAAGTAGAAAGTGAAGCAGAGAGAGAGAGCATGTGCTAGTAAACTGGGGAAATATTCCAGGCAGTTTCAGCAAAGACAGAAGTGTTTAGGGACTAGTAAGAAATAAAATGTGTTTAAATGTTTAGGAAAGAAGTCAGCGGCCAGCAGCATAAAACCAGATTGGAAGGCAGGTCAGGGTCAGGTCATAAAAGACTTCCAACAGCACAATAAGGTGGTTTGACATTCTGTGTTATCAAGACCTTACTTTTTATAGGCCTTCATTTCTACAACCATCATCTTTTTTAATTAAAGTCCCCCAAACCTTTACAGTAGGTAGATGGCCTAATTTGTCCCCACTTTAATACAAAGGAACTGAGTCTGAGTGACTTCCTAAGTCACCAACCAACAAATCCCAGAGTCAAACTAGAAAGCAGACCTGTTGACTGGCCAACACTCTTCCCACACTGCCATGCTGTCTCTGTAGGCACTTGGGAGACACAGGATTCTGAATACCAGGCTGAAATGTTTACCAGGTTGGTTTTTCAGGCAGAAGCTTTAAATAAACACAACAGGAATTTATACTCTGGCAGCAGTACATAAGGATGCACTGGACAGAAGAGATGTGAAGGCTAGATCTAGAATATAAAGGGGAAAAAAAGTCAACAGGAAGAAATCCAATCAAATGCATTTGTAAAGCTGTATATTTAAGTTTCAGAATATATACTGCATAAGGTCAGGTTGCATAAAACTGAATTAATAGTTCATAAGAAATAGATCTATGACTGTAAATTAACTTCAAGACTGATGTAAGCTTGGTACTAGGGAGCTGCTAAAAATAAATGTTCTATTTAGCTGTGTTATCAGAAAACTAATGTCCAGAGTAAGAAATATATGACATTGTGTGTTGTTTATACCACCCAGAAGTGTGTCCCCTTGAGCTTTAAAAGGGATGCTCTTGATAAGCTGAACAGATATAAAACAACTAGGATGACAAAAAACCTGAAAAACACTTGTGAGTTTTTTGAGAAAAATGGGAATTTACCAGGAGAAAGGAGAGGAGGGTGGGAGATAGAATTCAAAAGGCAAACTACAGGGCAGAATGTGGACCAATTATGGAATTGCACACAGTTCAGCCAAACATAGAATGTTTTTCCCCAAATTAAGAGCCATCCATAAAATATTAAGCTTCATGCTCCAAATGTGGAAGCAACAGCTGAGGGGCTATATGAAGCATGCTGGGGTTAATTGCTATCGTAGGAAACAGTTTTGCCTAGAGGGTTTTGAGGTCTCTAAAAAATTTTGATTTTATAAGTATATACACACACAATGATTATTATAAACTTGCAGCAAATTCAGAATGAAAGCGGGATACATTATGGCATTTAAGAAAAGAGAAACTTTAGGGATGCCTGGGTTGAGTGGCCGACTTCAGTTCAGGTCATGATCTCACAGGGTTCATGGGTTCGAGCTCCATGTTTGGCTCTGTGCTGGCAGCTTGGAGCCTGCAGCCTGCTTTGAATTCTGTGTGTGTCTCTCTCTCTGTGTTCCTCCCTTGCTTGTGCTCTCTCTCTCTCTCTCAAAAATAAACATTCCAAAAATAAAAAATAAAAGAGAAACTTTAGTATAGCTCACTCAGTTCCATATACTAATATTTTTCCCTTCTCAATTCATCAATGGAGAGTCATATGACACATTTCTATACCACAAGTACAGTGAATGATGGCCATATGTATTGATAGTAATTTGTAAGTCACCATTTTCATTATTTGTAAATTAATAAAATAATTTACACTGTTGGGGATTTTCAGTTACTTTTTATTCCTTCAATGGGTCTTATAAATACAATTGTTGCTTTCTAAATAACTTATCAGTGTTAAATTATTAAAAGTGCAGTGATGCAATATCAAACACGTTGTTCAAACTTGTTTCTCATAATTTATATGGGCTCTAAGAAAAAAACAACCATGGAATTGGACTTTTTTTTTAGTTTTTTGAAAATAGAACATTTTCTCTAACCTCTGTTTATTACTATGTTATCTTTTCAAGAATTTATAAGACAGAAAAAATAATTAAATTATAACTAATATCACCTGATGTTCTTACAAAAAAAACCCATATACATCATTTTCTTAATATACTTTTCTCAACTTGTTTTCTACATGCTTGCCTAATTAAGTATTTATGTGATTTATCACATATTTAACTGTGAAGAATGTGACTATATAACAAATTCCTATGTATTAGTCATCAATTTATCTACATGATAAAATCAATCCTACGCTGTTAATTAGAGCCCTTGCTTGCCAGTACTTCTGCATTTAGAAAATAAAGTGGTATCACTTTGTAGTATCTAGATTAGGCCCTTAGGTATCCATTTAACTATGTTCAAATTAGACTTAAAGTATATTTAATTATATTCTTATTCTCTATAAATTGTTAATCCAAGTGGTATAGAAACCATATTTTTAACCACACATCTCCTTCCCCAATCAAAAATCCAAACATGTTTATTAAGCACAGAACCCATAAAAATTTCTTTTCTATACATAAAAGAAACACCAAGAAGTAAAATTTACAGAAAGCTTTCAATAAGCTTATGAGCTGTTTAATGAAATAAGATATTTATGAGGATAAAATTAAGAGTTCTGTAAGGTATTTTACAGTGACAGCTGAGTAATGACGACTAATATCAAAATTATTTTGACATTATCATCTCATATTATTTCACATCTCTTTCTATGACTGATTCCTTCTTTTGGTCAAATAATCTCAAAGAAGACACTGTTTATAAATGGTAGATTTATGTGTTTGACCAGTTAGTACTGGTGTATCATTCATAGGAAGGGCATTTTGATTTATTTACCAGTACCAATTTCCCAATTTCCGTAAGATTTCATTACTTATACTTGATTTTAAAAAATTTTTAATGTTTATTTATTTTTGAGAGGGAGAGACAGACAGACAGACAGACAGAGCATGAGCATAGGGGCAAGGGGAGGCAGAGAGAGGGGGAGACACAGAATCCAAAGCAGGCTCCAGGCTCTGAGCTATCAGCACAGAGCCCAGCATGGGGCTGGAACTCGTGAACCATGAGATCATGACCTCAGCCAAAGCTGGACGCTTAACTGACTGAGCCACCCAGGTGCCCCAATTACTTATACTTTTAAGCACCTTATGCACCCAATAGAGTATTGAATCCTGCTGAAATATGAAATGGAACTCTTCAGTTGGCTTTGAACAATTCTGTTCAAAGAATTCTGTTCTTTGAACAATTAATGTTTATTTAATGGGCACATTCTGTTCCAGTCTTGTTTTACAATTAGGGGGATTTTTCTTTTACTTCACCTCCTCAAAGATTAATTTTATTTATTTTGTTTCATTTGCCAATTATGCATATTTAGAAGGAGGGTCAGTCTCAGCTATTATAAAACAGGGATGACATCTTTTAACACAATATCCACTTGAAACAAAGCAAATAATACTTACATATCAAATCTTATAAATACATCTGAAAGATTTTCAAAAAAATGTTTCCTCCTCATTAAAGAGCAAAGTAGGGATTTCTTTTAATGGGATCAACACTGTTTCTAGAGAAAGAAATCGATTGACTATTGCACATTAATAAAATGATCAACATAGTATTAACACTGGTGAGAGTTGCTTTCATCCCTCAACTTCTCAACTATTTTCATTTAATGTTAGAGTTGCATATTTGAACTTCTTATTGTCACCCACCTTTAGAGATTATAAGTCTTGGCTCATATTTTTTACAAAGCATGCTATTTCAAATGTCCTAACAGCTATTAAAAAGCAAGGATACAAACCAAGTTATTAGCTTTTAAAAGACTTAAGTTCCGTTCTTGTAAAAGGTGATGGCTCTTACCAATAAATATGCACAGATTTTTTGGATATGTTCTCTCTAGTCAGTCCCTTGATGTAAAAGTAAAGTACATATCACAAATTAGAGAAAGGTAAGGATAATAAAAGTTTTCAAACTGTAGAGTGGGTTAGCTGTCTCCTGAAGACAAGTGCAGGAGGCATGTACTCTACAATGTGGTTCTCATTTATTTTTATAGTTTCCTGCTAGCCTAGCTCACTACCTTTTATGGAGTAGGTACTGTGTGTGTGTGAGTATGTGTATATCATTAGGTAAGCTTCTATTGGAAATGTAAAACAATTAAAGTCTTTTAATGGTGACATGACATGAGAAAACAATTTCTTAAAAATATTTACCTGGCCCAGTTAGATGCTCCAGATAATGGAAAGGCTGATCATACAGAGACCATTTATGAATTACGAAAGTTAGACCTACTTTATATTTGTTTTTGTAGAAGTTAAGCACCTCTTACAAGTTCATTTTTAAAGGCAAGATGGTAGTTAAAGTTGGCACTCACAAAGATGTTCACATATTAATTAACCCACCACATGACCATGTGAACACCAGTTGTACTAAACAAAGGTTGTAATTACAATGTTTGTAATTATTATCCATAGTAGCATCTAAGTCACTGCCAAACATTTCTCCCAAATTTAGAAACTGTGAGAGAATAGACCCACTACCTCCCAATGAGAAGATTCTCCTGGAAAAACAGAAGCAAAACCACTTTCAAGTTTTCTGTGGAAAGTGTCTTTTAAATTTTAGATGATAACAATCGATACATCATAAAATGCTGAAACTATTTTAAAAGTGTTTTGATAGAAATTTAGGCTGGATCTAACATGCAAAGTACATGGCAGACATCACAAACACAGCAATTTGGTTCCAGGTACTTTGTTTGTGAGAAGGAGAAAGTAGACAAAAAGGAAGAAACCCTTGAGACTCAAGTGGGCTTTTATTGTCATTGTTAATCACCAACTGTAAGAATAAGTTTCATCCATAGGCATGGAGTTAGACTAAAAGCTACTTGGGAGGTTTTATATTTTATAGTTTTGTTCCATTCCTAGGAAGGACGCGGTAGGCCTTCAACAGATACCCCAATCGTCACATCATGAGCACAACTGAGCTTCAAAAGGAAAACCAATTGCACTTGGTCAACAACCAAGTAAGAGATTAAATAAGCTCATGGGGCATCCCAGAGGACAAGGAGCCAAGAGGCACATTTATCACCTCTGAATCATAGCAAGGCCTGCTTTGAAACAAGATTTTCCTCTTCATGATCATTTTAAATAGTCAATTCGTAGATGATTGGGAGGAGTTGGGAGTGCAAGGAGCTGTGCAATGACTCACCCCATTGTGACGGGTCCATCACAATGTGCAGAATGATTGAAAGTTGAACAAAATTTCTCAGAAATAAAGTTTGATTTTGGTCATAGATAGAGCTAGCTGTGTGCAAAGAAGAAGGGAAGAGTCACCTACTTACTGTAGTTGATAGCCACCAAAAAAAATTCACAAACTTCCCTCTATAATATAAATCACTCCTGCAAATTGAGCCTTCCTTCTTAAATTCATCAGGTTACTACTAAAGTATTTAGACTCCTAAAACATTTACCAATCCATTTATTGATTTGTCAAATATTTTTAATGACTACCATTCTAGATTCAGGGAGTAAAGAGGAGAATAAAGTCCCTACTCTCATGGAATTTACATGCTAGTGAGGCAAGAGACAATAATCAAATATATCAAATGTTAGTGGGTGATGGGTGTAAATGAAGAAAAATAAACAGAGTAAGGGTGATCACGATGGTGATGAGAGGGAATACAACTTTATATTGGCTGGTTAAGGAAGGCCTCTCAGAAAAGGGGACCTTGGAGGTAAGGGAATGAGCCATGCAAACATATCTGGGCAAAGAGTGATCCAGACAGGAGAACAGAAAATGCCAAGCCCCTAAGGTAGGACAATGCTTGGCATGTTCTATATACAGCAAGTTACTTGGTGTGATTGCACTGGGATGGGGAATAGAGGGAAAGATGGATCACAAAGATGTTGGGGAGTCTGGAGCGAGATCAGAAAGATTATACAGAACCTTTAAGGTCACTGTAAGTATTTTAGCATTTGCTTTCAATGGAAAGCCATGGGGCGCCTTGGGGGCTCAATTGGTTGAGCGTCCAACTTGAGCTCAGGTCATGATCTCACAGTTTGTGAGTTCAAGCCCCATGTCAGTCTCTGTGCTAGCAGCTCAGAGCCTTGAGCCTGCTTTGGATTCTGTGTCTTCCTCTGTCTCTGCCCATCTCTCACTAGTACTCTGTCTCTCTCAAAAATAAATAAAAACATTTAAAAAAATGTTAAGGAAAGCCATTCAATTGTTTTGAGAGGAGGAATGCAATGCCATTTTAAAAGAATCACTATGGCAGCTGTGTGGCAAATAGATAGAGGGGGCAGAAGTAGGGTGACTGAAGAGACAACTATTATAATAATCAATGTGAGTGATCCTGGCTTGGAGTAAGGAGAGGGCAGTTGAGGTGATAAGTAGTTGTATTCAGGATATATTTTCCAAATAGACCCATATATTGTTTAGGGAGTATGGAAGAATCAAGGATAAATGCAATGTCTTTGGTCTAAGCAACTGAAACATGGAGTCACCATACGCCTGGGAAAACCTCAGGCAGATACTTTTGGGGTAGCATGAGAAGGGTGGAATTAAGAACATAGTCTTAAACATTTTACATTTGAGATGTCTATTAGACACCAAAATGGAAAAATCAGGAGCCAACTGTACGTACGGAGTTCTGGAAAAGGTTGAAGATGAACACGTGAACTTGGGAATCATCAGTTTCATGGGATTAGATAAGGTTACTTGGAAAGTGAATATAGAGAAACAAGGTGAGGTTCTATTACTGAGACAAGATCTAGAGTTTGGGAAAAGAAGGAGGAACCAGCAAAGGAAGACTAAGAAACAGTGGACTAGTCAAGCAGAAGAATAAACAATGAATGGTATCCTGGAAGTGAAGTGAACAAAGTATTTCAAAACAGGAAGAAGCAGATGTCAATGCTGCTGATTGGTCAGGGAAGCTGAGAACCAAGAACTTAACATTTGATTTGACAATGTATAAATCATTAATGACCTTGACAAAGGAAGTTTCTGCAGAGGGGTGGAGAAGAAAGTATGATTATAATGGGTGAAAGAGAGTTGGAGGGGGAGAATTAGAGACAGAAATTGTAAACAACTCCTTTAAGAATTTAATCATAAAAAGCAGAAGAGAAATGAGATGGTAATTGGAGTGTGATGTGGGGATACAACAAAGTAATGGGCTACTAAAGTGAAAATTGTTTCAGCAGGGATTCAATAAAGAGAGGAGTGGGGAGGAAAGTGAAATAATTATAGGAGCCCTGTCCTTTAGGATATGGAAGGGGTGATATTCAGTGGACAATTAAAGATGATGATTGCTTTAGATAAGAGGCCTGGGTGTAGTTCTTAATTGTATTAATTGATCAAATTAGCAAGTTCTTTGAGTACTGATGATAAAGTTTGATTGAGCATTTACAGTGTACCAGTACTGTTTTAATCACTTCATATATGCTTTGCCTCATCCTCAAAACAACTCTATGAATGCAATTGAACTCATAACTTATCAATTTATTTAATCATTGAACAAATATTTAATAAGAGCCTGCTTCCAAGCTCTATACTAGCTGTTGGAGAATAAAAAGTGAACAATAAAATTGTCAGGTAACAGCTGTGAAATGTTCATGATATAACAGGCTTTTTCTCATAACTCCATGTATAATATCATTTACTTCTCACACTAACACCAGAAGCTGGTATTGTTGTCCAGATCTTATAGATTGGAAAGCCGAAGTTTACAAGTTAAGTAGCATCCAAGAAAACCCATCAACCATACATACCCGGATTCTGCGATTCCCTAGTACATGTTCCCTGCCCTCTATACTATATTAGATGACCCTCTACATCTGCATTACTGAGATAAACAAAAATTATGTAAAGAACAAAAAAAAAAAAAAAAGAAGAAAAGAATTGAAATGTGCCCAGTACAAGAAAATGACTGGGTATTCAATCAGAGAATAATGGAGTGATGGAGTTGGGGGAATCTGTAAAAAGGAGTTGTCAGAGAAAGCTACTTAGCAAGGAAGTATCATTTCAGCTGAGACCTGATGGATAAGAAATACTGGATGAGGGCACAGAGCAACTTCTAGGTCAAGACAAGAGTAAGAAGTGCAAAGGCCCTGAAGCAGGAAAAAGTTTTGCATGCTCAAGGAAACAAAATAAAATCAATGTGGCTGGAACATAATGCAAGAATGTAAGAGTGACTTGAGCTGAATTGAGATCTAGGGAGGACTCTGATATTGTGGGGTCTTTAAGGCCCAAAAGAGAATTTAAATTGCATTATAAGTTTGAGACGTCACTGAAACTTTTTAAGCAGGAGAGGACATACCAGCTCTATACTTAAGCATAACTCTTATGCAGTGTAGCAGATGAATTAGAAATGCTGGTGAGGAGGAATGGTATGCAATTGTGGAAGAAGGGATACCACTTGGCAGGCTGGATAGGAGTAATGCAGAAGAGAGATAATAATGAAAAATGGACATGGAGAAAAGTATCAGGATCTGAGAAATACCTTGGTGATGGCATTTATAGGATTTAGTGATGAAATGAATGTAAGGGATGAGAAAAAGAGGGATGACTCCTGGGTTTTGGCTTGAGCAGCTAGGTAAATAGTGAAATTTACCAAGTTTCCACTTACTGAGATGGGGAAACTTAAGGACTACAGCAGGGGATAGGTTTGGAAAGAATGAAGCACTGTCTTTTGGATGAATTCTACTGGAAATATTAGACAGTGAATGTTGGGGCCCAGTGGAGAATGCTGGGCTACAGGCATAAACGGGGGAGTCAACAGTACAAAGATGATGTTTAAACTTAAGGGTGTGGATGAAATTACCTAGGATGAGTATAGTGAAGTGAGAGAGGAAGGGAAGAGGAGGGAAGAGAAAAAGATTGTTTAATTAAGTTATCAGGAGATATGAAAGCCTGTTAGTATGCTGATAAAAGTGATCCTGTAGAGAGTAGAATTGTAGACAATATTGAAAGCAGAACCATGTGAGAATTCCTAGAGAAGTGAGGGAAAATGAGGGCTGTACCCCAAGTGGAGACGATAGCCATTAATATAAGAGGGATACTACATCCCAAGGGGAAGAAGTAGAAAACAGGTGCAAATGTGGGCTGGTTTGTTAATTTGATGATGGAAAAGAAGATAAAGACATTTGCTGATTAAGAGGCACCTGGCTGAATTCTTCACAGAGCTAGAACAAACAATCTTAAAATTTGTATGGAACCAGAAAAGACCCCAAATAGCCAAAGCAATCTTGAAAAAGAAAACCAAAGCAGGAGGCATCACAATCCCAGGCTTCAAGATATCCTACAAAGCTGTAATCATCAAGATAGTATGGTACTGGCACAAGAACAGACACTCAGATCAATGGAACAGAATAGAGAACCCAGAAATAGACCCACAAACGTATGGCCAACTAATCTTTGACAAAGCAGGAAAGAATATCCAATGGAACAAAGACAGTCTCTTCAGCAAGTGGTGCTGGGAAAACCGGACAGCGACATGCAGAAGAATGAACCTGGACCACTTTCTTACACCAGACACAAAAATAAACTCAAAATGGATGAAAGACCTCAATGTAAGACAGGAAGCCATCAAAATCCTCGAGGAGAAAGCAGGCAAAACCTCTTTGATCTTGGCCACAGCAACTCCTTACTCAACATGTCTCTGGAGGCAAGGGAAACAAAAGCAAAAATGAACTACTGGGACCTCATCAAAATAAAAAGCTTCTGCACAGTGAAGGAAATAATCAGCAAAACTAAAAGGCAACCAACAGAATGGGAGAAGATATTTGCAAACGACATATCAGATAAAGGGTTAGTATCCAAAATCTATAAAGAACTTATCAAACTCAACACCCAAAAAACAAATAGTCTAGTGAAGAAATGGGCAAAAGACATGAATAGACACTTCTCCCAAGAAGACATCCAGATGGCCAACCAACACAGGAAAAAATGCTCAACATCAATCATCATCAAGGAAATACAAATCAAAACCACGATGAGATACCACCTTACAGCTGTCAGAATGGCTAACATTAACAACTCAGGCAACAATCGATGTTGGCAAGGATGTGGAGAATGAGGATCTCTTGTGCATTGTTGGTGGCCAATGCAAGCTGGTACAGCCACCATGGAAAACAGTATGGAGGTTCCTCAAAAAACTAAAAATAGAACTACCCTACGGCCCAGCAATTGCACTACTAGGTATTTATCCATGGGGTACAGGTGTGCTGTTTCGAAGGGACACATGCACCCCCATGTTTATAGCAGCACTATCAGCAATAGCTAAAGTATGGAAAGAGCCCACATGTCCATCGATGGATGAATGAATAAAGAAAATGTGGTATATATATACAATGGAATATTACTCGGCAATCACAAAGAATGAAATCTTGCCATTTGCAACTACGTGGATGGAACTGGAGGGTATTATGCTAAGTGAAATTAGTCAGAGAAAGACAAAAATCATATGACTTCACTCATATGAGGGCTTTAAGAGACAAAACAGATGAACATAAGGGAAGGGAAACAAAAATAATATAAAAACAGGGAGAGGGATAAAACTGAAGAGACTCATAAATATGGAGAACAAACTGAGGGTTACCGAAGGGGTTGTGGGAGGGGGGATGGGCTAAATGGGTAAGGGGCACTAAGGAATCTACTCCTGAAATCACTGTTGCACTATATGCTAATTTGGATGTAAATTTTAAAAAATAAAAAATAAAATTAAAAAAATAAAAATAAAACTGGAGAACTCAGAAAAAAAAAAAAGAGGCACCTGGCTGACTCAGTCAGAAGAGCATATGACTCTTAACCTTGGGGTTGTGAGTTTGAGCCCCATATGGGGTGTAGCAATTACTTAAATAAATAAAAACTTTAAAAAACATGGAATTTGCTGATTAAAAACAAAGCCAAAGCCTGAGCCCATGTCTGTCTACATCAAAGTAGCATGACCATTGACAAAACAGCCTTTTAAAAACTGCTTTCTGTTGGTAAGCAAGGTTGCTGTCAAACCTGGGGAACCACTTTTTCCCAGAGCAAAAGTGGCCCTAAGTCTGCTCCCACCTTGCTAGGGACATCCTGCCTGTACCTCCGTCTTAACAGGATCACTGCTCGGATATTAGCAAAGGACAGAAAGAAGACGGCTTTCCGCATTCTGAGAACAACGTCAAGCGGGCAGATGCCTCCCCTGCCAGGAGTGGGAGCAGAGTGCCTTCCATGTGGTTCTCTTTTTCCTAGCCATTTCATGTGAATAACTCAAAATGTAAGTATGTGACAATTCTGGGATTTAAATTTTATGCCAGTGACTGTTGCTCATATCAAACTTAGAAAATGTCAGACCGGGGCTCCTGGGTGGCGCAGTCGGTTAAGCGTCCGACTTCAGCCAGGTCACGATCTCGCGGTCCGGGAGTTCGAGCCCCGCATCGGGCTCTGGGCTGATGGCTCAGAGCCTGGAGCCTGTTTCCGATTCTGTGTCTCCCTCTCTCTCTGCCCCTCCCCCGTTCATGCTCTGTCTCTCTCTGTCCCAAAAATAAATAAACGTTGAAAAAAAAAATTAAAAAAAAAAAAAAAGAAAATGTCAGACCATAACTTTTCCAGAAGACGGATCACAAAGCACGTCTTCCCACTGCCCATCCCAGCTCAGATCTCTCTCTTTTCTGTACTGTTTTCCTTGCCGGGTCCTGGCCATTTTTGCCAAGACGTAAGAGCTTTTGTCTTCCACTTACTCTCACCCCTTCTCTTTGCCACCCACCTTCTCTCCTAATTTTCTAATCAAGAAGTATCATTCTTGGAGTGCCTGGCTGGCTCAGCCTGTGGAGTGTCCAACTCTTGATCTCGGGTTGTAAGTTCAAGCCTCACGTTGGGTGTAGATGTTACTTAAAAATAAAATCTTTACAGAAAAAAAAAGTACCACTCTTATCACAAGTCTCAGCTGGAGTCCTGTGTCCCTCAAGATGGCATCCGACTATGCCCTATCATGTTTTCCAGAATGGTTTCTATCTTAGTCACAGAAAAGAGTTAAATTTAATAATACAAGGTGCTCGACCAAATTGTGCTTGAAAAATCATAAATTTGGATTCCCTCTCTCCCAACAATTTCAGGCATGGCATTTTTGTATTCTAATTTACATCCAGCCCTTCCTCACAGCACTCCTGCCTCATTCTTGGCTATTAGCTTTCATCTCTCATTCTGCTTAGTCCAGTCCACCCACTCCCCATCATTCTCCACATCAAAGCTGTCAAAAAATCAATTTGCTACTTCCTCTGCTATTAAAGTGCCTGATCCAACAATTCTTCCCTTTTATGGAAGAGAAATGAGGGTGGAAATAAGCTCTCCTCTGTTGATCCCTAACATAGGCATGACTGAATTTCTAATAGAAGTACTGTGTCATTTTAGATAATTTACAGAGACTGCTGCACTTTAATCATATCTCATTAAAATGGAAATGTTCATTATAATTCAAGAGCACTTAACTGAATTGTACTAGTTTGTTCACTGAAAGCATTTACTTTTAGGGTAACGTGACTATAATAAATGCTATTGAAGGAGAAGCCTTGCATATGTCCAGAACTAGACAAAGAGATCTGGAAAATGGGGTGCCTGGGTGGCTCAGTCGGTTGAGCATCTAACTTCCACTCAGGTCATGATCTCACCACTCCTGAGTTTGAGCCCCACATTGAGCCCCATGTCAGGCCCTGCATCTGTGCTGACAGCTCAGAGCCTGGAGCCTGCTTTGGATTCTGTCTCTCTCTGCCCCTCCCCTGCTCATGCTCTCTGCCTCTCTCTGTCTCTCTCTTTCTCAAAAATAAATAAACATTTAAAAAAGAAAGAGAGATCTGGAAATGAAAAAAGATTTAGACCTCTAGGGAACTCTGGGTGTCAGATATGAAACCAGCTTAATTGGGGCTGGGGCAGCCATGTATTCAGTCCACCTAGGGGTGAGTAAAGATACGGCCAATTTTTATAAATTATACTTCAAAACTTGAAATTAGGGACTGCCTTCTGAAAACATTTAAACTGTGAAGTTAATGAACACTTAGAAATGGAAGTTTGTCCAAAAGGTAGCACCACACTCCTAAATAATAGCTTGTAAGCAGGCGACTGAACATTCTCCTCTAATCATACAACCAAGGTGTAGATCTGCTCGAGACTGTCTCAGCACTGAGAACTGTGGCATTGATAACTGTACCTATAGATCTAAAGGAGAGCACAAGAAGAAAGGAGATCTAGATCTGGAGTCCCTGTGCATCCTGTCATGCTGTGACTGCACAGGTTCATCCAAAGAGCAGCAAGGGTTCTGCTTCCAGTTCCAAAGTGTCTGTAGAGAGCATTGATTCAAACTAGCGACTGCTTTTAAATTTATATTTTGCTTTAACTTCAAACTGACCGAAAAACCATAAAAATAGTACAAAGAATTGCTGTACACTTTCACCCAAATGCTGTTAGTATTCTGTTTGGCAGCACCTGGGTGCCTCAGTCAGTTGAGCGTCTGACTTAGGCTCAGATCAGGATCTCATGGTTCGTGAGTTTGGGCCCCACATCGGGCTCTGTGCTGACAGCTCAGAGCCAGGAACCTGCTTCGGATTCTGTCCGTCTGTCTCTTTGTCTGTCTGTCTGTCTGTCTCTCTCTCTCTCTCTCTCCCCCTCCCCAGCTTGCGCTCTGTCTCTGTCTCCCTCTCAAAAATAAACATTAAAAAAAAATTTTTTTAAGTATTCTGTTTGCTTTATCCTTTCTCTCTCTTTCTCTCTACCCCCTCTCTTTGTGTCTCTGTGAATTTTTTTTATGAATTATTTGATTATAAGTTGCAGACACAATGCCCATCTACCCCTAAGTATTTGAGTGTGTTTATCTAGTCATGGTAAAATTATCGAAATCAGGAAATTATTATTGGTTCAATATTATCACCTATTCTATAGCCCTTATTCAGATTTTACCAATTATCCCAGTAATGTCCTATGTAACAACCACAAAAATCATAGATCAAGCATTGATTCAGTTGCCACATCTCTTTAGCCTCCTTTTATCTGGAACTGATCCCCAGTCTTTCATCACAGTGACATTTAAGTAGAATACATCACTTATTTAATAAAATGCTCTTCCATTTGGGTTTGTCTGATGTGCCCTTATGATCAGATTAACTTTATGCATTTTTGGCAGGAACATCACAGTGATATTTTTATCTTCTTCGTGATTGTATCAGGAGGCACTAATGTCAATTTGCCCTTTTATTGGAGATGTTAAATTTGATCACTGTGTTAAGATATTTTCTGCTAGGTTTCCCCGCTGTAAAGTTATTATTTTTCTCTTTATAATTAATAAGTATTATTAATTATTCCATCATTCCATAATAAATGATGATTTATTGGTTGGCTTTTGACTCTAAGGAAGACTTTTCCCTGTGATTTTATTTATGTATGTATCATTAGTAACTCATACAATATAACATGACACATATATAAATGATGGATGATGATTTTTTGAGATTATTTATTCTGAACCTCAAATTGAGACAGATTTAGCCACAAACTGTTGATTTTTTAAAAATTCAGATTTCTGGCCTTTATTGAAACATCAGTGCTCTGGGAGAAGCTGGGCAATAATTCCCTGGGTCAGAGTCGCTGAACACAAATCTGAGTGTGCCTACGTTCTCTAATTCCTAGATTCCCCCCTTCAATGACTTGACTCGTTTATACTACTCAACCTAGAATTTATTTTTCTGACTCTGCTATAGAAGGGTTTTCCTAAACTTATGCGAATTCTTTTCTCTTTTTTTTTTTTTGCAATTTTTACCTTTGCAAGGGAACTCTCTGACTGATTGCCACATAGATTGACTGCAGCAAGAATACAAACTAATTACACAGATTTTAATTTATCCATTTTCATAGCAGTTATTTCTTACATAAAATTATTAAATTGTCATTTAAATTATTAAATTATTAAATTGTCTACCTAAGTTGCTTATATTTTAGTTATTGCTATTCAGTCTCCCAGGATCTATTTAGACCTGGACACCAACAGGAGTGTGTGTGTGTGTGTGTGTGTGTGTGTGTGTGTGTGTGTGTGTGTTTTAAGTTTATATATTTATTTTGAGAGACAGCTGACAGCACAGAGCCTGAAGCGGGGCTCAATTCCATGAACCATGAGGTCATGACCTGAGCCAAAATCAAGTGTGACACTCAACTGACTGAGACACCCAGGCGCCCCAGGAATGTGTCTTTGACCTTCAAAGTAGAAGACAAGTTCTGGGGCAGCCAGTGAGGGCTCTGCCTGGCTTTCTGCTCCTTTAGAATCTCATCAGGCCACAATGGCCCCCACTTCTATCCCCAAATAAGCAAGAGTAGCTTGTAAAGAATAAATACATTGCATGGTTAAATACAAAGAGGGGGGTTTTGGAGGGTCAATACAGGTAGAAATGATGATATAAATGGAAGCTGAAGACCTGTTACCCAAGCAGGCAACTTGCTGAAAAAAGATTAGAGAAGAAATCATGCAAGATGGAGTAGAAGCAGAGAAGTGATCAGAGACTTTTGATTGAAAACAGAGGCGGGGGGAAACCCTGGGAGGTTAGTAAATGCCAAGCCAAACCAAGCAAATCAAACTATCCAGGTTTATTCTTGTGGTAGAACTTGTGTCTAAATTGTTTATAGCTCAGTGTTGCTTTTTTTATTTTAACAGTTCAGTTTAGGGTAAAGTTAGGGTAAGCTCCCTGAACGGAGCTTAATGGGGATCTCCAGTTAGAAGTGTCATAACATAAAAGTTGTTTATAGGTCTTGTGTCATTTAGTAGTTAATCCATTCAAATTGTCTTTTTAAAAAGTGTAAACTAATATAGTTGTAATTAAAATCTACAATATGATACTTACCTGTCAAATAAACTTGATTTTCGAAAATCATGGAAAATGTTGGAGAATTTTGAACTTTATAATCAAATAGACTTTTAATGCTGAAGAGATGAGAGATTGTAAATTTATGGAGCTATGAACCAGGGTGTTAAAATTTATTTCTTATATAGTTTGATCTTAAGATAATATTGTTAATGTGGAATTTGTAGTTTGTATGAAATATTGCTAATTCATAGGTTTCTGCACACATTTTAGAATTATGGTTGCTCTAAGAAGTCAGTTGCCATAATTGGTGTAGAGAACACAAAAAAACTCAAGCTAAAATAACAGAATAGGGGAGACTGGGTGGGTCAGTCAGTTAAGTGTCTGACTTTTGATTTTGACCCAGGTCGTGATCCCAGGGTTGTGGGATCAAGCCCCTCATCAGGCTCCACACTGAGCATGGAGCCTACTTGGAATTCTCTCTCTCTCTCTCTCTCTCTCTGCCCCTTCCCAACACTTGCATTCTCTCTCTCTCTCAAATAATAATAGTAATAATAATAATAATAATAAGGATAAGGATAAGGATAAGGATAAGGATAAGGATAAGGATAAGGATAAGGATAAATAAAGTAACAGAATAGAACAAGATTGAGGAGACACCTGGCTGGCTCAGTGGGAGAAGCATGCAACTCTTGATCTCAGGGTTGTGAGTTCAATCCCCACATTGGGTATAGAGGTTACTAAAAAATAAATAAATAAATCTCAGAAGGAGGAGAAGAAGAATCTCTGAAGATGCCAAAAAATTAACCCCCATGAGAACTAAGAGATGATGCTCCTACCACCTCTTTTCACGCTTGCCTGCACACTGGAATCCCCTTGGGGAATGGGGATGGGGATACCATGGCCTCAAACTTAATCCAATCAATCTAGCACATGGTTGGACTTTAGCCCTATTTAAATCCCTGTGAAAGTCATTTAAACACTTATAATAGTTTAAGGGCAGGTGAGAAAGTTGGGGAAGATAAGGGCAGTTTAAGGGTGTGAGAAAATTTCAGATTAAACAACTAAACACTATGTTTGGTTAATTTATGAAATGAAGTTGCTAGACAAAATTACAAAGGAACTCAACTATATTAAACAGTAAAAGAACGTTTAAGCACTGAGAAATTTCTGGTTTTAGCTTCAGCTTTTTTCCTGCACCAGTTTCCTTATCCAGGCCTTAGAAAAGTGTACCATAGGGGCACCTGGGTGGCTCAGTCAGTTAAGGTCGTGATCCTTTGGCTCAGGTCACGATCTTGAGGTTCATGAGTTTGAGCCCCATGTTGGGCTCTGTGCTGACAGTGTGGAACTTGGAGCCTGATTTGGATTCTGTATCTCCCTCTGTCTCTGCCCCTACCCTGCTCAGGCTCTGTCTCTCCCTCTCTCTACAAGATGAATAAACAGGGGCACCTGAGTGGCTCAGTCAGTTGAGCGTCCGACTTCAGCTCAGGTCATGATCTCATGGTTCATGAGTTCAAGCCTCACATCGGGCTCCATGCTGACAGTGCAGAGCCTGCTTGGGATTTTCACTCTCTCTCTCTCTCTCTCAAAATAAATAAACTTAAAACATTTTGAAAAAAATGAATAAACATTTTTAAAAAAGAAAGAAAAGTGTACCATTAGTTATTACTTTTAGATGCAGTAATTTTTTTTTCAGAATAGCTTGCCAATAAAGAGAGTACACCAGAATGCAATCATTTATCAACAGCCCAAGTGACCTTTAAACATTTATAAGGCACACAAAATGTTCTCAACAGCCATGTATATTCAATGATAAAATAACCAAGGTAATCTGTAAACAATGAGTTATGCAATTTTATACCATAATTCTCTGGAGCCTAATACTAAATGTATTTTAAGCCTTTAAATAATATAACCCAATATTGACAAATACTATTCATTTAATATATTTTAATACATAAATGAATGATTAAAACAAAAAATATTTATAAGACTCAAAATTTTTTTTTAAATTTTTTTTTCAACGTTTATTTATTTTTGGTACAGAGAGAGACAGAGCATGAACGGGGGAGGGGCAGAGAGAGAGGGAGACACAGAATTGGAAACAGGCTCCAGGCTCTGAGCCATCAGCCCAGAGCCTGACGCGGGGCTCGAACTCACAGACCGCGAGATCGTGACCTGGCTGAAGTCGGACGCTTAACCGACTGCGCCACCCAGGCGCCCCAAGACTCAAAATTTTAAATGAATTTTAGAACGAAATTATAGTAGTCCACTAAATATGTTTCAAGTGACTAGCATAATAACAAATAGATTACTCTATAAGCAATAAACAGTTTACCTATTTAAAATACATAGAGTAGGGGTATGATTACAATAAAGGTGAAACCAAATTATTTACTTTTCTGCCAATGGTTAATTATATAATTAAATTTTAATTTATCATATGCTTTCAGTAATTAACAATGATACATTCTTCTGGAATTCTAACAGACTTTGAAACAAACTACTATCTGTTGAGTTATTATGGAGGTGGAAAAGCAGGGATCAGAAACTGATCATTAGTAATCCAATAGGCAAGTTAGATCAATGTATCAAGAAAATGAGCTACTTGCTAGAAATAAGGGGCTGATATCAGTTGTTCTGGACACAAAGCAGTGATAGAGTTATTTGTGTAATAAAATGTGATCGATAGAGCACACTTCTTTAGAATTTACTTGGGGATCTACAATCAGCAAAAGTGAAACAATACATCCTAACAACTGTGCCAAAAAAAACATTTTTTTATCTTTACCTTTACTCACTATTCCCATATTTTTGAAGCTCTTAGGTACACAGGGAGCTACACTAGACTAGGACCTGGACCTCAAGGTGAGGTCAGGGTTCAGTGTAGAGCTGAGTATTGAAGATTAAAGATGAGAGATTAGAAAGAAATTACGTGAAAGAAGTCACCCACACAGAGTAGGCTGAAGTCAATCACGAATAGAGTTTAGTTCACTACAAAAATACTCTGGAACACTAGCAATGATCCTGGCTACGTACTTTAAAACTTTTCCTTCAATAATTCCTCCAAGAGTTTCCTTAACATTTCTTTTCCCTATTTGCCACATAGTTCAAGTCTGGTGTTTGAATTCTCAGTATCACAATGAAGCTACTGTATAGGGTGGGCTCAAAAGTCAATCTCCCCACTCATGACACCCACAACTCCAACCCGCTACTACCAAGCCTTTTTATAACTTTGCTGCCATAATCCCAGAGTAGCCAGGGGACCTGGGTTTTCCCCTTCTCCAAACCACTTGCACCCCTCACTTCTCCTTGCCCTTGAAGCCTGCAGAATGTAGAGCAAGAGAGAAAGTGGATTCACCAGTTGCTACGTACAAGAAGCCCTGTGGGATTGGAGACAGAACAGCTGGCTTTAGAACAGCCTTGACTCTCAACCTCTCCCTCTTGTTTTCTTGGCATCCTGACTCTCTTCTTCCCTAGCAAAGAAAATAAAAAGAAGCAAAAAAAAAAAAAAAATAGAATCAACCTTCCTCCCCGGGTGCTAAAGGGATTAAATAAGATAATATAGGTAGAGCACTTTGGTGCTCAGTAATTGGTAGTGTTTCAAATCTGTGTCAAGTGGCATAAACATGCTGTGGGGAAGAAGAAATGGAAGGATGAAGCCATCCAAACCCCAAAGTTTCAAAGAGTTCTGATTTGGATACATCCCCATTCAAATAGGACAGGAGCTATGTACATATTCTCTCCCTATGTCCCAGCACATATCCAGCATTTAACTGTTGAATTTGTTAATTTGAAAACCACTGGTGTAATAAAAGAAAAGCCCAAGACAAGATTAAAGCCCCAGCCATAGGTCTGACTCTAATATCTGAGCAAGTTATTAAACTCCATCTTGTCTTAGATTATCTGCTAGTTGGAATTGACCATGCTTGCCTCTGGTCATAAGGAAAAATGAGAAACAAGATACCTGCCATAGTAGAAATGGAAACTAAGACATTCAAATTATAATATATTTTATTTTATTTCTATAAAAATATTAAGTAAAACAAGTTACTTTGAGAATTAGAGGTTACTTTGAGAATTAGAAATAATACATGTAAAACCCTTGCATAGTGACTGACATAAAATAAGAGATCAATAAATTAGCTATTCTATTTTTATTACTGAGGAACTTTAAAGTAATTTCTACCTCCTTTATGAGGAACATGACAAAACAGCTGTGCAAACAATGTAAGTTCCTTGAAATTAATAGAAAATGTTCACATTTCAACTTTCAGGAGTCCACTGTGTTCTTGTTTGCTAAGTAAGTACACCATGTGCAATGGGAATGAGTCAGTTCTGTCCAACCTTCCTTAGGATGTTATAAACTGTGGCATAATGTTAATTAGCAACAGTCAGGGCTCTTTAAGACTCACACTGATATGTTTCATCACAAACGCATTACCAAACAAATAGGATGTTTATTTTTACCACCACACCTTCAGAGTCATCAATGATGTAGAAGTCAGCCTGCCACTAAGAAACTCCCAAAGCAAATGATATGAATATCTCTTTATAGACGTATCATTTGGCCAGCCTAAACACGTTATCACAAGTTTAGATGATCTTTTTGAAAGTTCCTCAGCTTTGCTATATGTGAAGTATATATTACGCTTACCTAACATGTTCTTATCATGTTACTAGCTTATTTGATCCTCACACTACATGAGATTTAAGTAGGTAACTATGGTCTATTTTATAGCTTGAAAAACTGAGATGCTATGAAGTTAAGTGACTTTAACAGGGTTGGTGATTAAGACAGAACTATAATCCAACTTTCTTTCCACTACATTTTGCTATTTTCACGTATCTCCAACGCCCAGGAAAATAAAATGCCTCTAAACGACCCACCATTTTTTTTAAATGACCAGATATATCCAGATAGATATAATACAACTTATTCTATGAAGTTGATCCAATCTTGCTGTTAGGAATATATAAGATGAAAATGACTTGCCATGTCAGTAGAGTAACCTCCATAACCACTACAGATAAGAACTAATCTGTCAGAAAACTGACCCCCATCTAAGTATGAAGACAGCAGGAAGAGCTTCAGATCAAAAGTCTAGGTTCCAGGCTCATTCTGGTTCTAAATATCTGTGTGACTTTGGATATACCCTTATCTCTCTAGGGTTCTAGTTTTATCATCTATAAAATAAGGGTGTTGGATTAAAGGTAGCTGGCAGAATGTTGAAGTTATTGTATTTACTAATCAGCAGCTGACTCATTGGAGGTACTCATCTCTTTAGCAATGGTTTACTAGCATAAACACTGAGAAGGGGGAAGGTAAGAGTGCTAAGACTATTAAGTTTATGGTAGTGTTCTATACAATAAAATATGTAAACTATTCTCATGAGTAAGCTGCAATAAAGGATATGGTTGCACCAATGAGTGTCTCAGAGCCTCATCAAAGTTAAAATTAAAGATGATAACATCTATTCTTAGGTCTCACTGAAATGTCGTTGCAATTTTCTTACTATAAGGTTTTCCCTTTTGTGATTCAGTTCATCCTGTGGCTCCTGGGCAGTGAGAAGCAGCCTTGCCGAGATCATCCATGCCTTGAAGAGATCTTGGTTGTACTTGGTTGTGCCAGCTAATCTGACCACTCACTCCAGGAAGACAGAGGATAGAGGGAGGACTGCCTGTCCTGGCTTTCCACACACAGCCTTCAAAATGCATTACTGGGGCGGGGTGGGGGGGTGCGAGTGAGCAAGGGGCAGAGAGAGAATGAGAGAGAGAAAATCCCAGGAGGGGCAGAGAAAGAGAGAGAGAGAGAAGCAAGGCTTTTGTTCACCCGACATGGGGCTCACCTGAAGTGGGCATGATCTCACCCAAACAGGGGCTTGTGCTCATGAACTGTGAGACCATGACTTGAGCCAAAGTCAGATGCTTAACAACTGAACCACCTAGGTGCCTAAAATGAATTTTTTATTATTACTTTTCCTTCTTAAAGACTTTCCTTGAAATTTATTTGAACATGGTTTCACACCATGTTCCAAAATAGTGTATTTTTTCCCTTTGTAATTGCCTTTTAAAGTAATAAAGAATTCCTTAGGAAAGAAATTTCAACTTTCTATAACTTCATAAATATGGAGCAAATATACCTGTTTATCTTGAATTTCAATGAATGTCCCTTTCTAACACTTTACTCACCTTGAGAGAAAGGAATTATATTCCTCAGAATTTCCTTGAGAAAAGCCATTAAATGAAAAACAGATCCTTAATGCTGCCCCAGAGAAAAAAAAAGTTAATTTCAGATGACTGGAAAATAACCTTCTATCTTTCGTTAAGAATTCAAAAAGAATCATTATTTTACCACCACATACCATACCACATACAACCTCAAATAGAGCAGGACAAATTTTCAGAATTCTAGACTACTATTCTACGAAGAGTTTGAGAGGCAACTATGGTGTCTTTCCTTCAAAATTGTTCAAAGTATGGATTATTCCATGACATAGTAAGTATAAGATCAAGGTTTTCTATGACCAGCCTCATTTAAAAGACTCTGTCCCACTCTATAAATAAATAAATAAATTTCTGCCTACCAGACCATGATGTAGATATAATAATCATGGCATCCACTGACTACAGGGAAAATGTCTTCCATTAGAAATACTCTAACTTCTTCATACAGTAACATAAAGAATTTATGCTGAAATAATATAATAATAATTCTTCATGATGTTTTCAATTTTTTCAGGACTACAAAAATCAGAAATGGTATTTCTAATTCATGCAGTCGTCTTCCTTTCGTTGTTGGTTTGCTAGTCTTGAATGGCTTACACATATGAGGTGAAGGTATCTTAATGTTATATAAATATACCAGGTGACTATACACTCCCAAAGTCTAAGCTAAGTCTCTAAGCAGATGACTCTTGAATCTATAATTCTACTTTTTTTTTGTCCTGTCTTTTGATCTCCAGACCTAGATTTTCAGTTGACATATCCAACTGCCATTTCAAATTCAACAAAATCATACCACTCTCCTCTAATCATCTAAAAGAGAAATGTTAGAGTTATTCCCTTCCATACCTCAAGTAGTTCGTTGGTCGACAAATTTTTTTAATATATTTTTCAAAACCATTCAAAATGTTCAAATCAAAGCCTCTCAAACCAAATTGTTATTGCAGGCAGCATAGGAGAGTGGTCCAATATGTGGACTTTGATGTCACACAGAGCTGTGTTTTAATCACAGCTCTGCCACTGCTCAATCTCTGTAAAGCTCAGCTTTAACCCAAGAGTGGGGATAAGAAAACCTATCCCATTTATACCTGGGATGCAGGGCTGGTTCAATATCTGCAAAACAATTAACGTGATTCATCACATCAATAAAAGAAAGGACAAGAACAATATGATCCTCTCAATAGATGCAGAGAAAGCATTTGACAAAATACAGCATCCTTTTTTGACAAAAACCCTCAAGTAGGAATAGAAGGATCATACTTCGAGATCATAAAAGCCATATATGAATGACCCAACACTAATATAATCCTCAATGGGGAAAAACTGATAGCTTTCCCCCTAAGGTCAGGAACAAGACAGGGACGTCCACTCTCACCACTGTTATTCAACATAGTATTGGAAGTCTTATCCTCAGCAATCAGACAACACAAAGAAATAAAAGGCATCAAGATCGGCCAGGAGGAAGTCAAACTTTCACTCTTCACAGATGACATGATACTCTATATGGAAAACCCAAAAGATTCCACCAAAAAACTTCTAGAACTGATTCATGAATTCAGCAAAGTTGCAAGATATAAAATCAATGCACAGAAGTCAGTTGCATTCCTATACACCAACAATGAAGCAACAGAAAGGGAAATCAAAGAATCTATCCCATTTACAATTGCACCAAAAACCATAAAATACCTAGCAATAAATCTAACCAAAGAGGTGAAAAATCTATACACTGAAAACTATAGAAAGCTTATGAAAGAAATGGAAGACACAAAAAAATGGAAAAATATTCCATGCTCCTGAATAGGAAGAACAAATATTGTTAAAATGTCAATACTACCCAAAGCAATCTATATATTCAATGCAGTCCCTATCAAAATAACACCAGCATTCTTCAGAAATTAGAATTCTTTAGAAAAACCATCCTAAAATTTTGATGAAACCAGAAAAGACCCCAAATAGCCAAAGCAATCTTGAAAAAGAAAACCAAAGCAGGAGGCATCACAATCCCAGACTTCAAGCTACCCTACAAAGCTGTAATCATCAAAACAGTATGGTACTGGCACAAGAACAGACACTCGGATCAATGGAACAGAACAGAGAACCCAGAAATGGGCCCAGAAACGTATGTCCAACTAATCTTTGACAAAGCAAGAAAGAATATTCAGTGGAACAAAGACAGTCTCTTCAGCAAGTGGTGCTGGGAAAACCGGACAGCGATATGCAGAAGAATGAACCTGGACCACTTTCTTACACCATACATAAAAATAAACTCAAAATGGATGGAAGACCGCAATGTAATGTAGGAAGCCATCAAAATCCTTGAAGAGAAAGCAGGCAAAAACCTCTTTGACCTCAGCCACAGCAACTTCTTACTCAACATGTCTCTAGACACAAGGGAAACAAAAGCGAAAATGAACTACTGGGACCTCATCAAAATAAAATCTTCTGCACAGCGAAGGAAACAATCAGCAAAACTAAAAGGCAACTGACACAATGGGAGGAGATATTTGCAAACAACCTATCAGATAAAGGGTTAGTATCCAAAATCTATAAAGAACTTATCAAACTCAACACCCAAAAAATAAAGTCTAGTGAAGAAATGGGCAAAAGACATGAATAGACACTTCTCGCAAGAAGACATCCAGATGGCCAACCAACACAGGAAAAAAATGCTCAACATTCCTCATCATCAGGGACATACAAATCAAAACCATAATGAGATAGCTCCTCACACCTGTCAGAATGACTAACATTAACAACTCAGGCAACAGCAGATGTTGGCAAGGATGTGGAGAATGAGGATCTCTTGTGCATTGTTGGTGGCCAATGCAAGCTGGTGCAGCCACTATGGAAAACAGTATGGAGATTCCTCAAAACACTAACAATAGAACTGCCCTACGACCCAGCAATTGCACTACTAGGCATTTATCCACAGGATACAGGTGTGCTGTTTCAAAGGGACACATGCACCCCCATGTTTACAGCAGCACTATCAACAATAGCCAAAGTATGGAAAGAGCCCAAATGTCCAGTGATAGATGAATGGATTAAGAAAATGTGGTATATATATATAATGGAGTATTACTTGGCAATCGCAAAGAATGAAATTTTCCATTTGCAACTACGTGGATGGAACTGGAGGGTATTATGCTCAGTGAAATTAGTCAGAGAAAGACAAAAATCATATGACTTCACTCATATGAGGACTTTAAGAGACAAAACAGATGAACAGAAGGGAAGGGAAACAAAAATAATATAAAAACAGGGAGGGGGACAAAACAGAAGAGACTCATAAATATGGAGAACAAACTGAGGGTTATGGGAGAGGTTGTGGGGGGGGGTGGGCTAAATGGGTAAGGGGCACTAAGGAATCTACTCCTGAAATCATTATTGCACTATATGCTAACTAATTTGGATGTAAATTTTAAAAAATAAAAAAGAAAATTAAAAAAAAAAAAAAAAGAAAACCTATCCCATACTGTTGTGTGAGGATTTATAAATGTAACACATGTTAAGGAATTAGCATGAACCCTAGTTCAAAGATCATCATCATCTCTCTCTTTTCTAGACTATAATAATAGACAACTCAGTAGACTTTCTGCTTTCTCTCTTCTTCTTTTACTCTCTCCTTCATAATCTACACTATTCTACAATGAAGACATAATTACAGTATCCTTTTAATTAAAATTTTCCTGGTCACCAAGGGAAAACCATAACTTTGTATTCAAGAAATGAAGCTGCCATCACTGCAATCCAATGGTCAACCTTGGCACCACTAACAGTGAGGTCTCTTGATGAGATTAAAACATGAATACGTCAACATGACATGTTTTATATCAGAGCAAAAAAATTCACTCCGGACTCCATTCAAATTTGTAGTTCTAATTTACACATTATTGGAAATATAGAGAATAGAGTAACAAGCTAAACAACACCAACAAATCAGACAAACTGAGAAGGTAGAACACAGTAATTGGACTGGTCTATTTATCAAATTAGTGATGCAAGAAAATAGGAGAGCAAGAAGGGACTATTCTAAATGAAAAGAAGTCAAGGATCTGCAGATGTAATAATGGTCCTGAATTGCATTCTTGTTTTGGCAAACCAGCTATAAAGACATTTGGGGGACAGTTGGAAATTTTTAATATATCCAAATAATAGGCAATGTTAAGGAATTATTATTAATTTTTAAATATTTGATATTATAATTTTAAATATTTTAAATATTTAAATAAGTGTTTTTTGTTTACTAGAAAATGTTATTTTTAAATTTTTTTTTCAAAAAAAAATTTTTTTTCAACGTTTATTTATTTTTGGGACAAAGAGAGACAGAGCCTGAACGGGGGAGGGGCAGAGAGAGAGGGAGACACAGCATCAGAAACAGGCTCCAGGCTCTGAGCCATTAGCCCAGAGCCCGACGCGGGGCTCGAACTCACGGACCGCGAGATCGTGACCTGGCTGAAGTCGGACGCCTAACCGACTGCGCCACCCAGGCGCCCCGAAAATGTTATTTTTAGAGATGCAGACTAGATCATTAAGGTGTGAATCATGATGTTGGCAGTTTATAGTACTCCAGTGATTAATGACAGCAAAGTTTTGGGGTTCCTGGGTGAATCAGTCAGTTAAGCATCCAACTTTAGATCAGGTCATGATCTTGCAGTTCGTGAGTCCCAGCCCCACATGGTGGTCTCTGCTGTCAGCACAGAGCCCACTTCAGATCCTCAGTCTCCCTCTCTCTCTGCCCTTCCCCTACTTTCTCTTTCTCAAAAATAAACATTAAAAAAAGTAAACATTAAACTTTTAAAAACTCACAATCTTGAGTACATTACTTTGTTTATAAAAGTGTCAGTAAAATAGAAATATGATATCTAATAATATTATTCTCATTTTAATATGTAAGTCATATAAAGCATTGTTAGTGGGATGGTTAATTTTCTTTTTTTTCATACTCAGTCTTCAAATCCAATATGTGTTTTATACATACAGCACATCTCACTTTGGGGTAGCCACATTTCAAATGGCCAATAGCCATATGTAGCTATTGTGTTCAGTATTGGACTATGTGGGACTATATGAGGTAAAATTCAAATTCCTCTAGAACGACATAAAATACTTTCCTTAATCTGGCCATAGCCTGTATTTCCAGCCCCATCTCCTGTAGTATACCCTTTACTTCAGCTATTCCCTAAAATGACCAACTCATTCACCCATATACTTTTACATAGACCACATCCCTCCAACAGATTGAGTCCTGTTATTTTTTTAGTCTGAAGAATCTCATGTCATTTGGCAACAAAGATGTTCATCTCATCCTGGTACCAGCAATTTTTATAAGTGCTTGCTATTTTCTGATTCTGGCTAAATCATAAGTTTTTTTAACAGGAGAACCTGCCATAATCATTTTGTACTCCCAGCATGTTTGATGAAAGGAAGGAAGGAAAGAAGAAGGGAGGGAAGGAGAGAAGGAAAGATAGATAATAACTCATGTTATTAGATGTGGGGTTTTTTTTAATAAATTGGATGTTCAATGCTAACAAAAACAAATCAAAATAACTTTTCATTTGTCCTTTGATTCAAGTGCTCATGGGTCTTTGGCCTTGACGTCTCCATATTACTGTAGTACAGCATCATCAGTAAACAGAGAAATCGAAGACTAACAAGGCATGAGCTACTGTATGACATAGATCTAGTTCCCATAATTTGTGTATGTCATCTTTCTTTCTCATCCTTGGGAAGTATTATTCCTAATACTTGTGTAACGATCATTCATAATCAATGTAATGAAACCATAATCCAAATTATTGCATTATGTTGAATCAAATTTCTGTGATGAATAAGCATGCTTTAAGAGAAATGTTTATATTTTATCCAATTTCTATCAAAAGTCCATCAAATATCTTTATGTAACAATATAAGTGTATCAATATATTTCTCGGTATCTTGATATATTTAACATTACATAAATAGTCAATGTGTCTAGATTTTTATGAAAAATGTCTATGTTTTTTAATCTTGTTTTTAAGCCCTCTTATTACCAAAAATAAGTTCCAGAAAAATATTCCACATTGTAAACGTTATTGTGGAACTGAGGTATACAGATAATAATAAAATTGAATTATTGTATTTTGTTTAAATCTGCTTTATAAATAAAACAAAAATATTATTAAACAATTTGAGAAAGTATTATCTAAAAGGTAGTTTAATGGTATTTATGTTGATTTTTCTCCCCAGAATAATTCTGCCTTGAAACAGATCTAGAGAAGAGATTTTTTCTGATATAATGTTTGCTAGTGTTTCTCTGAATAGAAACTTTGTGATAGTATAATTTTCTTTTCCTTTAATGACATTAAGTTTAAAGTGATTTATAATACCCTTTGAAATAAAAACAATCACACATTTAAGAGTGGGCAAACAGTGATCTTGAGATGGGCATTCTTTTCCCTTATTAAATTTTGCAAACTTTTTTTATATAGTTTTTAAGTTTATTTATTTATTTTGAGAGAGACAGAGAGTGGGGAAGGGACAGAGAGAGGGAGAGAGAGTGAGTTCCAGGCGAGCTATGCACTGACAGTGCTGGAACTCACCAACAGTGAGATCATAGCCTGAGCCAAAACCAAAAGTTGGATGCTTAACCGACAGACCCACCCAGGTGCCCAGCGTGATCATTTTTTTCATCAACAGTTGTTGAGAACTTTCCCAATGATATATGTGGCAATTGGGAAGGGAGGAAATAGACAAAATTCCTGGTTCACGTTCAAAGAGAATACAGATGCAGGTAACTATTATAACTATTAAAACATACATGAGAAAGAAGAAAGTGCTCATGGAAAAATACAGACAGAAAAAGGAGAGGAAAGTAGAAGTTAATGTCTAAAGTATAATCTCAATGACCATCAAGACTATACCAGTACAAATATGAACCATCTTTGCCATCCTGGGTACCCATGATGTTAGCAGTTCATCAGATTCAGAACTTTCCTTACACTCTTATACTAGCACAGCAATTGCTTGCTTTGTGTTCTAGTCCTTGAAGAACTGGCAGTTTTAATCATTAATTTTAATTAATTTGATATCTTTAGTAATTTTAAATGCTACATCTTCCCAATAGTATTTACATTTTAGTAGCACTTCTTTACAGAATTAATCATTTTTGGTGTTGGAGAGTGTTTTAATTTGAGTTCCCTTAGAAACTGACCGTGAGATAAGGATTCAAGTGCAAATACTTATTTGGAGGAGGAACAAGGAAGAGAAGCAGAAACAAACAAAGGATGAGTTACCAGGCAATTTACCACTGTGGGCAAATACTACAAAATTTCTGGGGATCTCTGGGCATCAATGGAACACACACTACAAAGTGGAAGAGGATCTGGGGTCTTTACACACCAACCACCACTTGAGGGCTGCTCCCGAAAGGGTGTTAATTCTTCGACACTGTCAGCCTGCCACAATCTGACAAAGTTGATTCAGAGACAGCCTCAGACAAAAAAATACAGGGGCTGGAAGTTGGAAGTTGGGCCAGTGTGCCCTGAAGTTGAAGGACAAGGGGCATAGATGGCACCATTGACTGAGAGAGAGCACAATTTGAAAACAATTTGAAAGAAATTATCATTTTAGACACTCATAATCCTACTTCCAATCCCACTTAATAAATCACTCCTTTCATTTAACTTTCTTTGGGTATATTTTACAAACCTGAAGTCAGAATTTGCATATTAGTTCATATTCTCATGTCACATAATAATTTGTCACCTATTTTCTTTTTTTACTTTTTTAAAATTTTTTATTAATATAATTTATTGTCAAATTGACTTATATACAACATCCAGTGTTCATCCCAACAAATGCCCTCCTCAATGCCCATCACCCATTTTCCCCTCTCCCCCAGTGCCCCATGGTCCCCCAATTTGACAATAAATTATATTCATAAAAGAAAAAAAAGTCTCTTGTGGTTTGCCTCCCTCCCTCTCTGTTTGTAACTAGTTTTTTCCCCTTCCCTTCCCCCATGGTCTTCTGTTAAGGTTCTCAAGATCCACATATGAGTGAAAACATATGGTATCTGTCTTTCTCTGACTGACTTCTTTCACTCAGCATAATACCTTTCAGTTCCATCCATGTTGCTACAAATGGCATGATTTCATTCTTTCTCATTGCCAAGTAGTATTCCATTGAACATATAAACCACATCTTCTTTATCCATTCATCAGTTGATGGACATTTAGGCTCTTTCCATAATTTTGCTATTGTTGAAAACACTGCTATAAACATTGGGGTACATGTGCCCCTATGCATTAGCACTCCTGTATCCCTTGCATAAATTCCTAGCAGTGCTATTGCTGGGTCTTAGGGTAGTTCTATTTTTAATTTTTTGAGGAACCTCCACACTGTTTTCCAGAGCAGCTGCACCAGTTTGCATTCCCACCAACAGTGCGAGAGGGTTCCCGTTTCTCCACATCCTCACCAGTATCTGTAGTTTCCTGATTTGTTCATTTTAGCACTTCTGACTGGTGTGAGGTGGTATCTCAGTGTGGCTTTGATTTGTATTTCCCTGATGATGAGTGACATCAACCATCTTTTTACATGTCTGTTGGCCATCTGGATGTCTTCTTTGGAAAAGTGTCTATTCATGTCTTCTGCATGTTACATAACACTTTATCATCTATTTTCTATTTTTTTTAAGTCCACATTTATTTTATTGTTTTTTTGAAAAGGAATTCCCACTGGATTATGTAACATTAAACATATGGCTACACAAAGATTAGAAAAGCTATGACCATCAGGAATAAACATTGGTAATGCACTGATGGAATTTCATACATGCAGTTTAATGTGAGGAAATTGAAAGACTCATAGAACTTAGGTAACCCAATAGGCCTGTTTTTTAACAAAAATATAAATGAAGGCAGTTGTTATTAAAATGGTAGCCTTTGAAATTGGCTTCGTGCTTTCACATAAAGGAAACACTTTAAGTCAGATGATTGTTTTCTATCATGAGAATGAAAAATAATCAATCTACACACATTTTATTATGAGAAAAATACTTGGAAGAATTCTACTGGTATACGCTAATGCAAAACATGGCAGTTTGTTATTAAAAAGTGTTTTTGCATGTCCTCTTTTATTGATCATGTGCAACTTGCATACACAAAGATCTTGTGTATGGTAAAGGATTTGCATTTTCATATATCTATATGTTCAGAAATTTCAGTGTAAGGATTACATAATATTCTTTGCTACAGATATTTTACTATTCATTTCTTCTGACACTTCTTCTTCCAGCACCCACTGGCAGCCAGACACTGCGCTCCAGGACTGAGGATAGACAGGGAAATGAACCTGAACATTTTGAAGAATGGACCAACACATACACAGATGTGTACTAAGTTCAATGCTAGAAACATGTTCAACTGAAAGAGACAACTGAGAAGATGGTAGTTAACTAATGGCCATCAGTGGAGGTCCAAACTGGGGAGATGTCGTCTGTAGGTTTTGAAGGATAAATGGATGGATATGAAGGTGTAAGGGCGTGCCAGGCAGGGGAAAGAAACTGTATAAAAGACTGAGGTGTGAGGTTCACTATTTTTAGAGTATGAGCAAATAATGAGCATGAATAACTTATATGACAGGTCTCCTCCTGTTGGAGTTTTCAGGTATCTATCTCACTTTGTCGTTCCAGATAACATAGCAATGAACATCTCTATGCTTCCAGATTTTTGTTTCCCTTAATTTTTAAATATGAACTTCTGAGCTGGAATTACTCAGTCAAAAGAAAGTCTCTCTTAATCGGGAGATATGCCTTCACTGCAGTGTGGATAAGGGAATTTTAAGCAAAATGATCCAGTGGCTTAAAGAATGTAACACCAGTGTAAGACAGAACCTGCAGAGGGCTTTCTTCCTTTCTTGTCTCCTCTGTTGAGCTCTTTGCCTTTTCCTTGCAAGTTTCTACAGTGTGATTCAGCTATAGGGCCACGTGCTTGGTGACTGTTCTGGCTGAAGGTGGTAAACAGAGAAGAGCACCAGAGTTAAGACTATAAATCATCTTGTGCTATTATAGGGCTCTGTTTTGAACTGCTTCTTTTTCAAAGAGGAAAACTCCCTATATTAACAGAATTGAGCTGGCAATTAGAAAGCCAGTTGTTGCCTTTTGAAAAATTTTTAAATAGCTTTCAAGACTATTTTTTTAATGTTTATTTATGTATGTATGTATGTATGTATGTATGTATGTATGTATTTATTTATTTATTTATTTAGAGAGGTGGGGAAGGGCAGAGAGAGAGGGAGAGAGAGAATCCCAAGCAGACTCTGAGCTGCCAGCCCAGAGCCTGACATGAGGTTCAATCTCACAAACCATGAGATCATGACCTGAGCCAAAATCAAGAGCCAAAATCAAGTTAACTAACTGAACCACCCCGGTGCCCCTTTCAAGTCTATTTCAATTACTTATATTTTCTATTTCTAAAGCATTTTAACCAATATTTTTATGAAATGAGTTACAAAGTTTCTTCCTACTCATCAAATCTTCAAATTAAACGTGCTTGACAAGAGGGGGTAAAAAAGCCTCCTAAACCCTTTATCAATAGTTTTTACATAAATACTGGAAACCAGTTTGGAGCAAATTACTTTTTAAATTATACAACAAGTCAGACATAAAATTTATGTCAATATGTAGAGAGTACATATTGCTACAAATGGGATGTCAATAATTTGAAGCAATATTCACCAAAATACTAGCATAAACCTCTCAATGAAGTTCTGACTTAGTCAAACACTAAAAAAACATAGTATATTTACCTACACTACACACTTATTTCCTTTACAGAATTCAAGAGTCAATATTTGATTTAGTTTATTAGTCATATAACAGATATAAAGAAATAAAATTAAGTAAGTAATCCTGATTCACACAATTCCTGGCTTTTACATTCAGTAGTTTTGTTTATTTTCCTGTCTTCAACTTTTCTGGATTAGTTCCATGCATGAAGCCCTTATTGCTTCAGATGAAATTGCTTCAGGCCATTTCCTAAATGAAATTATGTAATATCTCTCACTCCTTTGGCTTTTTTATACCATTATTTCTTTTGAAAGTAGAGTAAGAAAAAACATAATAGAAAATGTTATGTTTTGGGTCATTTGGTCCTTACTTAAAATTATTTTAAAGATGGGATTGGAAGCATTAATTTCTAAATCTTTTTTTATTTTTATTTTATTTAAACATGCTCCTTGAGGGTTCAGTCAGTTAAGCATTTGACTCTTGATTTCTGCTCAAGTAATAAATTTATGGTTCATGATATCGAGCCATGCACTGGGCTCTGTGCTGACAGTGTGAAGCCTCCTTGGGATTCTCTCTCTCCCCTCCGTCTCCCCTACTCATACTGTCTCTTTCAAAATAAATAAATAAACATTTTAAAAATTTTTAACAAGTAAATAAATAAACATGGTCCTTGAGATGAGAAGATCCATACTCGCTCCTGGCTACCCAGATTCACCCTGGAAGCACCCTGTATCCTGCACATCTCAAGCCCATTAAAATTAAACAATTTGGGGTCCTCAAAATTGGTGCCACCATCTGATGACTAATTCTTACTGTGATGTTAAAGGTCATTGGAGCACCTGGCTGGCTCAGTCAGTGGAGTATGAGACTCTTGATCTCAGGGTTGTGAATTTGAGCCACACATTGGGTGTAGAGATTACTTTAAAAACACATTAAATTAATAAATAAAATTAAAGGTTATTAATGGCTTCATGTAATCATTTGCTATATTAGAAAGAGTATCACATCTGGAATCAGTAGATACTCTCATAACTTTGTTCTACCACTTGCTGAGTTATCTGAACTTCCATTTTAACAGTGTAGTTTCAGGGGCGCCTGGGTGGCGCAGTCGGTTAAGCGTTCGACTTCAGCCAGGTCACGATCTCGCGCGGTCCGTGAGTTCGAGCCCCGCATCAGGCTCTGGGCTGATAGCTCAGAGCCTGGAGCCTGTTTCCAATTCTGTGTCTCCCTCTCTCTCTGCTCTTCCCCCGTTCATGCTCTGTCTCTCTCTGTCCCAAAAATAAGTAAACGTTGAAAAAAAAAAAATTAACAGTGTAGTTTCATTATTGAGCACCTAGTATGCGCCACTACTCTAGGTACTTGGCGATACAAAAATAATTGAGAAATACGTGGTCAATGGTCTCAAGTAGTTTGCCAATAGTGGATGAAACAGAAGAGTAAAAAAAAGACAATTTCAATACTATGTGATATGTAGAAATATATCCTGCAGGGAGGGAATGGAAAACTAATTGTCTTCCAGAACTTTTTCTTTTTCCCAAAAATGTTAAGCTTTGGTAAACACCTCTCAGAAAAGACAAGTTCCCCTCTTGCTAGAACTAGAAAGTCTTTTTTTTTTTTTAATCTTACTTGTCCTAATTTAAAGATAATATGTGAAGGGGGCGCCCAGATGACTCAGTCATTTGAACTCAGGTCATGATCCCAGGATTGTGGGATCGAGCCCCACATCAGGCTCAGCACTGAATATGGAGCCTGCTTAAGATTCTCTTTCTCTCTCCCTCTCAAATAAAATAACTTTTTTTAAAAAAGACAATATGTGAAGTAATTAGAAAGAAAACAAAAACACTGAGCATCCTTAGGGATTTCACTACTGATTTAGGAAAGATTTATAAGCCCTATATTAATAAAGTAACTGCTATATTGCTTGTACACTGAAAGTAAGTGGATGAGATCTAATCTAACTGTTAAAAACAAACGGGAACATTTGATCCCTCACTTATTTACAGAAGAAAAAATGGAGAATGTCAAGTTGTTGGTTCAAGGCCACACAGCTAGTGAGAGGCAGAGAAAACTAGTGAGTGGCTAGAGAGTGGCAAAGAGGACCCAAAGCTAAGGTCTAGACTTTCATTCATTCTCTCATCCATTCCTTTAATGAACACTTACAGAGTGCTGACTGTATACAAACAGTGCAAAGCACTGCAAGGAATTCCAGGGTGCATGAGACAGGCTCTCTGCTCCTTCTCCTGCTACTTAATGATGAATGTCAACTGTATTTTATGACAGAGATGAAGAGTTAGTTTGGAGAGACTTTGTTTATCTGAAGAGATGAGATGAACAAAATGTAAAAGTCTAAATTATTATGAAATATGCAAGGTGACATGAGTCCTCAGAGTAATGCAATTAATGAGCCATCGAATATTGTAGAAGCTAATGAATATTCACGCTCTAATCAGAATCATTGCTCAGTTGAACGAGGATAGGTGACCTGAATTGTGCCTTTGATCTTAATCTCAGGGACAGAGAAGAGCAAAATGCAGCAGCAAGGAAATAGCTTTCTAAATAAAATATTAAAGGGAAGGCTAAGGTAGAAAAGTTGCTCCTGTTCCCTAACCAAAGAAGAGGATGGGAGATCTATCTTACCCTCGGCGTCCAAGTCTTACTTCTTCAGAACTGGACTACGATGGCACTGTATTAGAATTCCTATTGAAATCCCTTCAGGTTAAAAAAAATGTATATGGAAAGAAAAAGTAGTCTCTTGGATACTTTATTGTAGTGTTTATTGAACTATTCCTGGATGTGATTCTGTGGGTTTAGCTGCCAGATACAGCTGGTGTGAGAGTCTCAGTAATAACTATCTTTCAAACCTAAGGAACTGGATCCCAACCATAATTCCACACTGCAATATGTGTTTATTGCTCTTTTTATCTTTGGTTATTAGAATTCTTTTTATTTTTTAATTCAAATTCCAGTTCATTAACATGCAGTGTAATATTAGTTTCAGATGTACAATTTAGTGATTCAACACTTACATACAACACTCAGTATTGTATGTAAGGAATTCCAGTATGCATGAGACATCCCCATGACCTATTTAACCCATCCCCTTCCATATCTCCCCTCTGGTAACCATCAGTTTGTTCTCTATAGTTAAGGGTCTGTTTCTTGGTTTTCCTCCCTCTTTTTTCTCCCTATTATCATCTGCTTTGTTTCTCAAATTTCACGTATGAATGAAATCATATGGTATTTGTCCTTCTATGACTAACTTATTTCAATAGGTCCATCCAAATTGTTGCAGATGGCAAGAGTTCATTCTTTTCTATGGCTGAATAATATTCCAGTGCGTGTGCGTGTGTGTGTGTGTGTGTGTGTGTGTGTGTGCGCGTGTGTGTGTCACATCTTCTTTACCCATTCATCAGTCAATAAGCACTAGGGCTCTTTCCATAATTTGGCTATTGTAGACAAGCTGCTATAAATATCAGGGTGCATGTATCCCTTCAAATTAGTATTTTGTATCCTTGTTGTAAATACCTAGTAGTGCAACTGTGGGATTGGCTGTTAGAATTCTTATAACAACTTCCCCTCTGGTTGCTCTCCTTCTTGATGCAGGGACTTGTGCCTCCCAGACTGCCTGCTGTCCCATTGGTTTCTACAGATCCCAGATATGATAAATTTGGGAGTTGCCATTTCCCATTCTTTTTCTACCTAAATTTCCCTTGAACATTATGGTCATTTCACTGCTACACATTGCTAAATTTCACTGTGATTAAATAGTCACCAAAAACTAATAAAATAAAATAAAATAAAATAAAATAAAATAAAATAAAATAAAATAAAA
>NW_024412440.1:3443627-3459050 GCF_014898765.1 Herpailurus yagouaroundi | reverse complement strand
AATAAAATAAAATAAAATAAAATAAAATAAAATAAAATAAAATAAAAAATAAAAGTAACATAAAAACCACCCAAGTCAGAATGAACATCAGCCAATGTCTATAGGTCCCTTTAAACATAAAGGAAATTAGGGGTGCCTGGGTGGCTTGGTGGGTTAAGCCTCCCGACTTCAGCTCAGGTCATGATTTCATGGTTCGTGAGTTCAAGCCCCTCGTTGGCTCTGTGCTGACAGCTCAGAGCCTGGAGCCTGCTGTGGATTCTGTGTCTCCCGCTCTCTCTGCCCCTCCCCTGCTTGTGCTCTCTCTTTCTCAAAAATAATTTTTTTTTAAAGTTAAAAAAACATAAAGGAAAATTATGTCTGTTGTATACTACCTGTGACACGAAAAAGTAGCGAAGTAGAGAAGTAAGGGCCACAAGTGTACCTAATTTTGTGTGAATTCTTCCTTTCCCAGGAAGAATATTAATATACTTCTTTTCTAAGAAAACTTGTACCGGAAGAGAAATAAGCAAAATTTGGCTTTATAGAAATATTCAAAGTTAATCCTTCCATGATGCAAATGGAAAGAGTATGACAATATTAATCCCATTTTTAATGCCCTCTGGTTAATAATGCCTTCATTTTCTCCACGCACCACAAAAGAGAAAGCAGCATCGATGTAGGCCTATTTGGGGAAGGAAAAAAATGTTGCCTGGAATAAAGCACATCAGGCTTCCAAGCTGCAGTGAACTCATTCCCAGTTGTAAGGATGTTTCTAGGGAGCTCATGCCCAGAAACAGGTTTTGAGAGCTGGGTGCAGACTTACATTACAGCCCACAAATGTCTGGTGCAATTCTACAAGTCACACCAAACTCAATGAATAGATTTGGACTATAAATCATACACAGAGAGTTATAACAACATTTCAACTTTATATTCACCCAAATCTCTGATGGAATCAAGAACTGGACAAGTGCACATTCTTTGTTTATTTATTTTTTGGTTTTGGGGACTTTTGTTATTTTAATTTTTTGTTTAAGCTGGTGCTTGGGAACCTCTTATGAATTCAGCAATCGGTCAAGCATTGGGCTGAAATAAGCTGAATTGGGTCCTCTTTCTTGACATGTTTAGTTCCTCAGATTAGAGACATTCTGTGCATGTACAGACTGCAAGTATGAGAAAGGACACTAGTGGCTGACCACGAAGCAGATTGGGTAAGTCACCATAATGTAAGGTTAGCATGAAGGTTACTTCATTTTCGTAACTTCAGCTTGGAATGTGAGATTCATATAATGCAGTGAAGTCAGGCAGACTGGCTTCAAATTCTGAATTCAACCTCATTCTTACCAGCCATGTGACTTTGAGCAAGGTATTTGAACTCACAGAGTTTCCATTGTCTCATCTGCTGTTCAATTCAATACCATTTGATTCAATAAATATTGAAGAAATACAGAAGTCTGTGCCAGGCCTGGGGGAATATAAGGGATAGAATTGATATGGGCCAGTCTTGGCAAGCTGTAGAGAACCACAGAAGCTCATGTAAAGAAGCTACAGAATTCCTGTAGCATATTCTGAGGGCTGGAAAGCAAGTTGTCTAGGCACCACGACTTTCCAGGGCGCAGGATAATTTTGCTGCTTATAACCCACAGTGGACGATGAGGCTGGAAGGATCACGTGGCATTCTCTCAGCCCTTGGGAGACACTGGTTCATCTCCAGCTACGGATGTCCCCGAGACAGCCCAGAAGAAACCTTGCCAGGAACTCTTGCCAAGTTTGGAAAATCTCAGACCTGGATTCCTCTTCTAGAAACCACAACACATTCCCCTTTTGAGTACAAGCAAGGAGAAAGAAAGGGGATCTGAGGGAGAGGGAACTTGACAAGTTAACAGAGGGGATCTGTAGTACAATCTTCCCCTTTGGAGGTTGAAAAGGGAAGCACAGCAAATCATCCCTGAGAGAGAAAGAGAAGCAGAGAGGAGAGCATATTCTACTGGCAGGCAAGGGCCCTGGGATTTTCTCTGACACTGGCCCCTTGTGGAACACTGAGTCACTGTCTTCTTATTTGTCCAAACATAGAACAGGGCCAGATTATTGCTCAGGTTCCTAAAAACTTTGACTTGCCCCCAAATGGTACCATTGCCCAGCCTCTGTCACCTCATAGCAAATGATTGTTCTAACACATGATCTTGCCAACTGAAATAACGAGAAGGCCATAGGTGAAGGACTGCTGAAGAGAAGATCATCAACACCAAAATCATCACCAGCCCTGCCAGAAATGAACCCTGCTACACTCTGGAACAAGAAAACTCAGAGTTTACTCCCACTAGGTCTTCTTAAAAATGCCATCCTTTGGAATTAGCCCCATTTACTCCCACCAGGCCTATCACGGGGATCTTATAGTTGCTTGGCTCTAGGGGAACAGACCTGAAGATGTCTTGGAGAGTCTGTGAACCCAGTGCCCAACGCTTTTAGGGCAGGCTCATTCAGGATTCTGATAGCAGAAAGTTACATTCATGAGTTGAGTCTCCTCCAATGCAAACACTATTGATTTTCTGGCTATGGTGAGTGGGATTCTGGCAATATTTTCACTAGCCTCAGGTGTTATATGACCATATGCCTTTTTTTTTTATTTTTTTTAACATTTATTCATTTTTGAGACAGAGGGAGACAGAGCATGAATGGGGGAGGGTCAGAGAGAGGGAGACACAGAATCTGAAACAGGCTCCAGGCTCTGAGCTGTCAGCACAGAGCCCGACGCGGGGCTCGAACTCACGGACCGTAAGATCATGACCTGAGCCGAAGTCGGCCGCTTAACCGACTGAGCCACCCAGGCGCCCCACCATATGCCTTTTTAACTAAAGAGACAAAGGACTAAGGGTGAAGGAGGAGTTGCCACATACATACTGAAGCCCCGTGATGAGCACACATTTATCACGATGGGCATGACTGAACTCCAGAAACAAGAAGTAAAAGAAACAAGTAAGAGCCAGCTACCTGGGTCCAAATCCCAGTTTCGCCTCTGCAGGCCTTTGAACAAATAACTTTGACATCCACTTCCTCCCTACTTCACAGGATTATTGGGACAGTGCCTATAGCAGTCATTAGGGCTCTTCACAAATATTCTGAAGTGTTTTTTTTTCCTTTCAGTCACATGTTAAGATTGTACTTCCCCTTCCCCAAAAATAGAAGCCGTGGCCACGTGACTTCGTTGGCTAATGGAAAGTGAGCAAAAGCAGTATATGTCCCAACTTCTTTGTGAGTTGCTCTTTCTCTGTGCCTGGAGACCAGCAATGTTTCCAACAGTGACAGTCAGCTAGAGTTCCAGAGCCTTCAATGGTCATGTAGCTTGACTTCGTTGCTTTTGGCCACTGACATTTGGGGATAATTTCAATAGCAGGATAACTTAGCCCATGTATTCTTAACAAAGGCAATATTGAGAAAAATTGGTTTTTGGGTTGTGAAAAAATATACAATGTTCTGTGGCCTCCAAAGGACCACAGTATACAAACAGGCATACAATATATTTGTGGTATTTAAATTTCATAAGGGGGAGGGCACATGGAGGGGGGTTTAGGAAAAAAAATTCTAAGAAGGCTCCTAAAGGGTACAATAATTAAAAAACAAACAAACAAACAAATAAAACTTGAGAAGCACTAAAGCCTGTCCTGAAATAGAGCAGCATATGAATAAAAGACCTAGCATGGATAGATCATTTCCTTTTCCCTAAAAGAGACTTTAAGAGGCTCACTATATAATATACTATATGTTTTATTTATTTCTTCTGTTTATCATCTTTCTACCTGGCTCCATGAAAGTCAAGAGTATTTCATACTTTGCTAATTACAAAATCCTTAGTGCCTAAGATAGCACTGGCTCATAGTAGGAGCCCATTAGATATTTGTTGAATCAATGCATAAATGAGACAGAAATTACCCTAGTCCTCTCAACTTCCAATCTTGATGGGGACTTAGTCACAAGCTGACGCCAACAGATCAGTCCGTGGCTGGAGTACAGGGAGAGAAAATGTACCCAGATCTGTGAAGGCAGAGAAGGCTCCTGGGAAGAAATGGTACATAAAGTGTGGCCTGCAAACTAAGAAGGCAGACAAACAAAAAGCAAAAATCAAGGCTCAGAATGAAATGAATTCAGTAAAAAGAGGAAAGAATATTTCAGGCCAAAGAAATAGTACAAAGATTGCACCATGGCAGCAAATGAGTTGAATTTCATCAACAGAGATGGATTTTGGGGGGCCAGCAGTTGTCTCACTTTTGAAAGGTAGAATTTACATTAAAAACTGCAAATCCAGTTTCTCTTTAAAAGTTGAAAAATTCAAAAGTAAGTAAATAAATAAATAAATATGAAAAAATTCATATAAACCCTCATAACTAAAAGAGACTATGGCACATTTGAGGCATTGAAAATGTGGTGTGGCTAGAACATAATGTAACATGGGCAGTAAAGATGTAAAAATGTCCAAATCTTGAAGACCTTTGAATGCCATTTTCAGGAGCTTGAACTTTATCTTAAGCACAACAAAGAGCCATTGAAGTGTACTAAGCAAGTAAGTGACAGGCTTATGTTTGTGCTCAAGGAAGATCACTCTGATCAGAGAATGAAGAGTGCACTGAACTTGCACAGAACCAGAGGGTAAGAGACCAATAAGAAGATAATCACAGGAATCCATGTGAGATAGGATATTGGCCTAGATGAATAAGCAGTGGTGATGGGAGAGATTCTAAATGCATTCATTCTCCCCTTTATCATTTTGAACATCATCCTCATTTGTTTAGGGCAGCATTATGCCCAATAAGACACCTCCCCATATCCCTTTGCACAGCCTTGTCAATTTCCTAGACCAGATGTACTCGTCCTGGACTGTCTTCCTGCATATTATGTGTTAGGTAAGAAAAATAAATCTACTTTTTATCAATATGCATTTCAATAAAATGCATCTGTCAGGAGACAGAATTACCAGAATTTAGAATAGGATGCTTACTTACTTTTTAGAGTAGTAAGGATTTACTATATAGAATAGCTAATACCATCCAAAATAGAGGCAGGTATCTTGCATTCCTTCCCTCTCCCCTTCACTCTCCTTGCTCCTAATTAGGAATAAGCACCTTAGGTCAGAAACCAAAAATTCTGGTCTTCCTTTCACATGTATTTAGTAATTAGCATGTGACAGGTAACACACATAGCACACACCCAGCGTTTGATACTTGTTGTGGCTGATCCACTAGCAGTTTTCATCAATGCTTAAACATTACTTGGATATAGGGATAGTGGTGTTTGCAGCCAATGTTTTCACACAGACACATGCCAAAACATCCCAAATGGGTCATTCAGGTTGACGTTGCTACAGGAGATAATTGTACCAGGAGATTGCTTATTCCACTTTATTTAGCTGTTCTAGCAATTTGAGGAGTTTTGACTCGGTCATAAATAAAATAAACAGAAAGCAGAAATAAACTTCATTTTTGAAGACTTTATTTTGATTAGATAATACTCTGGGTAATCTCTGATAATTAAACACAATATCAAAAATAGGAAGCAAAAATTTAAAAAAGCACTGAGAAATAGTGAAGTAAACAATAAAATATATTTCCTTCTCTTTCAATGCAGTTATTTTATGTAAAGAGGGATAAAGATTGCTTAGGTAAATTTGTCTTGGTCTTCTTAAAGTCTTCTGAGAACAAAATGAAATTAAAGCAAAAATCAGTTAAAAAGAAGCTATAAATATGATCTCAACTCTATTGGGAAAACAGTGACATATCCACGTGCATATTAAGGAAAGCCATACAAAAAGACCAAAAGGAAATGTACTACAGAGTAATGATCTGTTATCATGGGCTGGTATCATAGTTGTATGCGATTTGCATATTTCTAAATTTCTTGTAATGTGATTTCTATTTCTAAATTTCTTGTAATGGCTTGTATTACTTTTATAATTAAGAAAGAAGATATTTATTCAAAAGGTTTTTATACAACATTCTTTTGACTTGACAGAGTTGTATATGGGTCTGTAACAAGCCTTGGAAAGTCATTAGGGTGCCTCCTATCACTATTGACATTTATATTCTCTTCACAGGAATATGAAGAAGGGGGAAAAAATATTAAGTAGGGATGAAGTAATAGAGTCAGGGGACAAGAACAGAAAGCACCCAATAATATTAACTTTGAAAATGTGCATTAATAAACCAACAAATGCTTTGAGTTTGAACTTGTAAAATTATTTTCGTATATACAAATCCATTACACACAATGAAACAGAGTTATGATGTAAACAAACATGATGAATAGAGTCTGTGTGTTGTCTTGCCACGCTAGATAGTATACGAATGCTCTTCAGTAACTGGGGAACTCTAGTCAACTATAAATAAAGGGTACTATACTGCCCTCAAACCAAAGTTCATTTATCTTGACTGAATGAGCAATTCTGTTTAGTAAAACTTGATCCTTTGCTAATCACATTTACCGGAGAAAAACACATTAACTGAAAAAATAAATTGACCTCTAAAAAGAAATGTGATCTTTCAAGCATATCTGCTAAAATGTATTTTACTCATGTATACTTTTTCTGTCTTTGGGCACAAAGATTTGACAACTTATTATTTGCAAAAAAATAAAACTACTCCTCCAGTGGAAAGAAACTCAATAAATATTCATTGATGATTGGGTAAATGTTGGGTTAAAAACAATGAACTAAGTAAACTTTCTTTCCTTGGGTAATAAAATAAGAATAAAAGAAAGGAAATTATGTTAAGAACCCTTAGGGAGAAAAAATTAAGTTCTGACATTTCTCAGAAGTTTGCTTTTAACCTATCAAAAAACAAAACAAACAAACAAAAAGCCATGCTAGGGAAGTGAGCAAAGAAAGTCAATTGTTGTGCATACAAAAATAATTTCATACCATATGGCAATGGTGTGATGTCCTTGAGTGTTGAAAGCAGAAGCCTTAGAATGTCAGGATAGTACACAGGGGCTCTAAAAGCAGAGCTGAAACAAAAAGTAGTATGATAATGTGAAAGGAGAATGGAAAGGACAATTGTCAAAGAGACAGCATAAAATCAGACACAAACTTTACCACAAGGAGAGAAAAGAAAAGGCCTATTTGGATGCCAATGACAAACTGTAATATCCAAAAAGAAATGAGGAAGAGAGGAGTCATGTGTCCACATGTGACTATCTGGATGGTTCCCAGATATGCTTAGTGTAAGCAGGACCACATGATCGCTGAGTCCTTCCCTCTCTGCATTGCAAAAAGGATGGAAGTCCTGTCTCCAATTTCCATCTGATTTCCCTTTCTACAACAATATAGCAGGTTGTTTATATCCCAGAGGGGAAAAAAAAAACCCTAAGAGGGAAAACCAATAGGTTATCAATTTGAAAAACAGAAATATTGGGGCGCCTGGGTGGCGCAGTCGGTTGGGCGTCCGACTTCAGCCAGGTCACGATCTCGCGGTCCGTGAGTTCGAGCCCCACGTCGGGCTCTGGGCTGATGGCTCAGAGCCTGGAGCCTGTTTCTGATTCTGTGTCTCCCTCTCTCTCTCTGCCCCTCCCCTGTTCATGCTCTGTCTCTCTCTGTCCCAAAAATAAATAAACGTTGAAAAAAAAAATTAAAAAAAAAAAAGAAAAACAGAAATATAATTCTAGGGATTAAGCCATCTTGACTGTTAACAGAATAATTTCCTGAACACCATGATAAAAAATGAAATGTATAGAAATTGACACTGTAAATATTGGGATTTCAGTAAATCCTATTATTTGGTAAGACCTTTTATAAAGCAGTGCTGATCTCATTTTGTTTTAGGTCATCCCCAAAAATTCCCACTGAAAATGACTAAACTGTGGCTATCACCAAAATGGTTTCCATTCTGTGATGTTATTTCATTTCTACCTCAAATGATGTAGTACAATTCATTTCTGGAACTAACCACCCCTCAAGTTAAGGGTGTGGTCCTCCACAAGACTGCTCCCACTTCAGATGCCAGCCACATTTTCAGGGTCCTCAGGGTATTCAAATTCCTGACTAACTGGCTACATATTTGGAGATTCTCATGACCCCTCAGGTTAGATAATTCACAAAATGGCTGACAGCCCTCAGGAAAGTGCAATATTTACTATTACAGTTTTTCTATTAAGGATATGGAAGACTAACCAAATGAAGAGACTTGGTCTGAAGTGGGCAAGGTCTGGAAGGATCCCAAATGCAAAGCTTCTGTGCCTTCTCCTCATTGAATCAGAGCACATGACCCTCCAGTACATCAACATGTTCACCAACATGGAAGGTCCCAATGAACTAAACCCCAAGTGGCTACAATAAAAAGCACACGGCTAGATGTATTAGGAGATAACCCTGGAAAGATGACTGAGGCCATATCGTGGGTGGGGGTTGGAGGGGGCTATAAATTCCATGCTGAGGAATTTGAATATTATTCTTCAGGCAATAGAGGCCACTGAACATTTTTGATGAATACTTCACTGTGCCTCAGTGTTTTCTCTTCTGTAAGTCTTTTGAGAGCTTGTAGATAAAAACTGATGAATCAGATTATTGAAAATGACAAGGAACCATGGTACTGACTAGTGCAGGAATAGCAGAAAAGAGAGCTGACAAAATTAAAGGGTTGTGGAGGCAGAAACAGGAGATGATTCCCGAGTGTCTAACATGCCTGACTAGAAATATGGTATCACTGAGAGAAATGAGAACTGTCTTAGTCTGCTGAGGGTGCTGTAATAAAATGCCATAAATTGGATGGCTTAAACAACAGACATTTATTTCTCATTGTTCTGGAGGCTGGGAAGTCCAGGATTAAGACGCCAGCCAATTCGGTTCCTGTGAGGCCTGTCTTTCTGCCTTGCAAACAGCTGTCTTCTTGCTGTGTCCTCACATAGAAGGGAGAGATTGGAAGCAAGCTCTCTCAGTCAGGAACAAATAGCATCATTTCCCGTATTCTATAACCTGGTGTTGAAATCACCCCAAGCATCCTCAACCACGATTCAAGGTATCCCTGACTTGACTCCTGCCTCTCTTTACAGCATCATTTATTATCACTCCTTCTCACTCTTTATCACTTGATAATATTAAGATACATATAATTCACAAACATGTCCCAGTATTTTAAAGTTCTCTATTCTCACTCATGACTTTCCCTGTCTGGAATGCTCTTTTGATATCCAACTTTTTTTTTTCTCTTAACGACGCTCATCTTTCAAGGCTCGGTTCAGGTATCATCTCTTTGTAAAACTTTGTTGGGATGTATATCACAGGGTAAACTGGGATGCCATCATAGGATATGGTGTGCTATAAAGTGGTCATTGACCCATTTGTCTGCCTTTTCCATTAGACTGTTAGTCCTTGACAGCAGGGATTCTGTTCCTTGTGTGCTCTCCCTCTAACATCTAATAGTAGGTGGCATTTGACTGCAGCTAAAAATTTTTTAAAAATTTTTAAGCATGTCCAGTTAATTAATTAACTGACGTCACAATTCTCAAACATTCATGAGTGATTAATGTGCAAAACAGCACCTCAAGTGTTCTGCTTTTCTTTCCCATGTGTTGTACTTATTATTTAAAGGTCTATTTGAAAGGGCCAATGTCTAGACTGGCTCACAGAGGCAAAAACAACAAATTTTAAATGTATTTCCTTTCAAGAAACATAATCTATTTTTAAAACAACCTTGTAGACTGGTCCCAGGAACACAGACTGGAATAGAGCATCTTCTCATGAACTGCCTCACTAGGCTAATTCTCTGTGAAGAATGTGGCAGGTTGGTTTGAGATGAAAATACTAGAAAGTGAGAAACAGAAAAATGATGTGGACATGCATACACAAGCAAAGGATGCTGAATACTAAAACGGACCGTTCAAGTTTGGAACAAAAACATAGATAAACCATGTTTCTGAAAGAGAATAAATATAATCAAAACAGTTATGAGGAAAGATGATTTGGGCAGAAAAATCTACAAGACATTAAGTTAGAAATTTCACTTGGCTCACATTGTACTGTATTTTCTTTGAGATTGCAAGTTCCTAATCCCATGACTGTTTTCACTGAACACCCACAGTGAATGAGGCTTTTGTTCAGCAAGATCTAACAACGCACCGGTGTAAATCATTCAACAAGCATGCCAAAGGATCACTATACCAACAATTAATCAGGCTTTCTGTTCATTCTCTTTTCCAGGGGTTAAAACTTGGAAGTATTATGTCTAATAAATTGAAATCTGCCATATATCTGCCAGGTCCCAAAGTATCCATTATAAAATAAAAACACGCCAAAACAAAACCATTGGCCACTTGTATTACTTCCTAAAGCATTTTCAAACACATCCAATTGAAAAATAGATTTTTAAAACAAGCTGTTATCAATTTGGAAAGGAACACAAAGCTAAACTCTCTACAATCTTGAGCAGAAATAAAGGGTTCATTAATCATACAAACTGTAGGGGCGCCTGGGTGGCGCAGTCGGTTAAGCGTCCGACTTCAGCCAGGTCACGATCTCGCGGTCAGTGGGTTCGAGCCCCGCGTCAGGCTCTGGGCTGATGGCTCAGAGCCTGGAGCCTGTTTCCGATTCTGTGTCTCCCTCTCTCTCTGCCCCTCCCCCGTTCATGCTCTGTCTCTCTCTGTCCCAAAAATAAATAAAAGTTGAAAAAAAAATTTAAAAAAAAAAATCATACAAACTGTAATTTAGCAAAACCTCATTGTGGCATCCTGCTCAACATCCTAAAAACAAAAAATACTCAATACCTATAATAACAGCAAAATGAATAGCCTCAAAATGGGCTGATATACCAACTAACACACAAAAAAACTACATAAGCAAAAGACTAGCTGGGGCTAATGGAAATACTGATAAAAGGAATGTCGAATAAGAACTGAAATTGAGTACTAGGAACGAAGGAGAATGCTTATGATTTCTGATTCATTTGGGGATATGGGACAAGTCAAGACATTCTGATACATTTTAATATTTTTGAGATTTTTTTTATATTATAGTACACCATAATTCAGGGTTTAATTCTTCAATCCAAAATCTAACATTTTTTGAGCACCTACTATACACATCAGGAATTAGCTGAATTAAAGCAAAAACCTGCTGTCAAGGAGCTCACACTCTGGTAGTGGGAACTGACATTTAACCAATTACAAGACTGAGGATCAACTGCAATGATAAAAGTATTGCCCAAGAAAGGGGTTCTCTCTCCCAGTTCGGTGGTCTGGAGAGGCTGACAACCTCTCCAAAAGGATGACTTTAGACAGAAGCACAGACAATGGGCATTCTGAGAAGGCAGAGCAAATGCTTTATCTCACAAACTAGATTGTAAGTTCATTGAAAGCAGAGACTGTCTTTTACTTCCTTATTAAGCTCATAGTGCATAGTAAATTTTCAATGATCTTCATTCATTGCCAAAGAGAGTTCTGCTTGATGAAATTAGGTAACTTGGATTTGAAAAATTAAAGGCATCAGATGAAAGAGGAGTAAATGGCAGGGCAGGGTGCCTAGGTGGCTCAGTCAGTTGTGCATCAGACTTTGGCTAAAGTCATGATCTCATTGGTTGTAGGTTCAAGCCCACTGACTGTGCAGAGCCTGCTTGGAAATCTTTCTCTCCCTCTCTCCCTCTGTCCCTTGCCACTTGTGCTCTCTCCCTCTCTGTCTCTCAAAATTAAACAAACATTTAAAAAAAGAAAGAGGGGTTCCTGGGTGGCTCAGTTGGTTAAGTGTCTGACTTCAGCTCAGGTCATGATCTCACGGTTCATGGGTTCAAGCCCCCATGTCGAATTCTGTGCTAACAGCTCAAAGTCTGGAGCCTCCTTTAGATTCTGTGTCTCCCTCTCTCTCCGCCCCTCTCTAGCTCACACTCTGTCTCTTCCAAAAATAAACATTAAAACAATTTTTTTAATAAAAATAAAAAAAATAAAGAAAAAGAAATGAAGGAAGGAAGGAAGGAAGGAAGGAAGGAAGGAAGGAAGGAAGGAAGGAAGGGAGAAAGAAAGAAAGAAAGAAAGAAAGAAAGAAAGAGGAAATAATAAATGGGACAATAAGAAGTAAAATCTTCATAAAGCTGGAAATAAGTCATTAATATCTCTTAATAAGAAAAAAAACAATTTGTCAGAGGTAGCCATAGGATTGATAAATATAAGTCTGAAGCCAGATACTCTGATACCAGGTTGACTGATTCATGTGGCTCATAACTCACAGTCACTAACTATTGCCAATACAACTGAACGCTGGCTTTCATGTACCCAGAATGTGGAAGGAAGTTTTTAGGGTGAATACTGAAAGGCACTGGCTTGTACTTAGCTATAAGAGAAAAATATACATATAAAAGAAGGTTCAAAATAATTCAAGTCTTCAGTACCACTTAGAGATTTAAAGCTTTGTCACTGGAGAAAGGAATAAGAAAGACAAAGAACAAAATGAAGGGGAAATAGAAGTAAAAAAAAAAAAAACAAGAAAAGGGAAGGAAAAAGGAAGAAAAAAAACATTGTGGGAAATATGAGAGAGCCACAGATATTCTATCACTAGGTTGCAGGTTATCATCCAAATTCTACAACAGAAAAACCTCTGTATGATGTGATCACCAAAGATTTGGACAATAATTGCACATCAAAATGCACAGAAATCCATACAAGCCTCACCATACTTTTTGAAAAATGGAATTATTCTCTTCTGTGATTTACAATTCGAGATGTGCATTTGTTTTGTTGTTCTAGTTTAATATGGTATATGCTTCTTTGAGATGAACTTCAACGGTCTCTTCAAGTCAGCTGTTATTCTTAACTTCTAGCATCCAATCATTATCAGTCAAGTTAGCAGATGCTATTGTCGAGGATGGCAGAGGGGAGCGAGGAGAGGCGGAGTCTCTGGGTCCTCATGGAAGTTGAGAAAATGCTTGTGTTTTCCAATAGCATTAGGAATAGCCCTTAGTCTGGGAGCTTGGGTGTAGTTTCCTACAATGTAATACTTGCCTGATCAGGTATTTGGTAGTATATAAGAGTAATAGAGTTTTAAAGCAGTTCTATGAGGGACAGATTTTTGGTCTGTGAATATGTTATATGACAGGTAGCACAAATATGGCATGGGAGTCAGGGGTGCACAGTGCCATTCAACAGCCAGTCCACTTCTAATCTCTTCTCAAGCTGTTTTAATTGAGTCCTCATTGCTGTGAAAACAATCTGCCTCATATTTAAGCAGAGATTGCCTATTTTTTTTTGTTTGTTTTTGAGAATGAAGGAGACTTTTCATTATTTAAGTAACTATTATCATAAAATAGGACTCTTTTCCTTAGACATAATTTTTATTCTATAAACTGTTTGAAAAATTATGCCAATCCAAGGTTATTTTATTCCTTTCCATTGTTCTGAGCAAAATAATGGACTGGGAGTGGGGTCCATTCATCGGATGATGGTTTATAGAATGAAAAAGAATAAACCAATATTACTCTGATTTTTTTTTATTATTTCAATTAAGCCAGGTAATGAGACTCAACAAGAAAAAATCTAGTTGTAGTCTCTTAAATATTCTTCATAGATCACTTTACCAAAACTAAATATCTTGTATATGTGGTCATCTTGCCCCAGAGATTTTTATGCATGCTATCTTTGAAGATACCTACATTCCATTAAAGTATATATCTTAAATTTCCCAAGTATCACTCAACTCAATCAACAGTCCATCAAAAACTATTAAAACAATTAATTGCTTTCCAAGCACTATTCTAAAATGATTTGCCAGGAGTCCACTTTCTTAAAAGCATGTGAGGTACTGATAATTCTGTGCTCTCTGATCAATGTGTTCCTTATCAGCCTGCCCTACAATAGTGCAGTGATCACTGGGTACATTTCATGGCCTGGTGACAATGCCCCTGGAACTTCTTTAAGCAGCAAGATGTTCCACAGCAGATGGGTTTGGACCAAGAGAAGCCTAACATTTCTACATCTTCTGTAGATAGCTGTGTTTGAATTAGGGAAGAGCGATGTTCATTTTTAAACCTACACTTTCTTGGGGCGCCTAGGTGGCTCAGTTGGTTAAGCATCTGACTTCAGCTCAGGTCATGATCTCACAGTTTGTGAGTTTGAGCCCCACATCTGGCTTTGTGCTGACAGCTCAGAGCCTGGAGCCTGCTTCAGATTCTGTGTCTCCCTCTCTCTCTCTGCCCCTCCCATGCCCATGCTCTGTCTCTCTCTGTCTGTCAATAATAAACATAAAAAACAAAACAAAGAAAACATTAAACCTACACTTTTCTTGGAAACTCAGAGAACTAATTCATAATTTTAGAAGTCAGTGGGACCTTCCTATTGAACAAGTGGTCCATAAATTCTTGATTTAGAGTTACAGAGCCAACAGAGGTTATACAGTTCATTCTAGCAAGTGCTTCCCAACATTTTCTGATGCTCAAATCCCTTACTCTGTAATATGCTATCCTGAGAACTACCTACGATCCTGGGTCCTTGGAACATCCAGAACAGGGGGAAGACCTGGGTGGGCACAACCCCTGGGCCCAGTGACTCCTCACCCCACAGAGAGGAAAACTGAAAGAAGGTTCATACATTATTGCCCAACTTTCTGATCTTTGCCAATCTGACAGGTGAAAAACTTAACCTCAGAACCATTGCAATGGATATTTCTTTTTTTTATGAACAAAGTTCAGCACACTTGACTTTATTCTGAAAGTAAATCATTCATAAGCCTAGGCCTACTATTAGTAATTTAGTCAACTCAAGATTACCTGAGAGAATGAGTAGAGGTGGTCATTTTTTTAATTGTCAAAATTGGCATAGAATGATTTAATGTTAATGTATTTCATTAAAAATTTACAATTCTACTTTTTTATCCAAAACATATTTAAAAGAACAAAAAAAAAACCCAAAACTATGTTTAGGAGCACTAGATATCATATAAAATATTTAAGCAAAAAAAATGATCACAAGGTTCTGCTTTTTAATATATTACAATAGCACCTAGATTAGGCAAAGATATAGTTCAGAGCAAATGTTCTTCCTTCCCTTTTCTCTCTTAAAGAGACAAAGACCTAAATAAATGGATAAATATGCTGTGTCATGTATTGGAAAATTCTGTACTTTTAAGATTAAAAATCAAATCTCTCCAAAGTGATGTATACATTCAGTGCAACCCCAATAGAAATCTTAGCAGGAAATTTTATGGAAAGCAACAAATTGATTCTAAAATTTATGAGGAAAGGCAAAAGATTTAAAATAGCCAAAATACTTTTTACAAAGAGGACAAAGTTGAGGAACCCATACTACCTGATTTCAAAACTTACTATAGAAACTATAATAATCAAAACATGTAGGTCACATCATAGATTATGGAGAAAGAACTAAACCTACACATATGTGATCAATAGATTTTCAAGAAAGGTGCAAAGGCAAGTTAATGGGAAAGATATATATATATATATATATATATATATATATATATATATA
>NW_024412440.1:3413273-3443527 GCF_014898765.1 Herpailurus yagouaroundi | reverse complement strand
ATATATATATATATATATATACACATATATATATATATACACATACAGATAGATAGATGATAGATAGATAGATAAAAGATATATAGTGTTCTTAACCTTCCTTCATGTGGCCACTTACACATATCTTTGTCTCAGGCCTTTTCCAAAGAACTTATATGTCATTTGATCACATTCTTTAGTAAGAAATTCATGTGAAATACTACATAATTATAGGTTTATATTTTATCTCCTTTAAAAAGCTTTTATATAACCACATGGAAATGAGTAACAATAACAATAATAATAACCACCACCTACTAAGAAGCTATAATGTTTCAGACCCTTTGTTAAGATCTTTATTATACACTATGTCTAATCCCCTAAACAATTGGAAGATTATTATTACCATTTTCCAGAGTAGAAAAAAGGTTCAAAACGCTGAAGTCACCCACAAGACTGTGAACTCATTCAGGAAAAAGACTATGATTGATACATCTCGGTAGCCCCAGAATCAAGCACCAGGCCTGGCTAATACTCAGTTAAGTGTTGAGCACATGAGTAAAATTCACCCCAAGTCACACATTAAGTAAAGTGTGCTGCTGTAATTCAATTAGTCCTGTTATAGTTCTCTCCCATTTAAAGACACCCAATATCACTTAGAATATACCCAGGGACATCCGTGTGGCTCAGTCGGTAAAGTGTCTAACTTCAACTCAAGTCATGCTCTCATGGTTTGTGTCAGGCTCTGTGCTCACCACTCAGAGCCTAGAGTCTCCTTTGGATTCTGTGTCTCCCTCTCTCTCTGCCCCTCCCCAGCTCGCTCGCTCAACTCACTCACTCTCTCTCAAAAATAAAAACATTAAAAATAAATAAATAAAAAATAATAAATAAATAAATAAAATAATAGAACAAATAAATAAATAAATAACTCCTTACCTTGACCTATAAAAAACCCTTGGTGACCTGACATCCATCTGCCCCTAGAGTCCATTGCAATCTATCCCCCATTACTAGCTGTCAGGTGTCTGTTCCTCAACCACAGCAAGCTTAGGGCCTTGTCATTAACTGCTGCTTCTGCTTCTATCACCCGTCATTCCTCTCCTTCATCTGTGCATGGCCGTATCCTTCTAGTCATTAGGCTCTCAGTTTAAACGCCACTTCCTCGGGCCTTCCCTGAGCCCCCAGTGTAAAATAGCCACCCAGTGACTTCCTATCATTTATAGTCCTGTTTTAATTTTTCTATATTGCACTTATCATGTTCCAATGTTTTTCTTATTTATTCATATATTTACCATCTTCCTCCTCTGCTAGAATATGCTATGTAAATATTCAAGGTTCATATTTTTCCACTTACAGCTTCTAGATTTAAATTTTTTTTTCAACGTTTATTTATTTTTGGGACAGAGAGAGACAGAGCATGAACGGGGGAGGGGCAGAGAGAGAGGGAGACACAGAATCGGAAACAGGCTCCAGGCTCTGAGCCATCAGCCCAGAGCCCGACGCGGGGATCGAACTCACGGAACGCGAGATCGTGACCTGGCTGAAGTCGGACGCTCAACCGACTGCGCCACCCAGGCGCCCCTACAGCTTCTAGATTTAAATAGCAACAACAAAAAAACGCAGATGGCTATATTGTTTAGTATATACTTAAATTGAGAGAGCAGTGACATTCTCTGTCTTGCTCACCACAGTCCTCAGAAAATGGAAAGTCTGTCATATAGTGGGAACTCCACTGTAGGCTTTGAATAAATGATCACTGTTTCATTTCATGCTGTTTTCCTCTGATCGCGTTTATAGGCCCAAATTGAAGAAATAAATTATGCCACAACCTGTTCCAACTGGCCTGTTACTCCAGATCTCTCTGAAATATTCTAGCAATTCCCTGTGCTCCGATACTTCTTTTGTCCATATGGCAGGCTGCCTCCCCAATCTGGCAGCAGCCTCCTAGTAACTAAAGCAAGTCGTGGAAATTAACAGCTGCACCATTGATTCTGAGGCCATGCCAGGGGTATTCCCCAACAGGTGCCAAGTTTAAATATAGGCTGTAAGGAAATGCCCTATTGCTCACGTAAAGTGGGATTCCAGACAACTGTATGGCTTTGGGACTCCACAGGGCCAAGTATCTCTTTAGTGACATTTATGCTTGTATCACCAAGGCACAATCAAAACAGTTTCTCTTTCATAGACCATCACTTTTGCTTTTTTTATAACAGTAGTAGGTAAAAGAAATTTCTTGGCATTCATGTAAATTGTATACAACTACTCTATTCTCTGGGACACCTGGGTGGCTCAGTTCATTAAGCATCCAACTTTGGCCCAGGTCATGATCTCACGGTCGGTGGGTTCAAGCCCTGTGTCAGGCTCTGTGCTGACAGCTCAGAGCCTGAAGCTTGCTTTGGATTCTGTGTCTCCTTTCTCTGTCCCTCCCCCACTCATGCACTGTCTCTCTCTCTCTCTCTCTTTCAAAAATAAATTTTAAAAAAAGCTTAAAAAAATAAGTAAATAAAAACGACTTTATTCTTCTGCCCCAATTGACTTTAGAGTACCCCAAATGTCTTATTCCAACCCAAATCCCCATAGTTTATATATGACCATTACACTAATTTTCTAATTTCTTACGCTTGCTAATAGCTCACATGCAAAAAAAAGTTCTTCCATCTGCTGCAAAGTTTCCACAAAATAGCCCCAGCTTCTCTAAGAGTTGCTGTTGACAAAAACCTATACTTCCTTCCCACGCTGCTTGGTGGAATGCTTATGAAATGTAAAATAAAATTTGAAGATGTTTCTTTACTTAAATTGTGAATGTATTTTTTACATTAGCCCATATCTACCATTATTTGGTGGTAAGTACTTCACTTTTCAATCTGATATTAACTTAAAAGTAGAAAGCCCATCTCAGGCTCAGATCAGTTCAGGCCTGGAGGAATCATACTGTCCTGAAAATGGCTTGAGTTTCCTTAGTAATGCATTAGTCTTTCTTAGTCTCAGAATTGAGGGTTAAAAAATAGCAATGGGCATGAACCTGGCAATTTAAAAATGGAGCTTTGTCACTTAGTGACACGGGATAAGTGACTTACTATAAGATAAAGTGAAAAAAATCAGGATACAAAATTGTATAAGTATTGTTAAAAAAAAAAAAGAAAAATGTGGTAATCTCTAGGTAGTAGAATAATGCATTACTTTTATTCTTTCTACTTTTTTGTAATTAAAAGACTTCTACAGTGAAAATTTACTACCTTACCATTTTAAATAGTATTTTTAAATGCCTTAAAATTTTTCACTTAAGTGCTCACATGTTCTGTATTTATATCCCCATCGAACAAATAAAAAATTGCTCAGTCAGTACAGGTAGTAATTTGCTTCAAAGTTTGAATATTCTTTATTTCTTATAGTTGCCAACTTTTCAATTAATCCCCCTGCCGGCTCCACACTGACATGCCAGAGAAAGGAAGTGGAGTGATAAAAAAGGTTGAAGGAAAAAGAGAAATGACATATTCATGATTTAGACAAATTGTAACTAAGTCAGTGATAAGTGCCCATCATAGCTTGTTTAAGATCAGCAGTGTGAGGCATGAACTGTCCTGGGATCAGAATGCTCCCAGTAGTTTGGTTTTGGTGATAAAGTCTCCAACCACCCCCTCCAACATTAAAGAGAAGCAAAAGGAACATACGTCACTGGCTGCTAGCTTACCGACAGCAACCTACTATGATTCACTATTTTGGCAAACAAATTAGAGATAGTTGTGTTTTATTTAGAAGTTTTGTACAACTTAGCAATATGCAGAGGTCACATTCACAGGACTTCACCAGGGGTACATCACGTAGGTTTTGCAAATGTATCCAAATCAATAATGAATGATTCCCTTGATTTAAGCATATAATGAGAAACAATCAGCTTCCTTATTTTTTGTTGTTATATTTAATCTAGGAGCTGTAACTGGAAAAATATGAACCATAGTATGTTTATTAAACTGATTCATCTATTTATATATCATATCCCATTAATTGCAAAACATTTCTAAATACACATGTCAATTCTTAAAGGAAATTATGACATTATTTACCACTATACTCCATGTGGCCTGGGGGAAAAATATGCAACAACTACTGGCTGTGAGGAAAGACGGTCTTTTTTTTTTTTTTTCTTTCTCCTTTCTGTCTCTTTGAGAAAAATACAGCTATATTAGGAATACATAGCGACATCAAAGCTTTGATCACCATGTACTTCAGTGTGTTACCTCATTCTACTGAGAATATCCTGCGTGAGACTTCTATAAAAGTGTGTGTGTGTTTATGTCTGTGTGTCTGTTGAGAGCCTGTTGTATCAGTTTCAGATGAATCTTACTTTTTTTACATTGCTGACCATAAAGAAAACACAAGTACTAAACCACCTATCAGAGTTTTTAAGCAAGACTACTAAATACTACAAATTTTCTTCAGTCAGGAATTGTATCATGAAGCTCCACATAAATACTGTGGTACTAATTCAAGGTACTTAACGCTACTTTGTGGCTATTTGATTAATACAATTATATATAATTTCTTTTTTTTTATTCTAAAAGTAATCCATGCTTATAACAAATTCAAACAAGGGGGCGCCTGTATGGCTCAGTCGGATGAGCATCAGACTTCGACTCAGGTCATATTCTCCTGATTTGTGGGTTTGAGCCCCTTGTTGGGCTCTGTGCTGACATCTCAGAGCCTGGAGCCTGCTCCGGATTCTGTGTCTCCCTCTCTCTATGCCCCTCCCCCATTCATGTTCTGTCTCTCTCTGTCTCTCAAAAATAAATAAACATTAAAAAATTTTTAATTAAAAAAAATTTAAACAAGGCATAACGTGAAGTAGAAATTAAAGTCCCATCCTGCCAAATTACACTTGTCATTGATAATTTTATGCTCATTTTGAATAGCAAAACTTTTTGAGAGCAAAGAACCAAATTCAGTTAAAGCTGGCATTCTTAAGTTTGCCTTTATGGACTCAGTTTGACTCAGTTTGTCACATGAAGCTAGGACTTCATCATTGATTCATTCATTCAACAAATATATATATTGAGGACCCTATGGATAGCATTGGGACTCTCTCCCCAGGCTGTCTACTATTGCTATACTTTTATCATTAGAGATTCACTTGAGAGTATATTTTTTCCTAAAAAAGAAGTTAGTTTGTGAAAGTAATTTTTTCCTAAAAAAGAAGTTCATTTGTCACAATAACTTCATTTGATAATTACAGCACTAGGCTAACCACTTTGCATTTGGTATTTTATTAACTATTCATTTTAATCCCATGGAGTAGGAACTATTTTTATTCCCATATCATAGCTGAGGAAACAGGGACCTACAGAGGTGAAGTGACTTGTTCAAACCAAGGTCCCTGAGCTAGGAAACCGGAGATCACTCAACTAGGATGAAAACCCAGGGCCACTTCACTCCAAAGCCTGCCCTCAGACCCGAAGCGCTATATTGCTCTGCAGTGTAGGCTTTCTGTGGGGAGACAAGGAATGTAAGCTCTCTGTGGGAGAGAATGTTACCAATTAGTAACATTGTAGTGCAAATGAGTTGACGAGAGGGGTATACACAGTTATCATGTTCTACAGTGGAAATGGGATTCAGGGTTCATAGCAATATGATCAGCTGAAGAAAAATGATGACCTTGGACACCTTCCTGGAAAGGAGACTCTAAGAGGATGGAGGAAAAAGGGGTAAGAAATCATTTAAAAATATTTAACCTATTTTACAATTACATCCAGGAGCAAGTTGAATAACTCATTGGCTTCTATGTAAAATTCTCCTCATCTAAAAATTATTCTGAGTGGCATCATATTCTTTGTCCTACTTTGTGCACAGTAACAGATTTCTGAGTGGTCAAACCAATTATTAGTATGTTAATCAGAATAACAAAGACAATTTCATCACATTTCTTTCCTTAACTTGTCTTTTCAAGTATTTTATAGTAGAAATCAATAATTTTGGAATATATATTTTGCAGATACCAATAATTTTTTTTAGTCACAACTGTCTAGAGGAGATTATATAAATTTCTGAAGAAAACATTTAGAAACAAATGTGAAAAATATTTGTCATATAAATTTTTTAAAAATCTAGAACTGTTGTATCCAATGTAGTAGTAATATGTGACTATTTAAATTAAAAGTAAATCAAATGATGGGGAGCCTGGGTGGCGCAGTCGGTTAAGCGTCCGACTTCAGCCAGGTCACGATCTCGCGGTCCGGGAGTTCGAGCCCCGCGTCGGGCTCTGGGCTGATGGCTCAGAGCCTGGAGCCTGTTTCCGATTCTGTGTCTCCCTCTCTCTCTGCCCCTCCCCCCTTCATGCTCTGTCTCTCTCTGTCCCAAAAATAAATAAACGTTGAAAAAAAAAATTTAAAAAAAGTAAATCAAATGAGAATTTCAGTTCCTGAGACACACTAGCCACATTTCAAGTGGTCATTAACCATATGTGACTGGTAGCTGCCATATTGGAGAACTCAGATATAGAACATTTTCATTATCACAGAAATTTTTATTGGACAGTGCTGGCCTAGATGTAAAGCCACAAAATAAGGGAGCATTGTAAATACGGGTAATTAACCTGATGAAAGAAGCAAATTAATAAAATGAGGCAGAGAGACTTGACAATCTATATTTGTTGAAGAAAAGAATAAGAAATGCTAAAAAGATGATAGAACCATTAGATAACATTATTAAATTATAGTTTTAATGTTATTAGTATATAATGTTACTAGTTATATCCATTATGCTTACTGAAGTTGAAAACTAGATGAAATCAGTAATATGAAAAGCAAAAAAAACAAAACAAAAAAACAAAAACAAAAACAAAAAACATTTCAAACTCCAAAAATCATCTCAGTGGGCTAAGGAGACAAAGAAGACCAAGCTGATTGTTAAAAGATGAGATCCAGGGGCACCTGGGTGGCTCAGCCAGTTAAGCGTGGGCTCTTGGTTTTGGCTCAGGTCATGATCTCAGGGTTTGTGGGTCAAGCCCCGTGTCAGGCTCTGCACTGACAGTGTGGAGCCTCCTCGGAGTTCTCTCTCTCCCTCTCACTGCCCCTCCCCTGCTGACTCTCTCTCTTTCTCTCAAAATAAATAAATAAACTTAAAAGAAAAGAAAACAAAACAAAGATGAGATCCAAAGGCTAGCATCAGGAAGGAAACCTCCCAAGGGTGCTAGTGTTGAAAGGACTGGATGACTTAAAACAATCCCAGTGATGGGATAACGAGACAGAGAAATGAAAGAGCAAAATTTGCCACAGGGACATCTTGAAAATGAATGAGATTACATCTGGCTAAGTGGGTTCCCAGGATGGTATGCTGCTGGTTACTTGGTTTATGTGATACATTATGAATAGTGCAAATATACAATGAAAACAAAGTTGCAGAGTATAAAATTTGTCTTATTCACTTTTGCACAACTACTATAAGCAAAGATCTGAGATGAAGAAAACACTGTTTCTGCCCCCTAGGAGATTAAAATCTAGAGACAGACTTGTAACCACAAAGGCTCTTATTTACTAGGCACCTCTTTTATCAGGCAAGAGGCTGTGTTCTTCACACCATTATGTGTCACCCTCACACTCTCTCTACCTTGGAGGCTCAGAGGCTGCTCAACTCACATTCTAGAGGCAAAAGTAGTGCATCACCTTCTAGAGGCAAAAGTACAAAATGACTTTATTCAAGCTCAGAGACTGCTCGACTCACATTCTAGAGGCAAAAGTAGTGCATCACTTTCTAGAGGCAAAAGTACAAAATGACTTTATTCAAGCTCAGAGACTCCTCGACTCACATTCTAGAGGCAAAAGTAGTGCATCACTTTCTAGAGGCAAAAGTACAAAATGACTTTATTCAAGCTATCACTGATGACTTGTGGTGAGTTACTTCTGTTATTACCTAGTTTTATGAACTTTCATAGGTGCTCATAAATAAATCCAGTGCCGGAAACAGCAGCCAAGGGGAACAAAATCATTATACCTATGAAAGCTCATAAGTTGAAAGCATGTAAATAGAGGAACTTCTCTATTGTTATCCTATTTCACCAGTGAGACTGTTGAGACTCAAAAGGTTTCACTTGCCTAACATCAGGCAATGAGCAAGTGCAAAGGCCAGGGGAAGCTCTAGTTTTGCATGAGTGCAAAACCCAAGCCCATTCTATGAACTTTGCCATGTAGCCTCTTACCAACTGTATCATAGACAGAACGAATGAGGGCAACACTGTTGTCTAATGGAAAGAACAAGTTTCGACCCCTGTTTTTAGCTGGGTTCCTCCAGAAACAGATCCCAGGGAAGGAATTTGAGTATTAGTGGTTTATTTGGAAAGTGATTCCAGTAAGCCCTGCCTCGTGCAGTGGGAAAGTGAGATGGGGAGGGAAGGAGTTCACATAAAAGTGCATTAAAGAGAAGATTCATTCTGTAAATGGGAATAAATTCTACTGGCCACCTCTGGGAAATGGTGGAGACCTGTCATCAGTCTTTCACCTAAAAGAGGAAGTTGAAACATCCATTCTTCAAACTCTCTCATTTATTTGCTAAGGGCTGCTCCCAGGGCCATTAACTCTGAAAGGAACCCCTTCTGGACTGCCCCAGGCATGGGCAAAAAAATAAAAAGGTTTCAGGCAGAGAGTCTTTGGTGCTTGAAGTCACAAGCCTTTGACACAGAAGGGCTAGTGTGGATGGGAACAGTGAGTGCCACGAGGTACTGGGCACAGCATGGACAGCATCTCTGCAATCTCGGACAAAGATAAGCCTGACTTTTGACTCTGATGTTACATGCTTTATGACTTTGGCCAAATAAGGATCCCATCAAGGATGACACATTTTATTTGGCTGTTGTTATATCTGCTCTGTCCCCATCTAAACATTTTGGCAAGGATCCATAGGAAGTGATCTGTACCTCACATTGCATCACATCAGGGGGCTCACTACGTCTGGATGGTCTACCATTAGTAATGCTAAGATCATCAGTGGGTAAGGTGGCTTTGGCTAGGTCTCTCTGACACTCAGATTCTTTGTTTTATAATGAGGAGTGCAAGTAGTCCTATTGCTGGATTCCTATGAGAATTAAATGACATAGTCAAAGCCACGTGTATGTGGAAGTCTTTACAGTATTTGGAATAAAGAACATCATTCATAAATACTGTAGGAGCTACACTAATGAAAAGTATAATACATCTGGGATTAAGTACAGGTGGAGAAGAGAAGGAACTGTAAATGAATGTATCCTTGACAGCTTCACAGAAGGACAGAATTTTATTTTTTTAAAATTTTTTTTTCCAATGTTTTTATTTATTTTTGGGACAGAGAGAGACAGAGCATGAACGGGGGAGGGGCAGAGAGAGAGGGAGACACAGAATCGGAAACAGGCTCCAGGCTCCGAGCCATCAGCCCAGAGCCTGACGCGGGGCTCGAACTCACGGACCGCGAGATCGTGACCTGGCTGCTGAAGTCGGACGCTTAACCGACTGCGCCACCCAGGCGCCCCAGAAGGACAGAATTTTAAATGGAGTTTATTTTAAATGGAGTTTTACGAACTGATGGAGAAGTGCCTTCCAATGTGAGTTGCAAAGGAGAACAAAAATACAAAGTACATGGTACAAAGAGTAGCATGGATTGGGAAAGACGTGGAAGTCAAGGCGGGAAAACTGATAAGAAGAGATTGTGGGAGGATATAGATATCCTGTTAAGCACTTTCAATTTTATTTCGTAGACAACAGGAAGCCATCAAAGGTGATTTGTTTTAAGAATCACTTGGCTGCTGTTTCAAGAATATGATGGTGTCAGAGATCATTCATTTGTCCTTCAGGGTCCTCTCTCACCTTTCTCCACCTATTTCTAGGCCCCAAGAGGCCACTCTGTTTGGGCCACATCAACAGGTCGTCTTGGTTTCTCGCTCCCACTTGGTTTTGACCAGTGAGGAGCCCCAACAGTATCAAAGAGAGCATAGTGTGATAACAGTACGTCCCCCACCTTCCCTCCTGAAGGGTTACTTCAGGACGGCTCTGACTCTCCACCCAAGACAACAGTTCCTCTGAACACATGTTCTCCACAGGACTGTCTCATTCTTTTTTTTTTTTTTTAATGTTTATTTATTTATTTTTGAGAAAGAGAAAGAAACAGAGCACAAGCAGGAGGAGGAGCAGAGAGAGGGGGAAACACAGAATCCCAAGCAGGCTCCAGGCTCTGAGCTGTCATCACAGAGCCTGACATGGGGCTCGAACTCACAAGCCATGAGATCATGACCTGAGCCACCGAAGTAATAGGCTTAACCAAATGGTAACAGGAAAGAATCCCTCCCTTTCAAGCCTAGACCTAAAGAATCCCTCTTGTTAGTAGCTCAGGGAATACCAAAATCACAACTAGGGTCTTGCCCATACCCTTGTGCATACAGTCCCTTTCTTTTTTTTTTTTTTTTTTTAATTTTTTTTTTCAACGTTTATTTATTTTGGGGACAGAGAGAGACAGAGCATGAACGGGGGAGGGGCAGAGAGAGAGGGAGACACAGAATCGGAAACAGCCTCCAGGCTCCGAGCCATCAGCCCAGAGCCTGACGCGGGGCTCGAACTCCCGGACCGCGAGATCGTGACCTGGCTGAAGTCGGACGCTTAACCGACTGCGCCACCCAGGCGCCCTAGCAGTCCCTTTCTTAAGTCCTTGAATTTGAAGTCGCCATATGTTTCCTGCTACATGTATTAACAGTATAATAGTATAATTACTGTAGGAAATAGACCCTCAAAACAAGATTCTAGGATTGATTTGCTTATCTGCTTGAGGATCTTAGAAGAATGCAGTTTGAATAATCATACCAGTAGAGGACTCCTGTCCTGGCAGAGGACAGGACTGCAGTACTGGCAGAGAGAAAGGAGAACATAGAAATACAATGTGTGGCAGAAAAAGGAAGCTCTGATTACCAATCTATGTTGTGTCCAGTTATAGATGCATGACTGTATCAGCTACTGTTTGTGTTCCTCTTTTATTCTTCTGCCTTTTTTTCCCCAGCTGCCTTATGTGGAGAACCCCAGTCATTACCAGTGTTGTAGTTCTGGACACAGGTATGACTGAATTGACATCATCCCATGACAATTCAGTAGCTGAAGAGATTTCATGGGTTCCCTGTGATGGAGACACAAACTTTTCCCACAAACAGAAATGGATGCTAACGGGCCAAAGGAATGATGTTGCCAGATGTCTTGTTTACTGCTGCAGATCCAGGAGGCTATTCCTGGTGGGTTATACCAATGGTCTTCTTAGCCTTCTGGGCTACAGTTCTGTTCTTGCACAGTCCTAGCAGGAGATTGGACAAAAGGATAAGAATGGGGCATTTATCACTCTGCTCCCACCCTGGGAGTTGTCTCTGGCTGCATCCCTTGAGCAAAGGACACAGTTCCTGCCATGGTGACCGTTATAGACTGAATTGTGTCCCTGCTCCTCAAATTTGTGTGTTGAAGTCCCTACTGTATTTAGAGTAAGGAACTAATTAAGGTTAAATGATGTCATAAGGGTACAGTCCTGATGAATAGGATTAGTGTTCCTATAAGAAGAGATGCCAGAGAGCTAACACACACTCTCCCCCTCTCTCGCTCTCTCTTTCTCTCTCTCTCTCTCTCCTCCATGTGAGGACAGAGCAAGAAGGAAGCTATTTGCAAGCCAGGAAGAGAGATTTTACCAGAAACCAAATTGGCTAACACCTCAGTCTCAGACTTCCAAGCCTCGAGAACTGTGAGAAAATAAATGTCTGTTGTTTAATCCACCCAGTTTATGGTATTTTATTATGGCAGCACAAGTTGACTAAGACCAGTAGGTCTCTCTATAGGACCCTCTCTTTTCAGGCTTTCGTAACAATTCCCTGACGTGTCACTTCAGACCTACGGGCAGTTAACAGCCCCACTTTTCCTTTTAACTTCCTTCATGTGCACATATTTTTATAAACAGCCCTTCTATTTAGCCTTTCTTTTTTATCCTATTTTGAGCATGCCATCCTTCTTCTATAGAGCCTTGACTGATTTAATAACTCTAGATTTCATGTGAAGGATGAAGTGGATAAAGTAGGAAATTAAAGGCAGGGGGACTGGTTTGGGTCCTTTCTCTTTTAATAAGTATTTCCTGGGGCGCCTGGGTGGCGCAGTCGGTTAAGCGTCCGACTTCAGCCAGGTCACGATCTCGCGGTCCGGGAGTTCGAGCCCCGCGTCGGGCTCTGGGCTGATGGCTCAGAGCCTGGAGCCTGTTTCCGATTCTGTGTCTCCCTCTCCCTCTGCCCCTCCCCCGTTCATGCTCTGTCTCTCTCTGTCCCAAAAATAAATAAACGTTGAAAAAAAAATTAAAAAAAAAAAATGATTAAAAAAATAAGTATTTCCTGAGCATTTGCTCTGTGCCAGATGCCATTCTACAGCAGGAAAAGAGGAGAGACCAAGTCCGTGTGTCAAGAAGTTCACATTTCAATACAAAAGACAAATAATAAACAAGTGAATGAAGAAATGAGGTAATTTCAGTCTGTAACCTGAGCTCTTACGGAAAACAGTGTGATGACATGGGAAATGAATTGGTTGCACCTGCTTTAGCTGGGTTGATCAACAGAGGCCTTGGAGGAGATGACAAAAGAAGATACAGAAAAGGTAAAGTCAATAATACCGATTAATGATTACATATGAAAAGTAAAGAAGAAAAAAGCATTTAACACAATCCCAAGATTTCTATCTGAGTCGCCAGGAGAAAATAACACCTACTCTATCTATTGCAGATGTGAAATAGGCCTATGTTCTCTGGCAGGGATTGGCAAACTGCAAAATCATCTTGGCCCCCTTTTGGTAAACCAAGTGTTGTTGAAACACAGCCACATTGTGTCATTTATCTGCTGCCTGGGGTTGCTTTCAGCTTACAACAGCAGAGTTGTATAGTTTCCATAGAAACTGTATGGCCAACAAAACCAAAAAAAAAAAAAAATGCTCTCTGGCTCTTTAGAGAAAGTGTACTGACCCTCTCTCCGGCATGTTGCATAGCATCGTCATATAAGGAACTGAGAGGTGGCTCACTTCCTCTAGGAATTTTCTGGTAGCCACCATGACCCTTCCCATCCTTGAGTGAACTGGAGGCCAAAATTCACACTCCAGCTTCATCAGTACATGGGAGTGGGGTAATCCTGCTTTCTCAGCCCTTGAAAAAACTTGTCCAGGAACTCTGCTAGAAATGCCCTGTCAGTGATGAAGGAACAAACAGAAAAGAAAGCCCCACCCCCTGGCCTTGGGCAGAACTCTGAGTGAATTTCTGCATGACCAAGCAACCTCTGGTTCTCAGCTCTCCATGTATTTCTCACATCCCCACCCCTACTTTCCATGTTGTTCTGTTCGTTCTGACTGTTAGTCACACCTAATCCACCTAACAACACCTACATCAGAGAAAATGATTGGGATCAAATAATCCTCCCCTGCCCGCCACCTTGTAGCCTCTGAGGAAGGCTCTATCACTATCTACAAGCTAAGACTTGATTGAAGCCTTGGCTTCCAGAGAAGGAGTGAGTATTATCCTAACATGGGTCACAGTGTTCATACACTATGTCATCCTAAAATAATTTGTTGCAGGGCTGAATTAACATTAAGCCCAAGGCTGGCTGATGTTTGAAATAATATAAAGTATTTTATTTCAAAAGAAGACTGTGTCCACAAGATTGTCTCTGTTCTTATTTTAAGATTTGAATCTAATAAACAGCACAGTCTGCTCTACCATCATTTGCTTACCCACTTGTTACCACTTCTTATATATTTTTCTGTGCTACTATTTTTGGCCATGCTTTTATCCACAGCAGGGAATCTGAGAGCAAGCAGATAGGAGTCAAGAGAGACAGATGATGGTTTAAATTTATTCTGCCAGCATAAAGACCAAAACAATCATCTCCTATCCAAAGAGCACTCAGAGTTGGTTAGCTAATTGCCAATGTTGAGCAACCATAAACACTTGACAGATATATGGGGTTCTAGTCATAATGTTCATAGTGTAAACTCTCATGTGGATGATCATAAATTCATAAGTTTTAGAGCAAAAGATCTGTAGAGAGTGTCAGGAGAAGGCACACATGATTTGAGTATTAAATGAACTTGAGCAGTGGCCCTGACTCTGTGTCCCCATTAGAAGTCTAGTATAGTTTCTAGACTAGTATATGAAGTATAGTATAGTTTCTTATTTGGCAAGTGCATCGATTCCACAGAGTAGCTTCCAGTACTGAAAGTCTATGAATTTCCATCTGGTCTAGTTTAACCCCTCATTTTATAGGTGTAGAAACTAGCACACAAAAAGGTAAACTCTAGGATATCTAGTTGGTGATATAGCTGAGTTTGGAATCAAAGTCATTGATATTTTATTTTCAGTTAACTGTGTGTGTGTGTGTGTGTGTGTCAAGGTATCCTGAAGAGCTCAGGATCCTAAGAATGCAACACCCCTGGTGCTGGAACTCTGTGTGAATTTCTGCACCTTTCTGTTCTAGGGACCATAGAGATTGTGCAGTGGTCCCCAATTTATAAGGAAGAACTTGTAAGACAGACGCCGCACTGGAATACCAGAACAGGGGGCACATCTCAGACCCTAGAATATCTGAGGGCCTGAATGATGTTGTTGTCTGTACTGACTTTCAAACGAACTGCTATTTCCCAAACTTTCTTAGTAATGAATGACTTACAAAAAAGCTAGTGATTAAATGTCATTTGTTGTTTTTTTCTAATTAAAAAAATCATTTTCTAGAAATCATTAACTGCTTAGTATAATGACTTTGTTGTGGCATCATTTAAAATTACTATAAGGATTATGCCAATTTCCTTTGCCTCAGAAGTCTTGGAATGGAAAATTCTGCTTGTGGAAGCACATATTTTTAGATAATTTTAAAATAAAATTGTACTTTTATTTATTTTTTTTTATTTCAGAGAGAGAAAGCAAGCAGAGAAAGGGCAGACAGAGAGGAGAAAGAAAATCTTAAGCAGATTTCACACTCAGTATGAAGCCACATGTGGGGCTCAATCTCACAACCCCAAGATCATGACCCTGATATCACGACCCTGAGCTGAAATCAAGAGTCAGACGCTTAACCAACTGAGCCACCCAGGCACCCCTATAAAGTTGTACTTTTAAATAGTACTGGTCTCCATCACTTGAGGCATTTCATCAAGAACATAACTACTAAATAAATTTGTTGTTCTGAAATGCAAATGTACTTTTACCAATTTCATTCATTGACAAAGGAAATTTTGCAACCAAACAATATGAATCCAGCCTATTTATTCATGATTCTTTGTTTGGCACTATGCATAATTAAAATCAAGATGTTACTGTCCCGCAGAAGACATATACAGACATTTCTCCAAGAAGACATACAGATGGCCAACAGACATGTGAAAAGATGTTCAGCATCACTCATCATCAGGGAAATACAAATCAAAAACTATAAGGAGATACCACCTCACACCTGTCAGAATGGCTAAAATTAAAAACACTAGAAACAACAAGCATTGGCAAGGATGTGCATACAAAGGAATGCTTGTGGGGGTAATGCAAACTGGTGTGGCCACTGTGAAAAACAGTATGGAGGTTCCTCAAAAATTAAAAATAGAACTACCCTGGGGCACCTGGGTGGTTCAGTCGGCTGGGAGTCCGACTTCACCTCAGGTCATGATCTTGAAGTCTGGGCTCAGCGCTGGCAGCTCAGAGCCTGGAGCCTGCTTCCGATTCTGTGTCTCCCTCTGTCTCTGCTCCTCCCCCACTCACACTCTATCTCTCTTTCTCTCTCTCAAAAATAAATAAAACATTAAAAAAAATTTTTTTAAATAGAACTACCCTATGAATGAACTCTTGCTATTTTCAGGGACGTGAATGGATCTAGAGGGTATAATGCTAAATGAAATAAGTCAGTCAGAGAAAAACAAATATCATATGATTTCACTAATATGTGGAATTTAAGAAGAAAAACAAGTGAACAAAAGAGAGAGAGAGAGAGAAAAACAAACAAAAAAAAACACAACAGACTTAACTATAGAGAACAAACTAGTGGTTACCAGAAGGAAGGTGGGTAGGAGGATGGGTGGAATAGGTGAAGGAGATTAAAAGTATACTTACCATGAGAAGCACTGAATTGTGCATAGAATTGCTCAATTACTGTGTTGTACACTGAAACTAACGTGACACTGTACATTAACTATACTGGAATTGGGGGCGCCTAGGTGGCTCAGTCAGTTAAGTGACCAACTTTCGCTCAGGTCATGATCTCACAGTTCATGAGTTTGAGCCCCACTTCAAGGCTCTGTGCTGACAGCTCAGAGCCTGGAGCCTGCTTTGGATTCTGTCTCCCTCTCTCTTTGCCCTTCTCCTGCTTGCGTTCTGTCTCTTTCTGTCTCTCAAAAATAAACAAACATTAAAAAAACTATACTGGAATTTAAAAAATTAAAACTAAAAGATAAAAGTTTATTCCATCAACTAAAGTAAAAAAAAAAAAGTCACTGTCCTCTCCTGAAATATTCAGTAGAGAATTAATTGAACACACTGTGACACATTCATAAACTGGAAGACTGTCTATTTAAAAATATATTTTAGAAAATAATATATATTTTTATAAATGACAATATTCATTATTAATTGAAAAAACAGGTAACAAGGTTTTTGCACCCTATGGTCCCCATTTTCTAAATCTGTGTATAAAATTCTAAAAATGGATTACATGAGAAAATTCAAGTCAATTTTGAGCAAAATGTTTTGCCAAAAATTTTTTTAATATGACATTGTTTTTTCCTTTATCTGGAAAAATTCATTCCTGTCATTCTCTTTCCCCATTTTTTTCCACCCACTCTACAAAAGTCACCACTTCCTTTATCCTCATCACAATTGATAAGAATTTAAAACTGCATCTTTCCATTTCTTTTTACACTTAAATTTAAAAGCTTCAGGGTTCAATTACAGTAAGAGAATCTGAGAGTCTGAAGTAGATTTGTTGCTGGGTTTTTTTCCGCTTAATAAGGAAGTATGCGGTTCTGATAATATAAAAATGATTCAATATGAATCAATTTTCAAAATACCATAAATCATAGATATTGCAGCTTCAAAGCCAATGTTACTTTCTTGTATAACTGGAAGAGCGGAAACCTTACAAACAGTCTGTCCCAATTCCTGACCCCTGGGGCTGTTGTGTACTGAAGAAATCATAATCACTTTGCTGGGCTTACAGAAAATGGTGTTGGGACATCCTGACTAGCCTAGAAAAGCCAGCAAGAAGGAAAGGAAAAGAAATGTCAAAGTTATGGCCTTGTCTTTGTGCCTCTAACAATAGAAGGTTTTGTGATGGGCCCTGGTTTCTTGTGTTAGATGGACCTTGGGACCCAATCTGGGCCCAGGTAGGTTGGGCAGGATGAAGAGTGACTTCGAAATGCATAAGAATCAAAGTCGCTGTATAAATATTGTGTTAGATGCTGTGGGGTGCCTACCCAGCTCTGCTCACACTTCTACCCAGAACTGCTACCCAGTTCTACTGGGCTTATTCATCCTTTACCCACAGCTAGGAGTGCTGGCTCCCCATGGTTCAGAAGTGCTCCCCTCCTTCAAGTCCTGTGCTGACCAGAGCCAAGCCTAGGAGCTCACTCTGTTTTCTACTCCCACCAGAGCCTGTAGCCCAGATCTGACAAAAACCACAAAACTATGCCCCCCTCCCCATTTCAAGGAAGGACACTGTGCAGTGCCGTCTCATGCTCCACAACCCAGTCCCATCATTCCACTGCATCCCCAGACGGTACCAGGGCCACACATCACCATGAATCCCATTTTTTTTCCCCGCTTGATCCCTCCTCTGCCTGTGTATTCAACCACTGTGAGATTTCTCCTGAAGAGCAGAGAACAGATCACAGGAACCCCAATCCCTGGCTCAAGCTTTGCCTCTAGGGAGCCCAGCCTAAGACAGAGACTTTGGTTTGAGGAAATGATTTTATTTCCTGACGAAGTATCTGGATTCTTGCTGTAGATGATCAGCAGAGACACAAGGATTGGAGTTATTCATTTTAGACTACTACCTACCTGTTGGGGACTTGTTTCTGCCCGACCCTCCAGGCTGGCCTGCACTGTTTATGGATTGCACTATATCCAAGAACGAAGGTTGACCTTTGGATCTGTGTATCTGAGCATACCTGTGTCTGCAAATGGCTGTGGGTGACTCACTAGTGGGGTGACCCACTAGTTGTCATGGTAGGTGACATGTCAAGGTATGCCAAAGGCCAGGCTGGAGAATCCAGCAAAACCCCCCATCGTGGTAGCAGTCTAAAGTGAATAATAACAATCACTCTCCCTGCTGATCATCTACAGAAGGAATGATACCCAGGGCTAGACTAAACTCATGGCAAGGAGCTGGGAGTTCTTTTAAATAAAACTGGACAAAGATTCTGTGTGTTGTGGAATATTCCTCAAATACCATGGACAATCTGAACTCCCCTCATTTATTTATTTCCCCCTCTCTGAAAAGCATTTCCTCCTACATCTTCTCTAAATCACACACACTTCAAGGCACCGCTGTGTTCTATGTCCCCATGCTCTACGTCATCCCAACACTCTGCCACAGCGATCTCTCCTCTCTCCTGCTTTATACAGCCCTTGTTTACACCATCCTTTTAGTGTACATTTTCGTGCACTGTTCTTGTTATCTTTATGTTTATGTTGCTTCTCTCCAACTTACTTAAAAGTCCTTGAGGATAAAGACTAGACCCTATGCAGAATCTCCCTAAATATTATGCACATTACAGGATACTAAGTAACTATTTATTAATGATGTTGACATGTATCTTCATTGCTGGGCCTGGAAAATGATATGTCTTAACGTGGATAACAGGATTTTGTGAGGTCTGCTAATTAAGATCTTTTCTTGCCCTAAGAGATTACCAAATGATTGCGGGGTTGAAGAGGAGTTAGTGTTTTGTCGAAGGTAGAGATAGTAAATTTAAGTTCAAAGAGGGCTCAGTTCTTACAAGTAGCCCCCTGTTCTGCCCCAGATCCAAGAGAAAATGATCTGGTTTGACCGCCTTTACCCACAAGAGATGTAAGTGGGAATTCTGTGTCCCCAAAACAGGGTGTTTTGAGGGGGTGGAGTAGGAATACTGTGCTCGTAAGGAGAGGACATCCTCTTCCATTAACATCCTTTTTTGACTGGTTTCTGTCTCAAAAACTATAGTTCTAAATTCAAGAGACTTGCTTTTGAAGTTTTTGCATAACCTAGAGGTGGTGACAATGGTACTTGGTTCCCATCCCAGTTGGATGTCCTCTGAGCCACCAGAATGGCCAGTCTGCCCCAGTGCTATTAAAGCATAGGGGAGAACTAATATGGCAGAGAGGCGCCAAGTAATCTTGTAGAGGTACTTGCCTCTGCCTTTAGGGTCCAGAGTTTGGACCACAGAGGACAGACTGGGGGCCTTGGTTGGTCAACACAGTGCTGCCTGCTTCAGATGAATGCTTTGCATAACTACCAACCAGACATCAGTAAATGCGATAGCCAGGTCCCGGAAGAGACTACTACTACCTAGAAAAGCTCCTTGAGGCTGAGTCCCTTCTCAGCAGTATTGCAAGGGCCTCTGCTTGCCCACCCCAAGTGGACAAGTTGCTAAAGCAATTACAGTAGTTCCCCTTATCCATGGGGGATATGTTCCAAGACCCCCAGTGGATGCTTAAAACTGCAGATAGTACCAAACCCGCTATATACTGTATACATCCATAGTTATGATAAATTTTAACTTAAAAGTTAGGCACTCTAAGAGGCTAACAACAGCAACAAATAATGAAACAGAACAATTACAATAATGCCCTGTAATAAAAATTAAGTGAATGTGGTCTCTCTCAAAATGTCTTTTGTACTCTACTCACACTTCCTCTTGTAATGATGTGAGATAACAAAATGCCTATGTGATGAAGTGAGGTGAACGACATAGGTATTATGATGTGGCATTAGGCTGCTATTGACCTTCTGACCATACGTCAGAAGGAGGGTCACCTGCTTCAGCACTGCAGTTGACCCTGGGTAACAGAAACCACGGGATCAGTGAAACAGTGGATAAGGGGAAACTACCACACAATGGAAAACAGAGAGCAAACAGAAACCTCACCATCACTGACATGGGACTGTCCCACCACACCCACCAGATACACCTTGCCCTTCTCCATCCCAACACTAGAAGAGCAAGCATGGGAGAGACTAGGGGGAGGTAGTGGAAGCACTCTGAGTTGAACATGACATTGGAGTTAGTACAAGATTAAGATGATTACAATAACCAGTACTGGTTACATAATTTTCAGGACCCAGTGCAAAATGAAAATGAGAACCTCCATGTCCTAAAGCAAGAAAATTCACCCTTGGAGATACTCACTTTTAAAACTTTTTTCCTTTCACTCATGGTGTCTCAACTTGTCATTCAGGGTTTTTATTCTTGTCTAATGTCACTCTCCCTCAGGCACAGGCATACGTGTGGCCAAGTGTGGACCCCTGCAGCCTTTGGTGGACCCCACAGGGGTGCGTGCTGCATCTGGGCCTGATGGGTCCCAGATTCCCCTTCCCACGAGCTGCTAGATCTATAAGGATATTGTAACCTCAGCTCTGGAATGCACTTGGCACCTGAGCTGGGGGTAGTGAGAGGCCCACTCCAGCCATGTTGCCACCCAAACACAGCACGGTGCTTCTGATGCAGGCAGCTATGCTATGCAGAGACTGTGGGGGTGCGACTCCTCAAGGCCCCCACTGGGGACAGGGTCAGCAGTGGTCACAGGGCAGAGACAGGGAAGAGAGTATCTGTGTGGAGCTAGGACTCTAAGGAGTGGAGTCCCTGTCCCAGGGAACTAACAGGAGATCCAGCACGAGATCCTCAGTGGGATTGAGCCTCCAAACCCCTAGTGCCTGCTCCATTGTCTCTTCAGACTTCACTTACAAAGCAGGAACCCAAAGAGAACATTGTTAAGAATTTCAAGATGGCAACTGCAGAGTATTCAACTCTAAGCCCTGGGCCCTTCTGAGAATGAGGCCCTGGATGGCCATGCTGGGCCCTGCACACAGCCTGCAAAGCCAGCCCAGACAATAAGTGAAATGAGATTTTGCTGACTCTAAAACTGACGGAAAACTTACTGACTAGGCCAGATGTTGAAGGAACCTGTTAGCCAGCAGGAAATGCTGGTTTAATGTTGGTAGCTTTGGGAAAAAAATAAGTTTCTATTTATACAGCAAAGAGGTAAGACTCCTCAGGCAAATCAGTAACATTTACATTTCTTCACAGCAAATTTTAATGTGTAGTAATTTGATTCTTCCCTTCCTTCATCCCCTTTCCCACTTTGTTGCCAAGCTCTGATATTTTTGCTTTTATTTTTTTGTAAGTTTATTTATTTATTTTTGAGAGGGGTGTGGCAAGGAGCAGAGAGAGGGAGAGAAAGAATCCCAAGCAGTCTCTGTGCTGTCAGCACGGAGCCCCATGAGGAGCTCAGACCCTCCAACTGTGAGATCATGACCTGAGCCGAAATGGAGAGTCAGACGCTTAAGCAACTGAGCCACCCAGGCGCTTCTAATATTTTCTCTTTTAAACTGTCTCTGTAGTTCTTTCTGCCTTCCACCTCCATCACATTGCCCCATGGCACCATGCTAGAGTAGACTAGCCCTGGAACAGGGCACCAGGTAACAGGCCTTCCCCAACCTGCCCACATTCCACTTCTGGGCAGATCTGTGCTCTAGCAATTAACTTCAGCTCCTGCCTCTGCCCCTTACTGGATTTTTCATTTCAGGGAAGTTACATAGCCCTTTTGTGCCTTATGTTACTCACCATATAAGCTTATTTGAGGATTAAATGCGGTAATATGTATAAACTGGACTTTACCCTCCTCTTTGCAAATCCAGGCAGGCCAGGCTCCTCTCTGCCAGGATATAAGGAATAGGGCATTTTATAATTGAGTATAATTTAGTAATTTTCCTAAAGTGCAGATTGCCTGGACCTAATAGATGGTTTCTCCAGCAGTGCTGCCTGCTAAGATTTAGTCTCATCCCTCTTATATGGGAATATAATGTTTATCCATCAAGAAGGCTTTGGGCTGGGGCCCAGAAGTGCTGTAACGGGCCAGAGAAGGACCTTAAAAGGACAAGAATGGAGAAGCCCAGGAGATAGACAAAATCAGAATTGTACCCAGTGAGAGATTTTCATAATGTCCAAGGACACATAAGGCAAGCCACTATTATTTTAGATACATATATATATTAGATAATATATGATGTATTTTATAATATAAAAAAATATGAGTACAGTACAGAGTTGCTCTTATAAGACAGGTTTCTCTTTTTACTTAATAAAGTACCCAATAGAAAATCTTATTTAAAGGACATTCTTAATATATTCGAGCATTTACACCAAAGACACTCAATACATGTTAGAATGCAGAATATTTGAACACATATTTGGAGTCACAGATAGTTATAACAACAACAAAACAGAAGTCCTTAAATCAGTGCTTTTTTAAGAATTTGAAGGAAATTTGTAAAGTAGTTCAAGCCTAATATTCTATTAAAGTGGTTATTAAGGGTTAGTGAGATAAGTAACTTGCCTAAACTAGGTTATGATAGAAGCAACTATCACTGAGTCTGCTGCCTCTGGAGAGAGTCCACATTCACTACCCCCGAAGTGTGTCAATTGATGTAGACAACTATTTGACATGATTGCAAAATTTATACATAAATTCTATATATAGCTGACAACTATTGAACAACATGCATTGACCCCACATGCAGTCTAAAATCCATGTGTAACTTTTGACTCCCCAAAAAACTTAACTACTAATAGCCTATTGACCAGAGCTTTAATGATAACATAAACAGTCAATTCACACGTACATATTTGTATGTTATATATGTTATATACTGACTTACAATAAAGTAAGCTAGAGAAAAGAAAATGTTAAGAAAATTATAAGGAAGAAAAATATATTTACAGCAGTGTATGGGAATTATTGAAAAAGTCTACATAAAAAAAAAAGAAAGAAAGGAAAAGTCTGCATATAAGTGGACCCATGCAGTTCAAAATGACGTTGTTTAGTGATCAACTGTATATATCTCTTAGGGATGTGAATGTTTTATATATTGTATGTACATAGTCTTCACATGTATCCTTTTATATTTGTTTTATGTTGTATATAACAATTGCAAAGAAATAAAAATTTTCTGCCTCTGTATTGTAAGAATATATATACTACATATAAAATATATAGAATAATATAGATATACCTGTTCATGAAAGACATATGATGTAATTTACTTACAGCACTTAGCAGGACACCTTACACAAATGACATACTTGATAAATTTAAGAAGTCAGTAAATTAAAGTTAACCCTCTTTCACAGATTTACTGCTTAGAGGAACACCAAAGAAGTAGCAGAGGGCTCTCCAGTCTCCACACAGGCCCCACTCTACTTCTGTATGCTCTGATAAAAAAATGGAAATCCAGGGACCTCGAATGGCATGGCCATTGTTACATGGCATGTTAGTGCTAGGACTACAGCTAGGGCACAGGTTCCCTCACTTTAAACACAATTTATCATTTGGAACTTTTTACTTCAAAGACATTCTTGATTATCTTTTCTTAGGAAAGCATTACCTTTTCTAACTAGATTGTAATCTCCCTGAGGGCAGAGATAGTCTTTTTTTTTGTACACCTGCTTCCCCCACCAACACGCATACAAGACTTTACTCATGTTATTAATTAATAAAGAGGTTATGAGGCTTGGAGAGCATGGCGGTTTTAAAACCTTCCATAAAAAGTTGGAGGCTAATTCCTTCCTTGAATACAGGCGACCATAGTGACTTGCCTCTAATGAACATAACACAGCAGAAACTATGCTGTATGCCTTCTGAGTCTAGGCTGGGAGAGGGGATATGGCTTCTGCCTGGATCTCACTCTCAAGACACATGCCTTAGGCACCTCACTGAAATGCAAGAAGACCATAAATCTCACTTAAATCTTGACAACACCTCTAGAAGTTTAATGGTACTATTATCCCCACTTTGGAAAGAAAGAAACTGAGTTAAAGAAACAGCCAGTTCTCTAGGGTCACACATCAGACCAGGAACTGAATCCAGTTATATCTGACCCTTCATCACATACATACTTCCATTAATGTTAACCTCAATCATCCAATTAAGTACTCTAAATCTCAGTTTGGTCATTTGTAAAGTAAAGTGATTATAAATAATCTGCCTGCATCACAGGATTCTCACAAGCACCAAAGAGGAAGATAGGCAAAGTTATACATTATAAACTAATCTACAGTTAGCACTTAAATTCAGCTAAATTTATAATCATGGTTGTCAAAAAGGCTTTCAAATTAATAAGTATGTAGTCTGTTATTATTTCTGACCTATTGCTTATAATAGCAATCATAAAAGCAAATTAATTTCAAAGATCTATGTGCTATGTTTAAATGAACTTGTCAGAAAATACTATTTCTTGAAGTATGATGAAAAAGCATCTTTAGTTTCTGATGAAGGCTTTAATTATTTAAACCCTCTGCAAGCAAGAAATAACTCAGAGCAGTAGTTTCCAAAATTCGATCTATTGAGACCTAGAAGTTCTGCCCCTGGAGCTGTTCTCTTTATATCTATATTGTACATTGATTGCAGAAGTGAATGGTTTCAATGTATGTTTGTTTCCAGAATAGAGCTGATAACTTTTATTAGAGTCTCAAAAGAATTCAAGACCCATAGAAGGTCAAACCCACTATCCTGTAACATAGAGAAATAGAAGATATGTGAAATGTCATCTTCTCCAATTATCCAACTGGGAATTAAACCTGTCCAGCCTATGCTGGCACACCTTCAGAAACTGTGTGTGCCCTTTCCTCAGAACTCCAATTCTGTCCCTGGGGGATTCAGACATTTGGAAAGAAATCATTCTTCTGCAACTTCATGCAACCTTAGGTCTGAATTTCTGCACTTACCAGCAATGACACTTGGTCCAAATTTTACCACTTGACATTTATCACAAAGCCAAACTCTTGTCCTTCATCCTCACCCTTAAAATATTTGAAAGCAGGTATCATGTTCTCTCCTCTTCCTGGTTTCTCTGACTTTCCCAAGAGAAGTCTCACAGGAGGAAAACTATACTCACAGGAGGAAAAAATATACTCTGCATATTACCAAGTCTACATGGAGAGGATGATTATAGTCCTCCCCATAGGCCCCATTCATGTATTAATACAACTTAAAATTTAATTTGGATGGAAGTTCTCTGCTTCTCTCATCCCTGAAATGCAACTACATCAGCATCAAACCATTTTGCACGCCTAGAAAACTGATCTGAGGATTAACACAACAATCTGCATAACTTGAGCCACAGAACTCAGCAGGTATGCAACGCAGAGAGATGAACTGGGGAAGAGAGAAGTCACAGAGTGTAGGGAGCAGTATTTGAGGAGAAAGGAGAGAGAAAGGGGGGAGAATACAGGAAAAGCACTCCCCCCAAAATTAGTTAGAGAGAAAGAGTGGGAACACCCATAAATGACTGAACAAGAAAGAGAAAGGGAGAAAGCAGAGGGTTTCAAAACCATTAGGACTCCATAAAAAGGGAGAGCAGCATCAGAAATTCCACAGCTCTATACCTGGCAGTGCTCTGGTGGTGGTAAGGGTGAATCCCCAGCAGCAGGCAGCAAGGTTTGAGGGGTCCCTGGGACACAGAAGCAGTTCCCTTGATAGGAGGGCATTCAGTAGAGGCCTGACGACCTCCCCACAGGCAAAGGTCCCAGCAGATGCCAGAGAACATGAATGCTGGTATTAGAACAAAGACACCAGGGTGCAGTGGACCCTGGAGCTGGTTGTGTTGTGATTTACCATAGTCCATGAACCACTGCTGCTATTCAATCACATGAACTTATTCTGGGGCAAGCCAGCATCTGGCCATTGCTCAGAGAGACCCTCCCCTAGAAGGCCCCCTGAGGGACAGAGTGGGTCCAAGCCTCAGGACCCTCAGAAGTGAGGGGTTTGGAAACACAGCTCCACCTGAAATAAAATTCAGGAGGGAGGTGCTGCCTGGGAGGCTGATAGCTTGGACATGGACAGTGTAGAAATGGGGAGTGGACAGAAGCCAGAGACAAAGAAGGGGAGCTTGATTGTGGTTGGTGAGAGCACAGAGTTCTGATGCTAGAGACTGGGAAGCTGGGTGATGCCACTTTCACCTCTCTTGCACCTGTGCATACACGCACCGTAGGGATCCACCCCGGTAAGCTAAGCAGCGCCACCTAGTGGAGAACAGAGCTGTTATACCAAGCCCATCCAGCTGTGCCAACAAAGCCCTAGAGGATGACCACAAGTCTCTCCACCTGCTTAGGATACCAACTATAAAGTGCTTCATAGTTTGACTTTTAGGGGAAACTGTATGTAATTTCATTAGGATTTCATTCTGTTTGCTGGTCCACCTGGTCCACCTATTCATTTTATATTTTTTCTTTTTCTTTTCTTATTCTTGATACAGAAAGAGAAAAAAATTATTTTATTTTCCATTTTTATATAATTTTTTGAATTTTTAGTATATCTTTAATATTTTTGTATATTTATTTTTATTCTATTTTACCTATTTCATTTCATTTTGTTCTATTTTATTGTATACATTTTTTTAATTTTTATTTATTTATTTTTTTTTATAATTTTTTTTTTCAATGTTTATTTATTTATTTGGGACAGAGAGAGACAGAGCATGAACGGGGGAGGGGCAGAGAGAGAGGGAGACACAGAATCGGAAACAGGCTCCAGGCTCTGAGCCATCAGCCCAGAGCCTGACGCGGGGCTCGAACTCACGGACCGCGAGATCGTGACCTGGCTGAAGTCGGACGCTTAACCGACTGCGCCACCCAGGCGCCCCTACATTTTTTTAATTTTTAAATGTTTTCTTACTTTTTTTTCTTTCTTTTATTTCTCTTTTTTTCTCTTTTCTAACAAGCTTCTTTCAACAACCAGACCAAACCATACCTAGGATCTAGCTTCCTTTATTTTGTGTGTGTGTGTGTGTGTGTGTGTTTCTTTAAATCTTTTTAATTTTCTTCTTTTATGTTATTAATTTTTTCTTCTTCCAAAATGACAAAATGAAGGAATTCACCCCAAAGAAAAAACAGGAAGAAATGACAGCCAGGGACTTAACACAGATATAAGCAATATGTCTGAACTAGAATTTAGAATCACAATAATAAGAATACTATCTGGGGTTGAAAAAAGCATAGAATCCCTTTCTGTGGAGACAAAAGAAGTAAAATCTAGTCAGGACAAAATTAAAAACACTATAAGTAAGATGCAATCTCAAATTGATGCCACTGTGGCAAGTATGGATGAAGCAGAACAGTGAATCACAGATACAGAAAACAAAACTATGGAGAATAATGAAGCAGAAAAAAAGAGGGAAACTAAGGCAAAAAAGCATGGTATAAGATTTAGAGAACTCAGTGACTCACTAAAAAGGAATAACATCCATATCATAAGAGTCTCAGAAGATGAAGAGAGATAAAAAAGGGGTAACAGGTTTATGTGAGCAAATCATAGCAGAAAACTTTCCTAACCTGGAGAAAGAAACAGACATTAAAATCCAAGAAGCACAGAGAACTCCCAGTAGATTCAACAAAAACTGACCATCAAAAGGCATATCATAGTCAAATTCACAAAATACACAGACAAGGAAAGAATCATGAAAGCAGCAAGGGAAAAAAAGTCCTTAACCTATAAGGGAAGACAGATCAGGTTCACAGCAGGCCTATCCACAGAAACTTGGCAGGCCAGAAATGAGTGGTAGAATATATATTCAATGTGCTGAATTGGAAAAATATCCAGCCAAGAATTCTTTATCCAACAAGGCTGTCATTAAAAATAGGAGAGATAAAGAATTTCCCAAACAAAAACTAAAGGAGTTCATGACCACTGAACCAGCCCTGCAAGAAATTTTAAGTGGGACTCTCTAAGGGGAGAAAAGACGAAACAAAACAAAAAAAAGACCAAAAGCAACAAAGGACCAGAGAACACCACCAGAAACTCCAACTCTACAGGCAACACAATGGCAATAAATTCATATCTTTTAGGATTCACTTTAATGTCAATGGACGAAACGCTCCAATCAAAAGACATAGGGTAAGAGAATGGATAAGAAAACAACATCCATCTATATGCTGTTTACAAGAGACCCATTTTAGACCTAAAGATACCTTTGGATTGGAAGTAAGGGAATGGGAAACCATCCATCATGGTAATGGTCACCAAAAGAAAGCTAGAGTAGCCATACTTCCATCAGACAGTTTAGATTTTAAAATAAAGACTGTAACAAGAGACCAAAAAAAAAAAAAAAAACACATTATATCATAACTAAAGGGTCTATCCACAAAGAATATCTAATAATTATGCCTCCAACACGAGAGCACCCAAATATATAAATCAATTAATCACAAATATACAGAAACTCATTGATAATAACACCATAATAGTAGGGAACTTCCACACCCCACTTACAGCAATGGACAGATTATCTAAACAGAAAATCAACAAGGAAACAATGGCTTCAAATGACACACTGGCCTGGATGGATTCAACAGATATATTTAGACCATTTCATGGTAAAGTAGCAGAATACACATTCTTTTCTAGTGCACATGGAATATTCTCCAGAGTAGACCACATACTGGGACACAAATCAGCCCTCAATGAGTACAAAAAGATCAAGATTGTACCATGCTTGTTTTCAGACCACAACGCTAGGAAACTTGAAATCAACCACAAGAAAAAAATTTGGAAAGACAACAAATACCTGGATATTAAAGAACATTCTACCAAAGAATGAATGGGTTAACAAAGAAATTAAAAAGGAAATTAAAAAGTGCATAGAAGCCAATGAAAATGATAACACCACGCTCAAAACCTCTTGGACGTAGCAAAGGCAGTCATAAAAGGGAAGTACATAGCAATCCAGGCCTTCCTAAAGTAGGAAGAAAGGTCTCAGATTCACAACCTAACCTTACACCTTAAAGAGCTAGAAAAAAAACAGCAAATAAAACCCAAAACCAGCAGATGGGAAATAATAAATATTAGAGCAGAAATTAATGCTATGGAAAAAAAAAAAAAAAGAACAGATCAAATGAAACCAGAAGATGGTTCTTTGAAAGAATTAACAAAATTGATAAACCCCTAGCCAGTCTGATCAAAAAGAAAAAGGAAAGGACATAAACAAATAAAATTTAATTTGCTTTCACAAATCTATAGATATGAACCAGGTACTCTCACATTCTCGGTATTAAAATATGACATTTCCTCAAACTCCTCACCACCTAGATACTAAATAAATAAATGAAAGAGTGAACAAAAATTAAAAGATCCTGAGGATTTACAGTTAGCAAAAAGGGCTCTAGATAAATAAGGAAATGGCCATTTTATTCTCATATCCCTGAAGTCAAAAAATGGAATTGATAGAAGGATAATTTGGAGGGCTGGAAGAGGGGAAGTAAATATTTGTGTAGAACCAAATAAGAAAAGAACTTCCCATGACTCATATAGACATTTAGTAATTTTTTTAAAAAGAATTTCCACCTGTACCACACACACACACACACTGCATACCACACACACACAAACACACATACACACACTCCACACATATACATTCACCTTAATACCACCACCATCATCATTTCCATAATAGAAAACAATACTGAAGCATTTAAATGTATCTGTTTTTGTGAGTTAAAACAGAACGTTTTAGGGGCACCTGGATGGCTCAGTCAGTTGAGTGTCAGACTTCGGCTCAGATCATGATCTCACAGTTTGTGAGTTCGAGTCCAGCATCGGCCTCTGTGCTGACAACTCAGAGCCTGGAGCCTGCTTTGGATTCTGTGTCTCCCTCTCTCTCTGCCCCTCCCCCCCTTCTCTCCCCCAATCCCTCAAAACTACACAAACATTAAAAAAAATTTTTTTTAGGGGTGCCTGGGTAGCTCAGTTAAATGTCCAGCTTCAGCTGGGGTCATGATCTCACAGTTTGTGAGCTCAAGCCCAGCATTAGATTCTGTGCTGACAGCTCAGAGCCTGGAGCCTGCTTCAGATTCTGTGCCTCCCTCTCTCTCTGCCCCTCCCCCCACCTCTCTCTCTCTCTCTCAAAAATAAATAAACATTTAAAACATTTTTTTAGGGGCGCCTGGGTGGCGCAGTCGGTTAAGCGTCCGATTTCAGCCAGGTCACGATCTCGCAGTCCGTGAGTTCGAGCCCCGCGTCAGGCTCTGGGCTGATGGCTCAGA
>NW_024412440.1:3371265-3413173 GCF_014898765.1 Herpailurus yagouaroundi | reverse complement strand
ATAAATAAACGTTGAAAAAAAAAAATTAAAAAAAAAAAAAAAACATTTTTTTAATTTTTAATAATTTTTTTTAGAAACTATGTTTTAGCTGGGAAATAAGGGACAAAAATTGACAGTTTATGGGCAACAAATAATAGAAATATTGTGCCTTCATAAAACTCTTAAATAAAACTCTTGGCAATAATAACACTGGCTCCTAGGGGAAATTTTTTTAATTAAAAATTAGTATGCCCCCAAGGTTTCTTGCAATTGCATCTTAATCAAACTGTTCTATCTTCTTTTTCCTTCTTAGGTGGATTTTTCTCCTTCTTCTTTTCATTTCTCTGGTATTACAACAATTTGAGGACTATGTCAAGTTCATGACCTCCTCTTGCTCCATTAATTCTGTCTTATGTGTTTTTTCCCATAAGCAGTAAGGGATTTGTGAGCATTGTTTCCCTTTGACATTGTTTTACTAATAAATTAAATTGTTTCATTGGCCCTGTTCCCAAAAATATATTCCAGAAATCTCCGTGCCATTGTCCAGGGACAGGAGAGCACTGAGGATGTCAGAGGGCTCTGTGGCTCCAGCCACCTAGTGACTCCAGCCAAGAGGTTAGTGGCATCAGATACTTGGAGCAGCTACAAATTTGCCACTAGTTCTGGCAACCAATTCATATGATATGTTTTGTGCTTTTAATTTAATTTATTTTGAACATAGTCACGTGGCAAAAAATTCAAAATACTCGTTTACAGAAACAGCACTATGGACACAGTCACTTGTACATCCCTTTTATGCATTTAATTTTTGGATATCTGTGTCATGAAGTAGGAAAGTGGTAGAGAATGGTATCCTGAAAACCATTTAAAAGCAGTATTTGAAAGAGGAGGGTGTTCTCAGCTGTGTGAAATGCTTAACTAAGATGAGGATTGAGAATTGACCACTGAGTTTGGCAAAAAAGGAGGCCATTTATGACTTTGGCAAGAACTGTTACTAGGGAGTGGTGGGGACAATACCTAATGAAGTGGATTCAGGGGAGAATGGAGGAAAGGAAGTGTAGACAACTCTGTGAGACAAACTCACCATTGAAAATTCCTAAGGAATTTTGCTAAAATGGAATAGAAAATCGTGGAGGTGTAGCTGGGGACACAAAAGGAATGTTTTTAAGATGGGAGAAATTATAGCTTGTTTGCACGAAATGAGGAATGATCCCCTAGAGCAGGAAGACTGAATGATGGAGGATACAAAAGAGACAGTTATAGGAGCGCTGTCCTTCAGCATGTGAAGGAAAGGGATTCAGGGTGACCTAAGGGAGCACTGGCCTGTGGTGAGCATGCAGACGACTCATCCACAGGGACAGGCAGGCAAGCAGAATGTGTGGGCAGGGAAAATGGCAGATGTGGTCATGGGAGCATGTGAAGGCCATCCAGCACTCACTTCTGCAGTCTCACTCAAAAAGTGGAGAGAGGGGCGCCTGGGTGGCGCAGTCGGTTGGGCGTCCGACTTCAGCCAGGTCACGATCTCGCGGTCCGGGGGTTCGAGCCCCGCGTCTGGCTCTGGGCTGATGGCTCAGAGCCTGGAGCCTGTTTCCAATTCTGTGTCTCCCTCTCTCTCTGCCCCTCCCCCGTTCATGCTCTGTCTCTCTCTGTCCCAAAAATAAACGTTGAAAAAAAAAATTAAAAAAAAAAAAAAGTGGAGAGAAAGGGATACAGGAGTGCTGATGCATAGGGGCACTTGTACCCCAATGTTTATACCAGCACTTTCAATAGCGAAGCTATGGAAAGAGCCTAAATGTCCATCAGCTGATGAATGGGTAAAGACATTGTGGTTTATATACACAATGGAATACTACATGGCAATGAGAAAGAATGAAATATGGCCTTTTGTAGCAACGTGGATGGAACTGGAGAGTGTTATGCTAAATGAAATAAGTCATACAGAGAAAGACAGATACCATATGTTTTCACTCTTCTGTGGATCCTGAGAAACTTAACAGAAGACCATGGGGGAGGGGAAGGGGGAAAAAAAGTTAGAGAGGGAGGGAGCCAAACCATAAGAGACTCTTAAAAACTGAGAATAAACTGAGGTTTGATGCGGGGTGGGAGGGAGGGGAAAGTGAGTGATGGGCATTGAGGAGGGCACCTGTTGGGATGAGCACTGGGTGTTGTATGGAAGCCAACTTGACAATAAATTTCATATTAAAAAAATAATGATAATAAAAAAGCAGGGAGAAGGTAATAGAAAGTTAGTGGGGTGGGGGGAGTGTTCATCTAGAGGAGAAAGAGAACAACTAGACCAGATAACTGGAAACCCTGAAGACCCAATTGGAGTTAGTGGTTGTTTGTGGTTAAGAATTTAAAGTGAGATCGGTCAGTGTGTTTGTGTTTTCCTCAACCATGTAAATATACATATTCAGGTGAAATGTTAAATATAACTAGGGGCTGGTGTTCCAGTGGAAGTGGACAACAGTGTGATGGACAGAATAACATGGCTCCCAAGATTCCCTGCCTCCGGGTGTACATGCCTTTTCCTGGAGGGTGGCAGTGCTTGTGGGTATGATGGGTTACCACTCTCATGATTACATATGTTATGTGCAGAAGGAAGAGATTTTTCAGGTCCCTCATCAGTAGACTTAAAGTTCTTCAAAAGGGGTTATCCAGGGTGGGCCTGACTAATCAAGTCTTTGGAGAAGGGTTAGGTCTTCCCTGAGCTCAGAGGCTTTTAAGAAGCAAATCCTCTTAGGAGTGCCCAGGTGGCTTAGTCAGTTAAACATCTAAGTTTGGCTCAAGTCATGATCTCATGGTTCATGATTTCAAGTCTTGTGTTGAGCTCTGTGCTGACACCTTGGAGTCTACTTTGGATTCAGTGTCTCCCTCTCTCTCTGCCCCTCCCCTGCTTGCACTCTGTCTCTCTCTCTCTCAAAAATAAATAAATTTTTAAAAAAGAATCAAATCATTTTAGGGGTGCTCAGTCAGTTAAGCATCCGACTCTTCACAGTTTGTGAGATCAAGCCCTATGTCGGGCTCAATGCTGACAGTGCAGAGATTGCTTGGGATTCTCTCTCTCTCTCTCTCTCTCTCTGCCCCTCCCCTTTTTGCACTCTAAATAAATAAATATATAAATAAATAAGGAAATGTTAACACTTTTTTTAATAAAAGCAAATCATTTTAAGAAGTAAACCATTGTGAGTGCTACAGATGCAAGAAATGAATTTTGTGACTTTGGAAGAGGACTCCATGCCTCAGATGAGAAAGCAGCCCATTGATATCTTGGCTGATTGCAGTGTTGTAAGACCTGAGGAAAGGATTTGGCTAAAATGTGATTGGACTCCTGACCTTCAGATATAGTGTGATACCAAATAGGTGTTGCCTTGAGCCACTAAGTCTGTGACCATTTGTTACTGCCACTTACAAATCTGAAACAGATGACAACTGATTATAATGAAGGATCACAGAAACTAAGCTGAGTGGGGAGGGAAATGGGAACATCAGGAGGGTGAGGTACAGTCAAAGAGTGTGAGCATCAGTACATTTACTGTTTGAATATCAGTTGAGGGTCTAAAACATGCTATGTGCCACGCTAAGGGAAAGCCTGCTATACACAATATTGCGGCAATTCTTACTGGCCTGAACAGCAGGCTCCATGTGGCTGTAGAGACGTCCTGCAGTCTTGTGTGGTTTGGAGCCACCAAACATGGAGGTGAGGGGGTGGTTCCCCAGAGACGCAGGTCCCATGCCATGACACTGGCCATAATGTTAGCAGGTTTGCTGGGCCTCCCTGCAGGGACCTCAACTCAGGTCCTAGAGCCACAGGAAAGCCTAACTATTTGACTTGATGCTCCTTACTCTGACCAATTTATTTCAGCTGCCAGTGAGAAAGCATCCTTTGCAAAGGCCCTGAGGAAGGAGATTGGACGGCACTTCAAAAAGACTGCTGGAATGCAGAGACCCAGGAAAAGAGAGGTGTCAGACAGAGCTAGAATGAGAATCTATGTATTTGGGGCAAGACAGACTTCCCTATATCATAGTCTAGGACGGGGCAAGAATACTGTTCTGAAACCCTTAATTAAGAGATGAGGCTTCAAAGTGATTCAAATGGCATCAAATCCTAAGAAGTGCTCTCAAGTTGGAATGGATCACAGGCCCCACTGTGCACTTCTTTTTCCTCTAAGCCCAGCTATTCCCTTTTGCAGTTTCACAACACCGCGACTATCTTCAATAATCTTAAGTGGCGTCAGAATGTTCAAAACAAAATTATATTTAATTCAAACAGTAAAACTATCCCATTACAGCTTTTATGAGAAAGAGTAGAGAGTGACAGATGAAAAAAAAAAAAAATCAAAGGCTGTCACAACACCAAAAGGTTAGAAATCATTTGCTCAAACCTTTAGTTAATAAATGCATAATGAAGTTTCCGATCTCACCACTGTGCAATTGTTTGTGCCCTATAATGTGGGATTTTATTGTCATTTCATGATGTCATTTTATAATGGAAATGATGCAGACCAGGCAGGGTACTTTAGTAAACAGTATTTTCCTTAGCTGTACCGAGGTATCATCTTTTGTTAAACCCTTGCTGTTGTCTTTCAAGAGCTATCCCTTACACAAGGATAAAAAAGAGTCCATTTAGTGTTGACTGGTCTTCGCTGTCTATACAACCTGTGATTACAAGGGAACCAGCAAGAACAAAGAGGAAAGACATTCCAAGTAAGAAAAAAAGAAACTGCGCAGCTGCAATATTGCAGCTAAGGTATCGTTTCTAAGTAATCAAGGGAACTCAATTAATACAACTATCATTTTGGAGAGTTTTCTGTAAGAGCTAACCCTTGTGGCTGAATGTTACCTCTAAACTTTGTTCACACAAGACTTAGAGGAAGGCTTTCTGACAAGTGCCATCCCGGCCTCCTCGAAGCATGCTCTTCTCTTGGAACTCGGGACATGCACCTCTAATGTTCTCTCCCGCCTCTGGCTGCTCTTTCTCAGTATCCTTTGTCAGTTTGTCCTTCTCTCCCAGACCGGATGGGCCCAGACTTTCTGCCTGCACGCTGTGCCAGGATGAGCTTATCTGATCCTGCAGCTACAGTACTAACTGTATCCTGACTAACGCCTCGAGCTTTGACCTCTCCTCTGAGCTCCAAACTAAAACTAAACAGCCACAATGAGTTTTTCTATTTAAGTTAATTTAAGTTATGCCTCTGTTTACATCTTTCCAAGACTTCCTCCTGCATTTAGGATGAAATGCAAACATCTCGAGTGACCTAGAAAGCACTTGAATGCATTCCTGTGCATTGTCATCTCCACCCGCCCCCCCACCTCGTCTCCACCCAGCTGCACTGGCCTTCCTGGAAGTTCCTGTCCCAGCCAAAGGAAGCACCACAGGATGTGTCATTTCCTCCCTGGGAAGTGCTTCCAGCCAATCTTCACTGGGCTGGCACCTCCTCCAGGTCTCTGCTCAAGTGTCCTTCTGCAAAGAGTCCCTGAACACCCCTCTAGCATAGACCTGCCTGCCCACACCCACTCACACTCTCTCATCTCTTGATCTGTTTTATTTCTCCACAGAACTTTGTACTACTTCAAAATCTTTTCTTACTTGTTTTCTGTCTATCCGCTATAATGTAAGCTCCCTGGTGGCACAGCCTTTGTATTATTCAGTGCTATATCTTCCAAGCCTAAAGTAATACCAGACATAATAAGTATTTGTTATATAGCATTATTACTGTAGAGATAAGAAACTAGAACTTGAGGTATGTATTAATTTCCTACTACTGCTGTAACTAATTTCCACAAACTTAGTAGCTTCAGACAACATTTGTTGGCAGGGCTGTGCTCCTTCTGGAGGGAGGCTTCAAGGGAGAACCATTGCCTCTGCCTTTTCCAGCTTCTAGAGCTGCTTGTATTCTTTGGCACGTGGCTCATTTCTCCATCTTCAAAGCTCATCATTCCAAAGTCCAGTTCTCTTGACACATGTCCTTTTTCTGACCCCGACTCCTCCTATGTCCTGTGTATTCGGATGCACGTGATAACATTGAGCCCTCCTGGATAATCCAGAATATTCTCTCCACCTCAATGTCTTTAATCACATCTGTAACCAAAAAATCCCTTTGGCTGTGTAAGGCAACATATCCACACATTCCAGGGATTAGAATATGGACATCGTTGGGGGAGAGGGGCGTTTTTCTGTCTACCACATGACATTTAAGTAATTTTCTCAAGGTCGATTAGCTAGCAAGTGGCAAAGATGAGCTTTTAACTGGAGGTTTTTTGACTCCACTGTGAAAATTCTATGGCGTGTGCTGTGAAGCCAAGACATAGCATCACCTGTCCAGCAAAACTTGGTAGGAGAACTCAGCCTGGAGTGGTTCCAAGACTCTGAGGGAGAAATCCTGACATTACAGTAAAAGTGACAACATTGGTGTTCTCTCGGATGCTCTTCCCCACCGAGGTATCTTTACAAAATGTGACAAACGATTCCTGTCACTCTGGAAGAGTTTAACAGAACAAGTCAGCTCTAAATGTACAAGTTATACACACTGATAAATACGTCCCAAGGTTTGCTGAAGAGAATTACTTTTATGATTCTGAACTGTATGGAAAAATAATAATACTGATCATAACTACTATTTTCTGAGCACTGTTATTTCCCAGATACCTTCACATGTTCATTATCTCATTTAATTCTTACTACAACCACTAATGATAGGTATTATCATTTTTGTTGATAAAGAAATTGATGTTTATAGTTATAGAGGAAATTACCATACGGTTTCAACTGTTAAGAAGAAATTCAAAGACTGATCTTCCTGCCTCCAAAGTTCATACTCTTCCAAAAACCCAAATATCTTCCAAGAAGAATGAGAGGTTTCCTGCTGAATTCTTCATTCACTATCAATAACCAGAGGGGGGAAACTTGAAATGCAGGGCACTAGTGGATTTCTTTCTGGAAATTTTTTCTTGGGAACTTCAAAGGCAAGATAGTGGCTGTGTGAATTTTGCAAGTTACAGCATCCTTTACCCCTCATGTGGGTTAGCATAGTGCCCAGAACATTATAAATACCTCGTAAATATGGGTGAACGTTACTGAGTAAACTTAGATGCAAATTTGCAACTGTTTTCAAAGGATGAGCTATTGCTCGTTGCTTCCATGAGATCACATGGGATTTGGTTGGGAGAAGAGAAGATAACCCCAGGTAGTGTACTAATAGCAGGATCCCTAATCACAGAAGGGAAGGGATGCTGTCAGTGCAGCACTCCACACCCTGATGGGAATGATAGTTTTCAAAGAGTTAGTTGCAGGGTGGTAACTACCAATGCACACGCTACCAGGTAAAGCTTTAAAATCCTTTAACTGTTGCCAATTTATTCTCGGAACCTCTCCCCCGCACCCCTCTTGATTCATTTATTTACTCATTGAGCCAGCATACGTTGAATCCCTACAATGAGACAGCCTCTCTGCTGAATTATAGGAATATAAAGATAATTAGGAATCAGCCCCTGGCCTAAAGAGGGCAAAAACAGTAACAGGATAAAGATATATAAAATAAGTGCAGGAAAGGGGCCCCTGGGTGGCTCAGTCTATTAAACGCCCAATTTCAGCTCAGGTCATGATCTTGCCTTTCATGAGGTCGAGCGCACCCATCAGGCTTTCTGCTGCCACCGGGGAATCCAGTTCAGATCCTCTTGTCTCCCTCTCTCTGCCCTCCCCCCTCTCAAAAATAAATAAACATTTTTTAAAAAGTGCACTGAGGTGTTATAGGGGCTATACATATTTACCATGCACAGTGAGAAGCTCAAAAAGCATATTGGTAAATTCTCCCTAGTGACAGATTGATGTGGGATCACGAAAGACTTCAGACAAAGAAGCCTTTAAGGACTGCTTAGGTGCTCCTAAATTTAGAGGAAAAAGTAGCATTCTCGTGGGGAAAAAGAATGTTTCCGAGTAAAAGGAATAACATGAGCAAAGGTGCAGCAATATTGAGCCACTGTGTTTTAAAGAAACTCAAAACTAAAGGCTGGTTTAGTGGCTACTTTTCATTGTGAAACAATGGCCATCAGTCAAAACCAGAAGTCGGTGTAAGCCAACAAGCATTCATGGGTGCTTTCCACTTGTGCAGCGTGTACTTGTTTGGCCCGAGCTGCAGGCGGCCTGCCGGCTTCCCCCGCCGCCGCGCCTGCTTCTACCCAAGCACGCGGGCATTCTGCTTCAGCAGCGTCCGCGCTGAGGCCTCCGCTTCCTGGGCCTGGTCAAGGACTAGACAAGCTTCTCGCTCCTAGTTTTTTACCTCTTGGAGCAACTTTCATGTTCTTCCTCCTGTTGCTTCCTCCACACCTCGCCTCCATTTCTTCCCTTCAGTGGAACCTTCCAAGTGACTAATGTGCACCTAGCTACCACCTCTCATGTGAGCCAGTAGACCTAATTGAAGCAGTGGTGGAAAAACAAGCAGAGGTTTTACCCATCATTAAACTAAAACAAAACACGGAATCTGGAACAAACTCTGGAAGTTGTGTGTGTGTGTCTTTCCTATGTTCATAAACCTTACAGATGAGATGAAGTAGGTAATTAAGGGATAAGTTTTAGTCCTTGAACCTTCCATACTTTTCCCCATCTTGTATTAATTTGTACCCATTACTTAATCTACTCAGAGAGAAGTCCACAGTAGGCAAATCTCCTATGAAAGATAATGTTAGCAGATGATTAATACTTTGACTTGATGTACTTTTACATCTGCACTGCAAGCTTATCCAGGGATAAGTATCTTGGAAAAACAAAATTTCCAAATCTAAATGTCAAAGCAAGTTCAAAAATAGCCCATTGGAGTGCTTCCCTTCAGCAAAGCAAATCCCCCTCCAAGTCCAACATGTCAGGGGTGTGCAAAGTTTAAAACAAGGGTGCATAACTCTACCACAAAGCCCAAAATATTGGCAGGCTGTAACAGATCTATGATTGGCCACGTATTATGAGAGACTATTTTTATCACTTTCTTCCCAAACAACGGGACTTTCTGCATTTGCAATTCCGGATAGTCATCCAAAAGTAAATATCATAAGTTAAGATCTCCAAAAATAAAAGGACAGTTTCAAAAACACTAATCTAAAAAGAAAGTGTTTCATCACCACCCACCCTACAGTTTTCTTTCTTTTTCAACTCTCAAATTTCTATATATCTCTAAGAATCATGGTTTCACTTCCCTTTAGACATCATCAGCACTGTCCCTTAGAGACAGAAAGGATCCTAAGTATCATTTAATCCAATCCTTTCATTTCACACATGACCAGCTTGACATGGCTACCTAAGAACCTGCTACCTACGAAGCCATGTAGCAGGAGAGATACTAACATGAAAAATGCATGACTCCTTGAATCATGTAACAAAAATAATTTCATTTATGACTTAAAGAAGTCTTATATTTATTTGAAGAAACTGATACTGTATATACGCAGAAAAGGCTAATTGCAAAAAGATGGATTCAAACAAAGTGCAATATATCAACAGAAGGAAGTTATTTTGGCTGGTAGAATGTGGGAAGTAAATAGGATTTGGACTAAATTTGAAGAATGGGTATAGTTTCACTAGATATAAGGGCAGTAAAAAGCTGTTTCCCATAGATGGAATTGTGTTGGTAAAGATTAATAGTAAAAACAAACAAACAAACAAAAACCATGTGTGGCTCAGGAGCTCTCCAATCTGAGTTGATAGAAGCAATGGGAAAAGTATCCTGGGGCACCTGGGTAGCTCTGTCAGTTAGGTATCTGACCTCAGCTCAGGTGATAATCTCACAATTCATGGATTCAAGCCCTGCATCGTGCTCTGTGCACACAGCTCAGAGCCTGGAGCCTGCTTCACATTGTGTGTCTCCCTCTCTCTCGCCCCTCCCCTACTCGTGCTCTCTCTCTCTCTCTCTCTCTCTCTCTCTCTCAAAATAAATAAATAAATAAACTTAAAAACAGAAAAAGAAAAAAACATCCAAAGTTGGGAAGGTACACAATTAGGCCAGGTGGGGAAGTCTAACTACTTTTTCACTATTTTTTGTAGTATTTTGTATTAAGTGGAATTTTTGATTGGAAAAAGGAGAGGGAATAGGGATTATATATGTAATAGCATTGGAGTCAAAAATTGACTGAGTTGCCAAGGGTCCTAAATCAGGATTAGGGCCTCCTAGTGTTGAAAGCTTAGCAGTAAGGACGTTTCTGTCTACAAGAAGCAGACAACCTCAATTTCAACAAATCAGTCAACTTATTATCTCATGTGCAAAAGAAGTCCAGAGGTAGGTACTTCCAGGATATGTTTATTCAGTGGTTTGTCAAATTTGTCAAGGAATCTTGTTTTTTCCATTTTTCTGTGTTCTGCCATCTTGCCATGTTTGGTTGGACCTGTCTTCATGTCACAAGGTGGCCTCTACAGTTCTTGCCATCACTGCATGCACCACAGCATCAATATAAGAAGAGAGACTGCTTCATCCTGGGTCTCCTTTTAAGAACAAGGAGATCTTTCCCATGAGCTGTCCAGCTGTCTTCTCATTTGGCTTGAACTACATCATATAATCATTCCTAAACCAATCTCTGAAGGGGATTAGGATTACCAAAAGCAAACAGGATTTGATCATTGAGTCAAGTGGGGAGAAGTAAACAGCTAAACAAGGCCAGGGCTTTGCCAGCAAGGAAACAAAGAGACTGGCTTTTCAGCAGACAACTCATACTTTTAAGCGACCACAGCTGTTTTCTAAAACCTCTTTCAGGGAAACGTTAAAGTAAAGGCCCTCCCTCCCTCTTCCCAAAAACGGCTCATCCACAAAGCCTGGAGAAGATGAAGGCTGGGGGTTCCTCGAGGCAGCAGCAGGCTTGGTATGATAAATAATGGTTTGGAACTGGGGCCACAGTGGCTTCACATCGTATTTAAATCACTAGGCAGTCAGGTGCTGAGGAGAGGACCAGAGGGAGGAGGTAGTTCAACGTGTCAAGCAAAGGTTCAAAGAATTTAAGGAAGACATTTGGAGATAAAGTAGGATCTTCTCTGCCCTCCTGATGTTGGGCAAGATTGCCCCATTGCCTCATTAACCAGTCGTAACACTTGGAGGCAGGTCCTTCCCAATTGCACGCCTCTTGCCAGTAATATAATGTTCAGTACATATATTTAAAGATGTCTCAAATTAATTTATTATTCTCTCCATTACTTTATTTCATAACATGATGTCAGAATTCTTAACACCTCAGTAAAGGTAATGTTTTGGTTAAGGTAACTGTTGCATCCTGCGTCAAAGGCATACAATCTGAGGACCCAAATCAATTTTCATAATCATACGTTGCTACATTGTCATTTCAGTAAGGAAATGATGATGATGTTTTGTGAAACCACGTCTTTTTTTTTTTTTCCACTGTTTTTTACTTATGATAAGAGAGAACACAAAAACAGAATGAGTCACTCCATGGCTGCCAGTTCCCTTTCATTTTCCTTCCGGTTTTCCCATTGGAGGCTGTTTGTAAGGTCACTGATGGGCTCATTAGATTCTCAAATCAGTGTTAGATAAAAGTATTGAACAGATATTTCGTCCTTCATTCAACAAATATTTTTTCCAGACACTGTGCCAGCGAATAAAAAAATCCAAATAAGATGCAGACATCTACTTTATGCAGCTACTAAAAACAATAAAATAAAAGCACATTTATTGGCATGGAAAGATGTTTACAATAAATGAAAATACATACTATAAGTATAGTTTACTTTGGTGTGTAAGTGTATAATATCAAGATACTTTTTAGTTCATTATTTATATATATATGTGCATATATACATACATATATATGCACATATATATACATATATATATATGCAGATACATGTGGAGGTGGAGAATGTTATTTTAAGAAAACAAAAACACTTGACTGTAGTCATTCTGACTTCTAAGGGTTGGTGGGGGTGGTAAGGAGTGGCAGAATTTGTGCGGGGGGGAGGGCCCCCCGGCAAATAAACCTCTGTTCTACTTCCTTTTGCTTACACAAACCAGTGCAAACCAGTTTTGCCTGAGAAAGATAACAATCAAAAGAAAGATTATAATTTCAAAACACCCAGGTAGATTAATTTTGCCTGATACATTTTAACTTTCCAGCAATGTGCACTATTTGTATTACAAGAATCTAAAATAATATAATTTCTATCTTCAAGGAACTCTTCTAGAAAAGAACTTATAAATAAAACATTGCCATACAATATGATAGGGGGCATTGGAGGGGAGATACATATACAGTGTATATTCATGAAAGCCCAGAGGGAGAAGCCACCAGCTCTGCCTGGAGGCTCATAGAAAAGCTTCCCCTAGGATTTGGCTTCTGAATTGGGTTTTAAACCAAAATCTCTCAGAGAGAATACCACATGTTAAAGCACAAAGAAGCCTGACAGCCCAGTAGGACTGGATCACAGATGGGTGTGTATGGAGACTCACATAGGGAGGGAGGAGAAGTGAGAAAAAGGAGAGGCTATAATTGTAGATGGTGACCAGATAATGAAAATACAACTTTACTTCATGAAGAAGCCATTGAAAATTATATTCTTAACCTTTTTTAAGTTTATTTCTTTTTGAGAAGAAGAGTGAGTGAGCACGCAGGAGAGGGAGAGAGAGAATCCCAAACAAGTTCCACACTGTCAACAAAGAGCCCGTCACGGGCTCGAACTCACGCACCATGAGATCATAACCAGAGCTGAAACCAAGAGTCAGAAGCTTAACTGACTGAGCCATCCAGGTGCCCCGAAAATTATATGCAAAAAAGTAAGCACAATTTTTAAAGTTTTTTAATGTATATTTTTTTGTAATCATAGAACAAAAAGAGAATTAACTCTTTTCATAACATAAAGCTTTTGATCCTTTAGACTAATTCTTTCAGATTAGAGTAGTATATCCAAAGTGGGTCCCCAGATTAGGATCAGCCAGTGATAAATTTTCATCAGTCTAAGAAGCAATAAGAGAAGTACAATGTAGTGAATTTTGTATACAACTTAATCTCTTCAATTTTTTTTAAATTTTTTTTTTAACGTTTATTTATTTTTTTGAGACAGAGAGAGACAGAGCATGAACGGGGGAGGGGCAGAGAGAGAGGGAGACACAGAATCAGAAACAGGCTCCAGGCTCTGAGCCATCAGCCCAGAGCCCGACGCGGGGCTCGAACTCATGGACCGCGAAATCGTGACCTGGCTGAAGTTGGACGCTTAACCGACTGCGCCACCCAGGCGCCCCAAATCTCTTCAATTTTTATATCATTCATTAACAACAAAAAAATTTGACAATCCTATGTTAGTGCCCCGAGTTTGTTTGTAGTTTCTCATCCATGAAAGAAAGCTTAAGTTCAGTAAACCACTAGAGTATAGCTGTCTAGTTTCACGAGACACTGAAAATAACCAGAAAAAGGAACATAAGCTGAGCAAAAACACAGGAAAAACAAGAGAGGAATCAAAGAGTTAGAGGAAATTCCAATGGTCTAGGAGAAAGTGTGGAGGGGGAAAAAGAACTAAATTTAATAGCAAATAAAGCATTTGTTCCCGGCATGGTTGGAATAAATCTTTAATTTTATTTTAAGAGAGAGACAGTACATCTTTCTTTCAGATTTTTCATGCCAAAAATCTAGTTTACACATTTGTATTTCTAGGAGAATCATTCGGGGCCTGAAATACAAGGCGGCGGTATAAATTTCCTCTTTAGGAGATATGTGTCTTCTGCACAACTGGCTATCAGGAAAATGTTTTACCACATGAATCTTTAGTTGCCCGTTTTTTTTAATGCTGAAAACCGGCCTCAGTAGATTGTGTTGGCAGGTCTCACAGGAAGGGATTGTTCTGGCTTGTGGAGTGCAGCAGAATGGCAGGGCATTGGCTGGGAGTTCCACCTTATAATTCACTTTTCCTCTGCATGGTCTTTTTTCAACGTTGTTCGTGTTCTTCATTCTGTAGTCCATCTACTTGTAAGGGCTGGTGTGTTCCTGACTGGTTGTATTCTGCCTGCTACTGGCAGGTAAACCCCTTGAGGCCACTTACCTCCTCTTCTGTTTGTATCCCTGCAGGGCACCCAGGTCCACAGACTCCTGTAAGTCTGTTTGCCTTTTTCTTCCCACAGAGAGCAATAAAGACAATGACCTTAGCTCCATAATCCTCATCCCTGATTTACAGACTGAGGTTAAACCATGAGTGGTTTTCATTTCAATCCTATCAATCAATGTGTTTTGGCAGGATATCTCAAAGTCAAACATCATAAAGCTAGATTTAATGTTAATTTATTGTTATATAAATGGAAATATCCTTTTCATATTTCACTTTCCATTTATGTTAGATCACAATAAAAATTAAATCCATCTGTCCCTAGCATATGCATGGTATGTTTAGAGACAAGAAGAGTAGAAATTAGAAGGGTAGATTTGAAGACAGGTTTGAAAAAGACAAACAGATTTTCAAATTAGATTTAGCCTTTTTTAATATCTTTTTTTTTAATGTTTACTTATTTTTGAGAGAGAGAGAGAGAGAGAGACAGAGCATGAGTGGGGGAGGGGCAGAGAGAGGGGGAGACACAGAATCTGAAGCAGGTTCCAGGCTCCGAGCTATCAGCACAGAGCCCGACGCAGGGCTTGAACTCACAAACTGTGAGATCATGACCTGAGCCGAAGTTGGGTGCTTAACCAACTAAGCCACTCAGCCACCCCACCAATATCACTACTTCTTAAGATTAGTAATAACTACCATTTAATGAGTACTTACCATACAGAGGGCACTATGCTAAAAACTTCACAGACACATATTCATACCTACATAACAGACATATGTAATTGTGTTTATTCTTTATAATGACACTATAAGACAGGTGCTTTTAATGCCCTCATATTACAGGTAAGGAAACTGAGGCTTATTGAATGGAAGCACTGGTTAGTAAGAGACAAAGCCAGAAATGAAATCCAGGTCTGTGTGTGTAACTCTGAAATCCGCAGGAATAGCCTGGATAATTATAAAACATGTAGGCCTACCTATTGGTAGCCCTATAACTCATGGTCACTCAACTCATATAATACCAACACTGTCTGACAACCTTATTATAAATTCTTTAGTAAGAAAACACCCTTACCCCTTGCAAAGACCATTTCATACTTCCTCAATGTTTGGCACACTGGAGCCTCTCTCAATAAATAGTTGTTTAATAATAATAATAGTAGTAGGGACGCCTGGGCAGCTCAGTCGGTTGAGCGTCCGACTTCGGCTCAGGTCCATGATCTCATGGTCCATGAGTTCAAGGCCCATGTTGGGCTCTGTGCTGACAGCCCAGAGCTTGGAGCCTGCTTCGGATTCTGTGTCTCCCTCTCTCTCTGCCCTTCCCCCACTCGCACTCTGTCTCTCTTGCTCAAAAATAAACATTAAAAAAATTAAATAATAATACTAGTATTATAATAATAGCAAGCACTTCGATAGCACCATACTCCAAGGACTTTTCTAATTTCATGTATTTTAACTATTTAATCCTCACAACAAACTTACAAGGTAGGAACTGTTGCTATCCCCATTTTACAGATGAGGAAACTGAGGCACAAACAAGTTAGAAAACATGTTTTGGGTCATATAAGTAGAATGTGGCAGAATTAGACTTCAAGCCCAGCAGTGTAGCAGTCTCTGTTCCATAGATCCATAATCTATAGCCTAACTAAATAGATGAATGAACAAACCAGAATGATTTCTGTCAACATAAATGAAATTATATCATTGCTTGCTTCAAACCCTTCAGAAACTCCCCATTGTATGTGTAATACGAATGTTAACTTCTTAGCCCAGCCTGTAAGGTGTTGCATGATCTCCCAACTTCATCTTTTGCCTCACTTGTTAGGCCCCTCATTCTCTTCAGTCAAAGACAACAGATTTCATTCAGTACTTTCTTCCCAATTCAGGCACTTCACACATGCTGTTTTTCTTCTCTCTTGGAAGCTCATCCCCATACTCTTACCTGGTTCATTTCTGCTCATTATTCAAGGCTCCATCTAACTTCTTATGAGAGGCTTCTCTAATACACCAAAATAACACAGATGTCCATTTTTGTTATATAATCTGAGAGCATTTAAAACAATTTCAAGTTGTATGTGTGTGAGGGTGTGTGTGTATAGATCTGCTTGTCTTTCTCTTTTGACAGCCTATAAATTTGATGAGGGCAAATACCATGATTCTTTTTTTCTATATATGGCCTACACTAGGTATTTGATAAAGGGTGATGGAAGTAAGAATGAATTCATGAGTGAGTGAATGAATGAATGAACAGCTCAATGAAGAGCATTATTCACAATGAATTCTCATAATATCGTATGTGTATGTGTGTGACAGCCAACCAAATGTATCTTGCCAAGCACTAACTTAAAAACCAATACAGGCTGAAAGAATGTCTACCGTGTGTTTGAGGAGCTAGGATTGAACATGGTGATCAAGTCAAGGATAGAATGAAAACAAAGGCAGATTTACCCCCTCTTCTCTTTCTCACAATGCAAAATATGGTAACTGTCATTTTATCTGCTAAACCTGCAGTAACAGCACACTCCCTCTTCTTGGAGAAAGATCTCTTCCATATCACAGGACTTTGCCCCAGGTGGGAGCAAGGGATCAAGTCAAACCAGTCAGGGTCTCCTATACCTCTAATAGCAGTGATTCATTCAGAGATGAGCATAAAGTCCCCCCATGGGCCAATCAGAGCCTTCCATGTACCTCTTAGGTTAGTTCAAATAAGGCACATTCCCCTTTGTCTTTGGAGTCACAGATATGGGAAGATTTAAATTTCAGCCTGCTTAACTGTCATCTTCCCAAGTCACATGGTGGAAATCTTTCTATATTACAAGAAAAAGAGGCCAACGTGCTAACATAAATAGAAATGAACAGAGATAAGAAACAGAGAGAAGCTGCCAGTGTCACTTAAACCCTTGTACCCAGCTATACCCGAAGTCAACTGTATCCCAGACTTCCAGGTATGTGAGCAAACAAATATCTCTTCTTCAAGAAATTGATTTGGGAAGTCCTTTCTATTACTTGCAGCCGTGGGCTCTGACTCACACAAAGTCCCAACCAACAACATTTCTAACACTTGAAAGCATAAGACCTTGAAAAGAACTGTTTTCAAGATTTGCAAATAACTTAAAGGTTATTGTTCGGATTCAGGTTTACAGTGAACTTACACACAGTGTATAAAAACAGAAAATACTGTCCCAATCATAATATCATACCAGGCCATACAAAGGCAGAGAAAGTAGAATATCCTCCCTAGGGAAGGAAGCAAGAAGGAAGACAGTACCCCTTCCAGAGAAGAGCTTCTGTCTCCCTCTCCACTGAGGGCAGTTGCTATTGCAAGGAAGGATCCTGGAAATCTGCTAACCATGGAAAGAGTCCAAATGTCCATTGACAGATGAATGGATAAAGAAGATGTGTTATGTATATACAATGAAGTATTACTCAGCAATCAAAAAGAATGAAATCTTGCCATCTGCAACAACACGGATAGAACTAGAGGGTATTATGCTAAGTGAAATTAGTCAGCCAGAGAAAGAAAATATCATATGATTTCACTCGTATGTGGAATTTAAGATACAAAACAGATGAACATAGGGAAGGGAAGCAAAAAGAAGATAAAAACAGAGAGGGGGACAAAACGTAAGACTCAAATACAGAGAACAAACTGAGGGTTGTTGGGGGGATAGTGGGTGGAGGGATGGTCTAAATGGGCAAAGGGCATTAAGAAGGACACTTGTTGGGATGAGTACTGTGTGTTATATGTAGGGGATAAATCATTGGATTCTACTCCTGAAATCATTATTGCACTGTATGCTAACAAAGTTGGATATAAATTTAAAAAATAAAAGATGAAAAAAAAAAAAAAGAGTTACTGTAGGGGTGGCTGGGTGGCTCAGTCAGTTAAATGTCCAACCCCTGGTTTCAGCTCAGGTCATGATCTCCTGGTTCGTGAGTTTGAGCCTCACATTGGGCTCTGCACTGACAGCTTGGAGCCTGATTGGGATTCTCTCTCTCCCTCTCTGCTGCTCCCTCACTCTCTCTTTCTCAAAATAAATAAATAAAAACACTTTAAAAGTAAACAAATAAATAAAATGAGTATTATATAAAATTCGTACCACATATCTGTGAAGGTAGATCTCTATGTCCTTTCTTCCCCACTTTTGACCTCTAATTAACCCAAGACAGACCCTTAAAGAATAATTTAATCAAACCCTTGCAAAAAGGTAGTTTTCCAACTTCTATTTTGTCATTATGTAGCTAGAGGTATGCTGAAAAAGAAATACTCAGTAAATGGTCATCTACCTATATTTCTAACAGACTCAAATCTGCACAATTCAAAACTTGGGACCAGAGTGGGATTAAATGAAATACTCTATGTATAATATGAATTATACATTTGGAGAATAATTTGAATTCACAAATTTGATAATAAGAAAATATTTTTCTTCTTTCTTAAAGGTTTAGTCTGTCTTGGAGGGGTTCATGTGGGTCATTTTGTTTTTTGGGAGGAAGGAGCGGATTCAACAGTTATTTGTGAGATGAGGGAAGGAATAAAGAGAAGACTACAACTCACACTAGTGGAAACCTTAAAGAGGACCAGTCTCAAGACTGACCTGATCAGTTCTTCAGGGTCCTGGAGTACTAAGGTATCTGATGCAGCCATTATCACTCCCAAAGTGCCCTAGGGACTTAGAGAGCACCAACATCCACCAAAGACTGTCCTGCATGAGTCCTACCAGATTTTATTCTGAACGGATCCATTCAGATTTGGCCAATTGATACTGCTGAGAAGGAAAGTGTAAATCTTGAGGGGAATGTCAACTCTCATGATTAAAGACAGAATTACCTAAAAACTATATGCAGAGTGATTGTGGGTTCATGAATGTATACTGTCCCCAAACTCATAGAGTTGCAAACACTAAATATGCACTTTAAATATATATATATATATATATATATATATATATATATATATATATATATATAAGAAATAATTCCAAATACATCACAAATCACACACCCAAAAAAGTACATGGAACACCATGGGCAGACTTAGAAGATAATGCTCCTGCAAAGAGGGGAAAAGGGTTGATGACAAACTCTAAGGTAACTAGTCCATGACAGATTCAATTTTGTACATGCTTTTCGTTTGGACATGAAGAAAAGTCACATTCAGAAAGGTTTTTTTCTCATCCTACCCTATAATTTCCATTCATCACCCAAACTCATCAGTAAAATCTAACATGCCTCCAAAGTCTTCTGTGTGGTATACAGAGAACAAAGGGGCAGGGCAGTAAAGGAAAGTATGATTTGCCACACATCTCATGAGTACCTTTTGGTACGCATAGGAACAGGGCTGCTACTGCTCTAGAAAATTGGGTTAAGAGGCAAAATTTGGCTTGTAATAGAAGTGGAGATGTCAAGAAGGAGAACATGATTTGGAGAATATTTGCTGGACAGAAACCTGAGAATAGATATAAAACACTCTCCTTTTTGACCCTCATATACCAGCATAAGAGGACATTTAAGGAGAAGCAAAAACTGGCACCTGAGTTATAGCAGTTATATTGAATGATCTAGATTGGTGAGTTCTTACTCACCAAGGTACTGGTGATCACAATTAAGTGGTTTGGGTTAAAGGAACTGACTCTGGGCTCAGAGGATCTTTGGTTTCCCTCAAGCTGTTCTGTTAAGATTTTTCTGAGATATTTTAATCCTTCTTTGAGACCCTTTGCACATTGGTCTTTGCTTATTAGCCCTGGAAGTGACTGTGTAATATTCTGTTTTCCTCCCACTGGAGTGACCTGATTCGTTATCACGTGTGCTCTCTTGAGTAATTACCTTCTCTAGGCAGAATTAGCACTCTTTGATCTGACCCCTTTGTTCTCTTGTTTGTTGTGACAATGGGAGACATTTCAAAGGTTCTCTGGCTAAAAGAGACTATTCCTGCCTGGAAATGAGTCCAAATGGAATAAAATGAGTCCAAAATGAAAATACATCTAACACTTGCATAGTGTCATTAAATGTCCTTCAGTAGTGGGAACTGTGGTGACCACTTAGGCACTCACTCCAAGACTCAGGCACTCACTCCCTTAACTCCTGGCAGTGCTGTCTGCTCACAGCTGAGAACCTCCCAGGGAACTGGCCTCAGCTGAGGAGGCTGCCTTGACTATTTTCATGTTTGTCTCCCCACCCCAGATCAACCTGCTTCAAAATAGATACAAAGGCTTGGCCCCCTTGCCTTAGTTGGGACAATTTTGAAGGCCACCCAGTTCCAGAACTCCTGTAGGATGGGCTAAAATCATGGCAGATCAATTTCTTGCTCTCTCTTCCTTTTTTATAAAACTTCTATATGCAACCATTCATCTCTAAGTTGTCCCAGGGAACCCAACCTAAAGACTAATACTACTAAGGTTTAATGATCACTCCATTTTCAATATCTTATGGGTTAGATAGATCTCTTGAAATTCATTAGACCTATTGAAATGTGGAAACAGAAATTAATAATTGAGGGCAGATTCTGCCATTAGGAAAGAAATACATAATTCATAATTAAATATTCATTCAAATTATTCGTCATTTTGCATTTAGTAATTTGTATTTACCGACATTTAGCTCTTTTAATAATGAGTTTATAGGAAATATGAATTAGAGGAGAAAATCTCACTGACTTGTTTTATTCAGTTCTGAATATTTCATTTGTCCTAATTTTAGTGCAAAGCATTTCTATATAATTCAAAAAAGCTTGTGCATAACTTACCTTTGTTTTTAGTTTCAAAGCTTTAGCTTCACTGTTAAATATGAAGAATTTTTTTTTTAATCTCAAGAGACACTTCAAGTGTACTTCTGATTTTGTCTGTCCAGCATCCCTTCCTATGGAGAAATTCCCCATCCCTACAACTTATGGTCCTGATGGGGTGTCAGTCATGATGCTGCTCTAGCCCAAGGCATGAGCAGTGATCTGGGCTGTGCAATAAGAGTACTCTATCTCCTTAGCAGAGTGAGTTTATGAACTAAATAAGGTAAAAGAGAATCTTCCCTGGGATTGATATACACATGATAGAAAAGAAAAAGGATGTAGCCATGGACCTTCCTGAGCCACTTTTTCCTCCACATGCCAAGATCTTGCCAACAAAATGAAGCCAAAGCCCAGGGAGAAGCAAAGCTGAAAGATGATATCATTCAAGCCCCTGGTTACAGAGGGGAGGGTGGAGGGGTCCAGCCTGTCTTTTGCACTTCCCAATTATATAAGCCAATAAATTCTATTTTACTTGACAAGTGAGTTGGGTTTTTGTCACTTCAAAAGCCACCTAACACAAAGGTTTTTTTTAATGTTTATTTATTTACTTTTGAGAAAGAAAGAGAGAGAGAGAGAGAGAGAACAAGCAGGGAAGGCACAGAGAGAGAGAAAGAGAGACAGACAGACAGACAGAATCCAAAGCAGGCTCACAGTGCTCAAACCCACAAACCATGAGATCATGACCTGAGCCGAAGTCACTCAATGGATTGAGCCACCCAGGCACCCCATACATCACCAACTTTACACTCACAATCATCCCTCTGAGGACTCAATTTCCAGAACCTTTTTTCTAAGAACAAAGGCAAGGGCCACTGCATTCCATACTCAACTAGACTTTCCCAGTCTTTTTTCCACCCTCCTCTAGCTATTTTCCTTATGCAGCCATAACACCTGATATTTTTAGTCAGCCGGTGCTTACATTTATTCATAAAGCATTACTTTACCATTTTGCAGCAAAAATCATTTCCCATATTTGAGCACAGACCAGTTTCTGTTCAAGAGACTTAAGTCCTGCTGTGCTACATTTTCTTAGTAATTTGTCTGTGTGCAAATGAGCTTTTGGAGTGTGAAACTGCAACCAAAGCGCCGTGGTTTCCCTGATGGCAATTTTTCCCAACTGCTGACATATTGCTTAGCAAAAAAATAGCCTCTGTAGTGCTAAATTTGCAAACCTCAATCTGTTGAGGCAGCAAATATAACATGCTTCATTAGAATAGTGAAGGGAAGTCAGTCATAGGACAATTAATTATGGAAACCTGCCACTCAAGTGCCTAATACATAAGCATCCCAAAGACTCTGTGGTGCTGGCTTTTTAAACTATTTTAAATCTGTTCAAGAATCATAGTGACAAGATTAGCTCATCAAACAAGTGATTTTTGCAGCTCTAGAGTAAAATTATTCTACAAATGAAAAGCTCATGACTTGGGTTATAAAGTGAGTTTAAGTTGATGTTCAACACATCTGTTAACTGCTGACATTTTCATAGGTGCTCAAGAAGCGTGAATATGGAGGCTCAAATAGAAGCACAAGCAGAACACACAGAGTAGACATCTCTTTGGTAGTCACAGGGGAGGCTATGGAGCTTATATAAAGCATGATTTGTACCCTATTTGCATAAGCAATTCTCCATTACAGAATCACAGGATGTTAGAATCAGGAAGCACATAACAGATCATCTAGTATAATTCCTTGAAACTGAGACTCAGGGAGGTATAATGCTTCACCTAAGATTTCACAGCTAGTGAATGACACAGCCAGGAGCGAGCAGATCCATTTCCTTACAATTTGTCTGGAGCCACCTTACTACCTCCCTTCCATAAGCTGTTTCTGAAGCATAAATCACTGGTTTGCTCCAGCCTCTAGGTGTGATTTGGTGGCAAAAGCATTGGACATCGGGTGAGAGAGCCTAGAGGTAAGTCCTGGCCTTGACACTCCAGATTTACGCTCTTGCTCAAATCACGTAACCTTCCTGAGCTTCATTCTCTGCATCTTTGTCTTTTCCTCTATCTTACAGGGCTGTTATTACAATTAAATAAAATAACACATAAAGGTATACATAGTTCTGGTGAACTATAAACCACTTAGCAAATATGAGGTATAATCTATAACCAAATTACAACTGTGGTTAAAAGAAAAAAGTAATCATCAATAGCTGTTCAGTCACTGTTCCTGGCATAGCATTGAGCTAATTTTTCCACAAGAAAATTTCCAAGACAGTGAATCCCTATGTACAAGCAGCTGATATTCCAAAGAACAACAAAGGAGCAAATGAGTTTATGTTCTTCGGGTTACGCAAGTCAGAGTATTTTGCCCATTAAACAAAGATATAATGAATCTGGGAGACTGTCACTTAGGAGGCCTTTGGCTGTGAGGACCAGGAAGCCCTGACTCAGAGTATCCAAAAAAATAAAGGTAGGACAACTTCAGCTATAGTTTCTCAGGGCCCCAGTTCAGCTTCTTAGCAATTCTCTTGGGTCTGCCCTTCTTCATATGTTGTTTCTTCCTCAGCTGGTAGCAAGATGACTATAACTTTTCTGAGTATCACATCCCAACAGGATAAAGTTGTTGAAAAGGTCTACATCTTTAGTGTCTCCTACTTAAAAGCAGAGAAGCTTTTCCAGAAGCCTCCAGTAGGCCTATATCTCTTTAGCTTGAACTGGATAACACAGAACTACTATGAATGGCTTAGGATAATTAGAATGCATTTGCCTGAGTGGCAGATGGAGCCAACTTTTCTTTGGGCTTAAGTTGTATGGTGAAGAGTTGGATACTTCAGCAAAATCAGGAAGAAGAGATGGGAGATTCTGGTGCCATACCTTCCTCATTGTTCTGTGTCTTTGTCATTAGTCATGCCTCCTAGGCAGCAATTATCAATAAAGGTGGTGGCCCTGGCAGAAGCACAGCTTGTCAATTATTAAACAGTGGGGAGTCCCTAGAAACTAAATCAGCTGGAGTTTGGTCAGTATTTTGTTTCTCTGTTGTATGCTACCTTGCTGGGTGGCATTAGGAGAACCATGCTGAAAACATAAAAGCAAGGTGTAAATAATTATAAGTTTAGGGGCGCCTGGGTGGCGCAGTCGGTTAAGCGTCAGACTTCAGCCAGGTCACGATCTCGCGATCCGTGAGTTCGAGCCCCGCGTCAGGCTCTGAGCTGATGGCCCAGAGCCTGGAGCCTGTTTCCGATTCTGTGTCTCCCTCTCTCTCTGCCCCTCCCCCGTTCATGCTCTGTCTCTCTCTGTCCCAAAAATAAATAAACGTTGAAAAAAAAATTTAAAAAAAAATTATAAGTTTAATGGAGAAAACAGATTTTCAGAAATCTAGAAAGAAGAGCAGCATCAGTTTGGAAATTGTGGAAACTTATTATCTGAGGTAGAGAAAATGGCATCAGATGGATCCAAGAATGACATAGGAAATGTGTTTGAACACATGAGGGAGGTCAAGCAAAAAGTGAAAAATCAAAGAGCAAGGTTGTCATGACAGTCCAAATGGAGAAAGACATTCACATTCAAAACAAGCTTGAGAAAACTGCAAAAGCAGGGGCACCTGGGTGGCTCAGTCAGTTAAGCGTTGGACTCTTGATTTCTGCTCAGGTAATGATCTTGGGGTTTGTGAGTTAGAGCCCAGAGTCAGGCTCTGTGCTGGCAGCATGGAGCATGCTTGGGATTCTCTATCTTCCTCGCTCTCTGCGCCTCTCCCTCTTGTGCTCTCTCTCAAAATAAATACACTGAAAGAAAGAAAGAAAGCTAGCTGTAAAAGCAAAAAGAAAACCACTGGAGAGCCAGATCTGGCTCTTGGGCTGCCAATCTTTGACTATTGGTTGAGAGGACTCAACCAATTAGATTGAAGATGTCTAATTTCTAATATTCAAATGTAGAAACATTTGCAGAAGCCTAAAGTTTGGTAATTTTTTTTTCTAAAACATTTCCATCCTTTATTTTTTTTATTTAAAATTTTCATATATCCAATTCTTTTCTAAAAAAAAAAATTCTATTTGGTTCTATTTCATTTGTATGGATTTCACATATCATATCAACTGTAAAGAGTTTATCTAAATTATTATCCCAAACAACTTTATGTTTTGAACACTGATTCTCAATATAAGTAAAATAGCCCATATTCCTCAGCAGTAAGATTCTTAAATAACCAGGCAATTCAATCATCCTGTCCATTTCTACTCAAGTGGCACTGAATTGAGCAGGAATTTAATGTACTTTTGTTCTATCCAGTGAATCAAAGATGGCTACTTTCCACCTCTCTTTTAAGCATTCTTAGCTCTATGTGCCAAAAGTATTCAAAGAGAGTGGATGTTTCCTACACGATTTTATACAGGGTTTTGTTTTACAACCATAGTGCTAATAGTCACCCTGCAGCTCAGCTTTGCAATCTTATTTCTTCTCATACTATTCTTCACCCCAAATTGAATTACCATAAAAGACAACTGCAGTCACTTTCTCAACCATGTCAGGAGACCAGGGAGATGACTGCATAAATGTCAAAATAAGTCAGCGTTCATAAATGCATTGAGACAGGGCAAACGTACCTGAATCTATTTTTGGCTGGCGAAAACTCTTACCATTTTTGGCGGTGTGAACAGTCACGCGCCTGCAATCTCAGCTCAATGCAAACGCCGGCAGTAGCTTTGATTTGTTTCTATGGTTTCAAATCACTGCAGATGACACTCGTGATGCAGCTTACAGTAATGTCTCCTGCTAAAAGTCAGGTTGTGACACCCTCCTTCTCCAGCTCCCTTTAAGAAATACTGCCACAAAGCCAGCAATTCTGATTTCTCAGTTGTTTTTGTTTTTTTTTTAAATCACTACTTTAAGTGCCTGATATTTCGTTAATTATGGTCTACAGAGAAAAAGAGTTTGGGTTTGGTTAATGAAATATCTAAGTACTAAACAGGAAAAATGTGAGTTTTGAATTTCAAGAATAAAGCACTAAGACTCCTTTTATGTTACCTGGCTGATTCTCCTGACTCAATAATCATCATTGATATTTAATGAGACCTCAATGCACCTGCTCCAATCTTTCATTTGGTTAGTATTTTGTTATGTAACTATTCACTTTGGTCAGTTGAAAACATTTAAATGGAACATTATCAGATAAGTCAAATACATAAGGGTATCTCTAAGAAATTTGACAAGCCAGGGGCACCTGGGTGGCTCAGCTGGCAAAGCATCCAACTTCAGCTCAGGTCATGATCTCACAGTTCATGAGTTCGAGCCCTGCCTGGGGCTCTGTGCTGACAGTTCAGAGCCTGGAGCCTGCTTTGGATTCTGTGTCTTCTTCTCTCTGCCCTCCCCCTGCTCACTCTCTCTCTCTCTCTCTCTCTCTCTCAAAAATAAATTAACATTAAAAAATTTTTTAACGAATTTAAGAAGTTGCAATCAAAGTTAGATGTATTCATGATGATGAGGGTAGCAAGAAGAAAAAAGAATTTATTATGATGAGAATAAGAAGAAAAAATTTGGGGGGGATTCTAGACCCACAACCTCCTGCCATAATCAATTTGTGAGAGACATTTGCAGAATGGATACTCTACAAATATATATACTTTATTCTATAGGGCTTAGACTAAAAATTCCTATGAGACTCTCACTCTTAATGCAATGGGTTGAATAATGTCCCCAAAAACTTCATGTCTGCTCAGAACCTTGGAAGTTCATTCTATTTGGAAATAAAGTCTTTGCAGAGATAATTAGTTAGGATGAGGTCATACTGAAGCATGGTGTTGGGGACCTATATCCAATCACTGTGGTCTTATAAGAAAAGAACAGACACATGAGCAGAAGAAAAGAACAGAGCAACACATGAGGAAGAAGTCTATGTGACAACAGAGGCAGATATTGGAGTTATGTAGCTATATGCCAAAGAACACTGAGGATTACCAGAAACCACGAATAGCTGGGACAGAGGCATGGAACAGATTCTCCCTCAGAGCCTCCAGAAGACATCAACCTTGATAACCCCGTGATTTCAGACCTCTGGCGTCCAAAACTATGAGAAAAGAAATTCCTATTGTTTTAAGTCACCCAGTTTGTTGTACTTTGGTTACAATAGCCCCAGGAAATTAATACACCTTGTAGGGGGCTGAGCCGTATATGCCATAAGAAGTCCCTTTGCCTATTTTCCTAAGTCCTAGACTAAAAGTTGCCCCATAGCTCCTTTCTTTAAGCCTACATCCCACTGTTAGCCATCAAAGTCTTCTACCTTCCACAGAAGAATGACCAACTCAAAGAAAAGAGAGTTTTTTCTTAAAGTCTTGAGCATACGCAACCTAATAGTCCATCCATACCTCCATTCCCACTAGATTCCACCTTGACCCTGATAGACAGCTAGAGAATCCCTTCCAAGTCAGAGGCTCCACCCATACCAAGGCCTTCTTATAATATCAGCTAAAGGGGAATTTATTTTTTTTTTTAACATTTATTCATCTTTGAGAGACAGAGAGAGACAGAGCATGAGCGGGGAAGGGGCAGAGAGAGAGGGAGACACAGAATCCGAAGCAAGCTCCAGGCTCCGAGCTGTCAGCACAGAGCCCAAGGCAGGGCTTGAACTCATGAACTGCAAGATCATGACCTGAGCCAAAGTCAGACACTCAACTGAGCCACCCAGGCACCCCAGCTAAAGGGGAATTTAAAGAAAGGAATTTAAAGAGCAGTCCAAGTTAAAGAAAGGGTTCTTATCTCTTTGGGTTTTTTTAATTTTATTTTTTAAAGGTATAATTGACATATAACATTGTATTGACTTCAGGTGTACAAAAATTGATTTGATATTTGTATATGTTGCAAAGTGATCACCACAATAAATCTAGTTCCTATCTGTCCCCATACAGAGCTAACCTTTAAGATTTACTCTCTTGGGGTGCCTGGGTGGTTCAGTTGGTGAAGTGTCCAACTCTTGATTTTGGCTCAGGTCACGATTGCATGGTTCGTGAGATCCAGCCCTGTGCTGGACTCTGAATGACAGTGCAGAACCTGCTTGGGATTCTCTCCCTCTCTCTGTCTCTGCCTCTCCTCAGCTCTCTCTTTCTCAAAAATAAGCTTAAAAAATATTTACTCTCCTGACAACTCTCAAGTATGTACTACAATATTACAGACTATAGTCACCATACTGTATATTATATCCCATGACTTATTTACTGTATAACCAGAAGCTTATACCTCTTGATCCCCTTTACCATTTTACCCATGCCCCAGCCTCCCTCCCCTCTAGCATTTGCCATGCTCTTCTCTAAGAGTTTTGTTTTGCTTTTTTTCATTTTTGTTTCTAGATTCCACATATAAGTGAAGTCACACAGTGTTTGTCTTTCTCTATCTGACTTATTTTGCTTACCATAATACCTTCAAAGTCCATCCATGTTGTCACAGATAGCAAGATTTCATTATTTTCTATGGCTGAATATTAGCACATCTTCTTTATCCATTTATCCATCAATGGATATTTAGGCTGTTTCCATGCCTTGGCTATTATAAGTAATGCTGCAATTAACATAAGGGTACATATACCTTGCCAAATTAGTGTTTTCATTTTCTTTGTATAAATACCCAGAAGTGGAATTTCTGATCATATGGTAGCTCTATTTTTAATGTTTTGAGGAACCTTCATACACTGTTCCCCAGTGGCTGTACCACTTTACATTCCCACCAACAATAGGCCATTGTCCTCTTTTCTCCACATCCTCACCAATACGTATTTCTCGTCTTTTTGATAATAGCCATTCTAACATGTGTGAGGGAACATCACATTGTGGTTTTAATCTGCATTTCCCTAATGATAAGTGATGCTGAGCATCTTGCCATGTGACTATTGGCCATCTGTATTCTTTGGGAAAATGTCTATTCAGCTCCTCTGCCTATTTGTTAATTGAATTATTTGGTTTGTTTGTTGCTTGCTTTGTCTGCTGCTATTGAGTTATGTGAGTTCTTTATACATTTTGGATATTAACCACTGAGGTTAGGTCATCAGTTAACTTGAAGAGAACAGTTTCCATGCAGTAATGGCAAGTATCTGTTGCCATGGTTTTAAGAGAAAAGGAAAAGAGAGAAATTGATGACAGTCAGTACAGGCAGTGCTTTTAAGGAAGTTTGCTGCAGAAGGGAGAAAAGAAGCTGAGTGTTAGTTATTGAGGAAACAGAGTCAAGATACTTTTTTTTATAAGCTAATTGAAATAATCCAGTAAAAAAAAAAAATGGAAAAAAAAATGATGTAGGAGAAAGAGGAGAGAATTTCTGGAATGCTGTCCTTGAGTAGACAAGAGGGGATAGTATCTAAAGACAAGTAAAGAAGCCAGCTTTAGATTGGAATATGGGGAGTTCATCTGCAGGAACAGGTAAGAAGGCAGACAGAAGTGTTAATGCTTTTAAGTAAGTAGATGTGGTGGTGGAAGTCTATGAAAATTTTCTTCTGATTGGTTCCATTTCTCAGTAAAGGATGAAGTATGACCATCAGCTGAGCACAGGAGGGATGATGAGGTTTAAGTAAAATGAAGAAAGCTCCCATATAATCACCTAGAAAAGAGAGATGAAGTAGCCTAGGAATGTATAGAATGTTTACCTGATAGAATTAAGGGCCCACTTGAGGTTCATGATCAGAATTTCAAGAGAGCTGAGGTAACTTGGTTTAGTGTTTTTTTCTTCAGTGGATCAGATGCAGGTTCAGAAAAATAGTGATTTGGACTTAACCAGAATGTAGTTTTGCCAAAAAAAAAAAAAAAAAATAGCACAAAGAGAAGGGAAAAAGAATGAAGGATGTATGCAAGAGAGGGCATGTAATAACTGACCATTAAACTTAGGCTGGGAAAGGAGAGAATAAAGATATAAAAAAAAAAAGGAAAATTGGAAATGTTATGGAATTGATGGAAATGAAGACTCCAGTGGAGTCAAAAGATTGCTGGAATTAAAATGCTGGAAGGAGTGAGATAAGGAAGATAAGAGGTGGTGTTGAGAAAGAGGGACATGAAATTCAGGTTAAAGACATGCAATTATTGGTGATAAAAAAAAAATCAAGGGTATGATTACAGCATTGAGTGGCTTGAAGGCAAGAATAGAGAACACCACTGAAGGGAAAGACTTCAAAGCACTGAGTGACCAGGCTGCTGTACATTGAAACCATCAAGAATTGAGACAAGAGTTGTGTAGGAGTAAATAACATGATTCAGGAGTTAAAATTACAAAAAAGTGAGGGGTGTTGACAGCAACAATGAGTCATATAATTTGATGACATGAAATTCAAAAAGATCAAGTTTCAAGGAGGAAAGAGGGAGAATGAAAAGAGTCAATGGTGAACAAGGAAGATAAGACCTACTCAATCTCCAGACCAAGTGGAAGGAAGAAATAACTACCACTGTTCAGCACTGGAGAAAGTCACATTTTCATTAGAGAAAGAACGTGCAAGAAATGTTGAAAATCCAGATTGAGAACACAAATGACATAAATCACACTGTGGGCACTATGGGTTTCTGAAGTTGGGGAGGGTGGCAAAAGGACACATAGAATCTAAAGATGATTACAGCGAGGAGGATAGGGAAGCAGGAGTATGTGGAGCTTTATGGTTCATAAATAGGTATAAAGAGCATCCTGAGCACAATGCTTTATTTGCCCATTCTTTTCCAGATCCACATTTGCACAGTCTTTATCAGTTCTCTATATCACAGCAAGTGTGATCTTATACAAATGTTAATTTGACCATATCATTCCCTTTCTTAAATCTCTTTAATGGTATCTACTAATTTTAGTATAAAGACTAAACTCCTTATTGTAATTCACAAAAATATGCACAAGCACTGTTAGCTCTCCAGACTCAACACATGCATTTGCTTTGTGCACTCCAGTCATGACACTGCCTTTTTAATATTCTAAAACACTCTAAACTCTTTCCTATCTCACAGACTTTGTACTTCCTTCTGCCTAGAATACTTCCCTTCCCACATAAACCCCAGGTTTGGTCTACTTAATTCCCACTTGTCCTTCAGATTTCAGGTCGAACTCTCACCCAGGTAGGTCAAGCTCCCCTGTTTGATGATCTCACAGAACTCTTTGCTTTCATAGCACTTATAATAGTTTACAATTATGTATTTGTGATTATCTGGTTCATGTCTGTCAACCTCACTAGATAAATCCCATAAGGACAAAGATAATATCTGTTGTTTTTACCATTACATGCCCAGAACCTCATTAACCTGATGCTTAGTGCATGTTCAATCAATATTTATTAAATGACTTGATCCAGAAGACATTGTCTCTAGGGACACCTGGGTGGCTCAGTTGGTTAAGCGCCAACTTCGGCTCAGGTCATGATCTCACAGTTCGTGGGTTTGAGCCCTGCATCGGGCTCTGCGCTGACAGCATGGAGCCTGGAGCCTGCTTCAGATTCTGTACCTCCCTCTCTCCCTGCCCCTCCCCCACTCACGTTCTGTGTGTGTCTCTCTCTCTCAAAAATAAATATTAAATTTTTTTTTTGAAAAAGATATTGTCTCCAGCAGTACAATGACACGAATATCATTAGCCTTAAGCCATCCATGTCAATGTTCCTCCTTCCTATTGATGGAGAAATCAATAGATTTCTATTTCTATTAGCTCCACTAATAATTAAGGAACATGGAATCACAAAGTATGCCATTACTACAGATATAAAACTACATGTTATTTTTATATTTTTATTTGAAACTAATAAAGCTTGATAGTTTTTTATTTGAAAATAATAAAGCTTGATAGTTTTTATATACAGAAATGAAAAGAGAGGGAACTTCTTTGTCTACTAATGCTGTCCTGGGAGTGGCCTAGATCTCCTGCTCACAGTAACTTTAAAGCTAATTAACTAATTTTTAAAAAATGGATGAAATGAACAAAGTACCAACAAAATAGTAAGGAATTACCAGACCAAAAGAAAAAAGAAAAGAACAGTTTAAAAGAGAAGAAAACAGAGGAGCCAAGATGGTGGAACAGCATGAAAGTTTTTTTGTGTGTCTCGCATCCATGAAATACAGCCAGATCAACTCTAAACCATCCTGCACACCTAGAAAGCTGATCTGAGGATTAACACAACAATCTGCACACATCTGAACCACAGAACTCAGCAGGTACGCGGCACTGAGGGGTGAACTGGGGGAGAGAGAAGCCACGAAGGGCAGAGAGCTGTTTTTGCATCCAGAGAGGATGGAGATGGGGGTGGGGGGAGAATACGGGAAAATCACCCTTCCCTTGGCCAAAAGCAGCTGGAGAGAAAGTGGAAAAGTGGAAACAGCCGCAGGGACTGAACTAAAAAGGGAAAAAGGAGAAAGGAGATGGCTTAAATTCCATTAAGATTCTATAAACAGAGGGGAAAGCAGAGTCTGAAACTCTACAGCTCCATACCTGGTGGTGCTCTGGTGGGAAGGGCAAATCCCCAGGAGCAGAGTGAAGTCCGGGGCTTCAAGCCACATGAGGAAAAGCGGTTCCCCTGCTGGGAGGACGTCTCGTAGAGGCTGTGTGGCTCCCCCAAATGCAAAGGCGCCAGTGGACCCAGGAGAACAACCACATTCGCTGGTGCTGGAACAAGGTCATTGAGGGTGAAGCCTGGTGCCAGATGCGTATTGTGATTTGCCATAATCCCTGAAACGCTGCTGCCACATGATTGTGTGAACTTTTTCTGGGGTGGACTGGCACCTGGCCGCAGTCTCTGGGCCTCAGCAGCAGCACTGTCCCGCGAATGTTCCTGGGTGCGGCTGGCAGCTAGCCATTGCTCGGTGAGACCCTCCCACAGAGAGGCAGAAAGGGTCAAAGCCGCAGTCCCACAGAAGTAAGGGGTCGGGGGGAAAAACAGCTGCATCTGAGACGAAACTCAGGAGAGAGGTGCTGCCTGGGGCTTGGTCACGACAGTGTAAAAGCAGGGAGTGGACGGAAGCTGAAGGCAAAGGACAGGTGCGCGATTGCTGGTCGGGAAGAACAGAGGTTTGATACTAGAGATTGGTAGGTGGGCGACGCCATTTTCACCGTTCCCGCGCATGCGCATACACATCCACAAGCACCGCAACAATCCACCCTAGTAAGCTAAGCAGCTCCATCTAGTGGAGAACGGAGCCATTACACCAAGCCCCGCCCAACTGGGCCCAACTCACTCTTCAGGAACCCAAGTCTCTCTGCCTGCTTAGTTTACAGACTATAAAGCGCTTCATAGTTTGGCTTCTAGGGGAAAACAAAGCAATTTCAATCATATTTCAGTCTGTTCGCTGGTCCATCTAATCAATTTTTTTCCTTTTATTTTTCTCTTTTTCATTTCTTTTCTTTTTCTTGAATACAGAAAGAGAAAAAAGTGTTTATTTTCAATTTTTATTAAAAATATTTTTCTTTCATTTTTTTCTATATTTTTTACTTCTGTGTAAATTTTTCCAAATTCTATTTTACTTTCATCTTTTCATTTTATTCTATTTCAGTGTATTCATTTCTTCAAATTTTCAAATGATTTTTTTTTCTTTCCCCTTTTTTCTCTAATCTATCAAGCCCCTTTCAACACCCAGACCCAAACACGCCTAGTATCTAGCATCATTGATTTGATTGTGTGTGTGTGTGTGTGTGTGTTGTTTTAACTTTTGAATTTTAATTTTTTAAATTTTAATCATCTTTAATTTTTTTTACCTCAATAATTCCTTTCTCCCTTTAAAATGACGAAACGAGGGGCGCCTGGGTGGCGCAGTCGGTTAAGCGTCCGACTTCAGCCAGGTCACGATCTCGCGGTCCGGGAGTTCGAGCCCCGCGTCGGGCTCTGGGCTGATGGCTCGGAGCCTGGAGCCTGTTTCCGATTCTGTGTCTCCCTCTCTCTCTGCCCCTCCCCCGTTCATGCTCTGTCTCTCTCTGTCCCAAAAATAAATAAATGTTGAAAAAAAAAAATTTAAAAAAAAAAAATGACGAAACGAAAGAATTCACCCCAAAAGAAAGAGCAGGAAGAAATGACAGCCAGAGACTTAACTAACACAGATACAAGCAAGATATCTGAACCAGAATTTAGAATCACTTAAATAAGAATACTAGCTGGAGTCAAAAATAGATTAGAATCCTTTTCTGCGGAGATAAAAGAAGTAAAACCTAGCCAGAATGAAATAAAAAATGCTATAACAGCTGCAATCTCTAATGGATGCCACGGTGGCAAGGATGGATGAGGCAGAGCAGAGAATCAGCAATATAGAGAACAAACTTCTGGAGAATAATGAAGCAGAAAAAAAGGGGCAGACTAAGGCAAAAGAGCACGATTTAAAAATTAGAGAAATAAGTGACTCATTAAAAAGGAATAACATCAGAATCATAGGGGTCCCAGAAAATGAAAAGAAGAAAAAGGGGTAGAAGGGTTATGTGAGCAAATCATAGCAGAAAACCTTCCTAACCTCGGGGAAGACAAAGACATCAAAATCCAGGAAGCACAGAGGACTCCCATTAGATTCAACAAGAACTGACCAACAAACCATATCATAGTCAAATTCACAAAATACTCAGGCAAGGAAAGTATCATGAAAGCAGCAAGGGAATAAAAGTCCTTAACCTACAAGGGAAGACAAATCAGGTTCACAGCAGACCTATCCACAGAAACTTGGCAAGCCAGAAAGGAGTGGCAGGATACACTCAATGTGCTGAATCAGAAAAATAGGCAACCAAGAATTCTTATCCAGCAAGGCTTTCATTCAAAATAGAAGGAGATTAAAAGTTTCCCAAACAAAAATTAAAGGAGTTCATGACCACTAAACCAGCTCTGCAAGAAATTTTAAGGGGGACTCTCTGAGGGCAGAAAAGATGAAAGAAAAGAAAGAAAGAAAAAAAGAGAAAGAAAGAAAGAAAGAAAGAAAGAAAGAAAGAAAGAAAGAAAGAAAAGAAAGAAAAGACAAGACAAGACTGAAAGCAACAAAGACTAGAAAGGACCAGAGAACACCACCAGAAACTCCAACTCTATAAGCATCATAATGGCAATAAATTCATATCTTTCAGTACTCACTCTAAATGTCAACAGACTCAATGGTCCAATCAAAAGACATAGGGTAACAGAATGGATAAGAAAACAAGATCCATCTATATGCCGTTTAAAAGTGACCCACTTTCGACCTAAAGATATCTTCAAATTGAAAGTGAGGGGATGGAGAACCATCTATCATGATAATGGTCAACAAAAGAAAGCTGGAGTAGCCATACTTATATCACACAATCTAGACTTTAAAATAAAGGCTGTAACAAGAGATGAAGAAGGGCATTATATCATAATTAAGGCGTCTATCCACCAAGAAGACCTAACAATTGTAAATATTTATGCTCCAAATGTGAGAGCACTCAAATATATAAATCAATTAATCACAAACATAAAGAAACTCGTTAATAATAGTACAATAATAGTAGTGGACTTCAACACCCCACTTACAACAATGGACTGATCATCTAATCAGAAAATCAACAAGGAAACAATGGCTTTGAATGACACACTGGACCAGATGGACTTAACAGATATATTCAGAACATTTCATCCTAACGCAGCGGAATATACATCTTCTCCAGTGCACATGGAACGTTCTCCAGAATAGACCACATACTGGGACACAAATCAGCCCTCAACAAGTACAAAAAGATCAAGATCATACCATGCATATTTTCAGACCACAACACTATGACACTCGAAATCAACCACAAGAAAAAATTTGGAAAGGTAACAAATACTTGGAGACTAAAGAACATCCTACTAAAGAATGAATGGGCTAACCAAGAAGTTAAAGAGGAAATTAAAAAGTACATAGAAGCCAATGAAAATGGTACAACACAACCCAAAACTTCTGGGACGCAGCAAAGGCGGTCATAAGAGGGAAGTATATACCAATCCAGGCCTTTCTAAAGGAAGAAAGATCTCAGATACACAACCTAACCTTACGCCTTAAAGAGTTGGAAAAAGAACAACAAATAAAACCCAAAACCAGAAGAAGACAGGAAATCATAAAGATTAGAGCAGAAATCAATGCTATCAAAAACAAAACAAAACAAAAAAAAATCCAGTAGAACAGATCAATGAAACCAGAAGCTGGTTCTTTGAAAGAATTAAAAAAATTGATAAACCACTAGCCAGTTTGATCAAAAAGAAAAAGGAAAGGACCCAAATAAATAGAATTAAGAATGAAAGAGGAGAGATCACAACCAACACAACAGAAATAAAAACAATAAGAGAATATTATGAGCAATTATATGCCAATAAAATGGGCAATCTGGAAGAAATGGACAAATTCCTAGAAACATATACACTACCAAAACTGAAACAGGAAGAAATAGAAAATTTGAACAGATCCATAACCAGTAAAGAAATCGAATTTATAATCAAAAATCTCCCAAAAAACAAGAGTCCAGGGCCAGATGGCTTTCGTGGGGAATTCTACCAAACATTTAAGGAAGAGTTAACACCTATTCTCTTTAAGCTGTTCCAAAAAATAGACATGGAAGGAAAACTTCCAAACTCTTTTTATGAAGCCAGCATTTGATTCCAAAACCAGACAGAGACCCCCACTAAAAAGGAGAACTATAGACCAATTTCCCTGATGAACAAGGACGCAAAAATCCTCAACAAGATATTAGCCAACCAGATCCAACAATACATTAAAAAAATTATTCACCATGACCAAGTGGGATTAATACCTGGGATGCAGGGCTGCTTCAATATCCACAAAACAATTAATGTGATTCATCACTTCAATAAAAGAAAGGACAAGAACCATATGATCCTCTCAATAGATGCAGAGAAAGCATTTGACAAAATACAACATCCTTTCTGGATAAAAACCCTCAAGAAGGATCATACTTCGAGATCATAAAAGCTATATACAGGGGCGCCTGGATGGCTTAGTTGGTTAAGCTTCTGACTTCAGCTCAGGTCACGATCTCGTGGTCCGTGAGTTCGAGCCCCGTGTCGGGGCTGATGGCTCAGGCTCAGATCGTGGAGCCTGCTTCTGATTCTGTGTCTCCCTCTCTCTCTGCCCCTCCCCCGTTCATGCTCTGTCTCTCTCTGTCTCAAAAATAAATAAACATTAAAAAAATTTTTTTTTAATTAAAAAAAAAAGCCATATACAAAGAGACCCAACGCTAATATCATCCTCAATGGGGAAAAACTGAGAGCTTTCCCCCTAAGGTCAGGAACAAGACAGGGATGTCCACTCTCACCACTGTTATTCAACATAGTATTGAAGTCTTAGCTTCAGCAATCAGACAACACAAAGAAATAAAAGGCATCCAGATCAGCCAGGAAGAAGTCAAACTTTCACTCTTTGCAGATGACATGATACTCTATATGGAAAACCCAAAAGATTCCACCAAAAAACTGCTAGAACTGATTCATGAATTCAGCAAAGTTGCAAGATATAAAATCAATGCACAGAAGTCAGTTGCATTCCTATACACCAATAATGAAGCAACAGAAAGGGAAATCAAGGAATCTATCCCATTTACAATTGCACCAAAAACCATAAAATACCTAGCAATAAATCTAACCAAAGAGCTGAAAAATCTATACACTGAAAACTATAGAAAGCTTATGAAAGAAATGGAAGACACAAAAAAAATGGAAAAATATTCCATGCTCCTGAATAGGAAGAACAAATATTGTTAAAATGTCAATACTACCCAAAGCAATCTATATATTCAATGCTGTCCCTATCAAAATAACACCAGCATTCTTCACAGAGCTAGAATAATCCTAAAATTTGGATGGAACCAGAAAAGACCCCAAATAGCCAAAGCAATCTTGAAAAAGAAAACCAAAGCAGGAGGCATCACAATCCCAGACTTCAAGATATCCTACAAAGCTGTAATCATCAAAAGAGTATGGTACTGGCACAAGAACAGACTCTCAGATCAACGGAACAGAACAGAGAACCCAGAAATGGGCCCAGAAACGTATGGCCAACTAATCTTTGACAAAGCAAGAAAGAATATTCAGTGGAACAAAGACAGTCTCTTCAGCAAGTGGTGCTGGGAAAACTGGACAGCAACATGCAGAAGAATGAACCTGGACCACTTTCTTACACCATACATAAAAATAAACTCAAAATGGATGAAAGACCTAAATGTAATATAGGAAGCCATCAAAATCCTTGAAGAGAAAGCAGTCAAAAACCTCTTTGACCTCAGCCACAGCAACTTCTTACTCAACATGTCTCTAGAGGCAAGGGAAACAAAAGCGAAAATGAACTATTGGGACCTCATCAAAATAAAAAGCTTCTGCACAGTGAAGGAAACAATCAGCAAAACTAAAAGGCAACCGACGGAATGGGAGAAGATATTTGCAAACAACATATCAGATAAAGGGTTAGTATCCAAAATCTATAAAGAATTTATCAAACTCAACACCCAGAAGACAAATAATCCAGTGAAGAAATGGGCAAAAGACATGAATAGACACTTCTCCCAAGAAGACATCCAGATGGTGAAAAGAAACTCCAATAAACCTAGATTTTTGGCTCTCTCAAAAAAACAGAAATATTTGGCAATACTAGCCCTATTTTTACCTGGAAATAATCAGGTACAGCTGAGGAATAGCTGTTCCATTTAGATAGAGTGGAACACTCTAGAGTGGAGTACTCTCCTGTTTCCTAGAGTCTCTGCCACCCTGGCCAAGTGTCCCTTGCTATTTATCTGTATATGTTCTTTCTTTCTCCCTCTTAAACTTGAGAGAAAAATAAAATACTTGTTCTATGTCTCAGATGAAGGAAAACAGTAAATTGGACAAAGAGTGGTCTATATGTTACGAAAAATGGAGGAAAGCACATAACTGGTGGAAATGGCGAGTATCACTTTGTGGTTAGTATGCCAATATCTGGTCAGCTTCACTCCTTTATATTACTCACCTAGCTAGGTAGGTGTTGTTAATGACCTCTCAGTTACAGTCACATCCAAGTGGTTTGGGAACAGTCTGTCACCTTCTAGGAACTTTCCCAATTCATACTCTGTTACGTGATGACTTTACAATTTAACTTTCAGAATACAATCTTCTCTACTTCCCAAGTTTCTGGGAAGGACCTCAGTAACCCCCGAATGCTAACAGAACTTAAAAGTTGTAATTGCTACTTATTCTATACCTTAAACTTTAACTGAAATTCAGCTAAGACCCCTATTCTATTTTCTCCTCATTTCCTCCTCCCAAAATAAGCTGTTACTGAATGTTAAATAAGAAAAAAGTTGACAGGAATATTCATACTGTGACCACAAAATATACTCATAAGTTGATATCTCAAGTGTAAGTCAATCCTCATAAATATTTGTCCAAACATTATTACTGTATATGGGGCAAAACAGACTTAAGATTGTTTTGTCTAACGCCCTGGCAACAGTTACTTACCATAATGTTGTCCCGGCTCTTTGAGGAAGTTATCACCAGTGAGATTTATAATCCTACAAGGCTAAATCCCAGCCTAAACCCACAAGAGCAAGACTATGTCATTTAACCCATGTATCCCCAACCCAGCATTAAACCTGACTCATTAATGAATGAACAAGCAGACACTGAAGCCTATCTTCAATCTTGCCTCTTCTACTATAATACTCTCATGTGGTGTTTATAGTCGGGCTTCTGTCCTGACATTTACTGATGCTAAAATATATCATTCCAAAGTTCTTAAATGGTAATTCTATCATAAGACCCCAGAATTGTCTACATTTATTTAAATATGTTTCCAGAAAGGAGTTGATTTTCCTTTTGTGAATAAAGATTGTGTATACAAATGATTAAGATTTAAAATTGGAGATGCTGTGTCAGAGTACATAGTTTATACAGATGTTCCCCAACTAATCAATTCAACTTACAGGTTTTCGACTCTTCCATGGTGCAAAACCAATAAACATTCAGTAAATTTTGAATTTTCAGCTTTTCTTGGGCTGGTTAATACACAATACGATGATCTCTTATGATGCTGGGCTGCTCCCAGTCAGCCACGTGATCACGAGGGCTAGCCCAACTGTAGGCTAATAGAAGTGTTCTGAGCACATTCAGGGTAGGCTAAGCTATAATATTTAGTAGGTTAGGTGTATTAAATGCATTTTAGACTTACAATAATAGGTTTATCAGGACTTAACCCCACCATAAGCTGAGAAGATGTGTACTAGCTTACAATCTTCACACCATCTTAGAGATTAAAATTAGCAAAAGAACTGCTTCAAGATAATAATACAAATTAGATGTGTGAGTTTGTAAGGTTGTCAGTGTGGGAAGGCAGAGAGGTCCCCAAAACATAGGGATAAAAGCTTAGGAAACTTTTTCTGAACACCATCTGTGTTTTAAAAGAAAGGCACATAAGCATGATTTCTTTTGTTTAGACTCAACCATGAGAGAGCGCAAGAAGGGCCAGAAGTGTTTGTGTCTAATCCAACAAAGCTTTAATAGAGCAGTATTTGTTTTAGGGGTTAGTCGTATAAACATATGTGAATTATGTTTGCTCTTTAAGTGCTACTTAAATATATAAGAAAGGATAAAGTACATTTCTGCAGATAATAGAACATAGGCCAAGATCATACACTGGTTAATAGCATAGCAGGACTAGAACCAGGTCTCCAAAGTCCAAGTCTGGTAGTCTGCCCTCCAACATACCACACCATTAGGTTACAAATGGAGAACAAATTGGTATGCAGAAAGTTCAGTGTTTCACTTGTGACACTGTTGCCAACTTCAAGAAAGTTCTTACACGGGTAGTAGAGGCTAGAGTGACCAAGTCACTCATGGGACATATAATGAGGCTACTTAAGTTGACACACCATTGTTTTGTGTTTTTATTTATTTATTTTGAGTGTGAGAGAGACAGTGTGTGTGTGTGAGGGGAAGGGCAGAGAGAGGGGGAGAGAGAGAGAGAGAGAGAGAGAGAGAGAGAGAGAGAGAGAGAATCACACGCAGGCTCGGCACTGTCAGTGCAGAGCCCGATGTGGGGCTAGATGCCACAAACTGTGCGATCAGGACCGGAGTCAAAATCAAGAGTTGGACACTCAAATGACTGAGTCACCCAGGTGCCCCAACACACCTTTATTTTTTATCACGTTAATTCAAGTAGATTTTGGCCTAATATCTGAAAGAGTAACTGCATCACCCAAGGCATTCAGTATATTAGCAACACAACTACCCCAATAACGATCCTGTGTGCTCTAAATGAAACACTTCCCATCATTGTAAGGGTGCAGGTCATTCCAAATATGTAAGTTAATTATAAACTAGTTCAGGTGTGCAATATTAAGAAAGGTCGTATTGGCGATATTACAATAGAAACTGATTCCTCACACACAGGTGTTAAACAAGTTAGAGAAAATCATCCCTTTATTTAGAGACAATTTAAAAAATTAAATTACGGAGGCTGTCCAAATATCATGAAATAAAACTGAAATAAAATGAGTATAAACTGAAATTACAGCATTTTTTAAAAACATTTGTTGATATGAGAAGGGGAATAGGAAAATATCAACCAGAAAAGTGATCGTTAAAATTCTGTCATTGTGCCTGTAGCAACATACAGAAGGATGCAGTAACATTGTGACCAAGGGTGCGTGTAGTGTATGAGGCACATTTGGCTGGTGTGTTGTCTGGCAAAACATCTCATAGGTGGTCACAGCCAGTGTCTCTAAAAAATAAATAATTTCCTTTGGACCAATTCTACAGTTAACCAACCTTCGGGTCTTAATTTGGTTTCCTTGGTAAATTTATCTACCAGGGAGAGAATGTATTGATAGGAGTGTCTGGTCCACTTGGCAGTTATAATTGTAAAGTAAACTGGTGAAGTCTCTTTCAGGTGTACATTAGTCTACAAGTTTTATTAAGTTGTCTCAACTACCCAATGTCCTTATCACCTTCAGTGAGTGTACACTCAATGCCTCCAATCATAAGCTGAAAGGGCAGATCCTGGACTTTGGTAACTTCACTAGGAGACACACCCTGGGAGGCCCAACCTGGAGCCTGTTAGTCTCTAATCAAAATCGTAATTACCAGCCCACACAGAGCCCCTGGATCCCAGAGCTCATGATTACTACTTACCCTATGTATTCCTTAATAATTCAGCGAAGGTAATTACTGTCTCTTATAAAGCTTTTAATAAATTTTCACTGTATGATTCTGTCCATAATGCAACTTTCACCCCTAAGAATGCGGGGGGGGGGGGGGGGGGG
>NW_024412440.1:3312063-3370865 GCF_014898765.1 Herpailurus yagouaroundi | reverse complement strand
TGGGGCTCAAACTTACAACCCTGAGATCAAGAGTCACATGCTCCACTGACTGAGACAGCCAGGCACCTCTTGCATTTTATTTCTAATCAATTTTCTAATCCATTATGCTTTTGAATTTTGCTACTGAAACTGCAAATATCCTAAAATCAATAAAATCAAGTTCTTAACTGCAGAAAATATAGCACACTGCCCACTGATTATGAAAACATTTCCACAAATATAAAAATAACCAATGAGGCTGTGCTTAAGTTTGAATGAGCACAGAAATTAACTGGGCGTCTTGTTAAAATGCAGATTCTAATTCCATTTGCCTGGAATTCTGCATTTCCAACAAGTTCCCAGGTGATGCTGACATTGCTGGTCTAAGAACTACACTTTAAGTAGCCCAGTTATAGACGGTTTGACTCTAAATAAATAAATAAATAAATAATAAACAAATAAAATGAACAAAGTAAAATATTTAAAATGCTAGGCACTGGGTGTTATGTATAAGTGATCAATCACTAAATTCTACTCCTAAAACCATTACTACATTATATGTTTACTAACTTGGATTTAAATTAAAAAATAAAACAAAATGCTAGGGATGGAGCTAGAGAGTATTATACTAAGTGAAATGAATCAGCTAGGGAAAGACAAACACTATATGATTTCCTTCATATGTGGAATTTAAGGGAAAGAAACAATTGAAAATACAGGAAGGGAAAAAAAGAGGGAGGCAAACCCTAAGAGGCTTGACTATAGAACTGAGGGTTGATAGCGGGGAGGTGGGCAGGGGATGGGTTAAACGGATGATGGGGATTAAGGAGGGCACTTGTGATGAGCACTGGGTGTTACATGTAAGTGATGAGCCACTAAATTCTGCTCCTGAACTAATATTACACTATATGTTAATAACTGGAATTTAAATAAAAACTTGAAACTAAAAAAACTAATAATTAAAAAAATAAAATGCTAGGAGAATGGCTACCAGTGGGGAGTACCCTGTAATCATCAGTATTATTATTGTTAGGAAGACATTATAGGTATGCCTCAGATTATACAATAAATGTATTACTCAAATGTGTATGTACATATACATATATATATACTGCATTTATTTATGTTTTGTTCATGTTTAACTGCATTTTAGGGACATCTTATTAAAAGAAATTATAGCAACACTTTTGTCACAAGAATAATTGGCTAGCTTACTGATATGGTTTATTTACTTATTGTTTAGAATACAAAAGTAATATATTCTGGTAGGAAACATTTCAATCATCTCAGGACCCTATAAATTTAAAATGAAAAATTCCCCACTTCAACCTTCCACTTCCCTGGGCCAGTAACTGTTGAGAATCTGGTGTGATACTCTCAAAAATTTTTCTGTTCTTACGTATACACATTTAAGGTTTTTCTTCAGAAAATGAAAATGGATTTATACTATACCACTATAGTGCAACTTCCATTTTCCTCAAAAATATATCAGACGTCCTTCCATGTTAACACATAGAAATTTATCTCATTATCTTCAGTGATTTGCATAGTATTCCAACAACATACTATAACTTATCCTCCCATTCCTTTTTGCTATGCTTTTAGGTTGTCTCTAATTATTTGTATCAAGAATAATCCTATGATGAATTTTCTTACACATGTCTGTATATAGTTTATAAATATATGTCTTTATATATAGTTTATATAGTTCTGCGAATACAAGTGAATGCAAGTGAAATTACTGTAAGGATATGTACCATCTAAAGGTGAGAATTGCTGAACTGTTTTTTTTAATTTTTTTAAAGTTCTATTTATTTATTTTGAGAGGGACAGAGACAGCACTGCACTTGGGGAAGTGGCAGAAAGAGAGGGAGACAGAGAATCCCAAGCAGGCTCCATGCTGCCTACACTGAGCCTGATGCAGGGCTTAAACTCATGAAACTATGAGATATGACCTGAGCCAAAATCAAGAGTTGGATGCTTAACTGACTGAACCAGCCAGGCAACCAGTTAAACTGCTTTTCAAAAAGACTTCTACCAACTGGTTCATGAGCCTGCCTATTTATACCCACCCTGTAAAGTGGGAGTTTACAATCACTCTAACTTCTTGATAATCCGACAGGAAAAAGGCATCCCTTTAATATTTTGATTTGCATTTTCTTGATCACTTGATCACAAAAGATTTACCATCTTTTATATTGCCTCTAGCCATTTTAATGTTTTCTATGAATTGCCTGTTCATATCACTTGCCAATTTTTCTCCTGAGTTACCTTTCCTTCCCTTTTTTTGAGTGGGGGGGGGGTGGTGAAAGCTCTCTGTATATTAGGTATTAATTATATTTCTAATATATATCTTACATCTTGTTATGATGAAATTTTATTGTCTGGCTTTTAAGTTTTTGTGTATAGAAACTTCTATACAGTCAAGTATTTCTCTTCTGGATTTTATGTTTTATTTCTTGCTTAGGAAGCTTTTCTCTATCCCCAAATAAAATATTACCCCATATTTTTTCTAAAAACTTCAGTGTTTTAGTTTTCATGTTTACTTCTTTAACCATGGTATATATCAAATTGTTTTTAAAATACACTTGCATGAGACTTTTCCCACTGGTTTTATGGCTTATGTAATATTATACTACAATGCTACAAGAAAGTGTCACATAAGTTTATTATGGGGAATATCTGGATAGCCTAAAAAAGCACATAGGCCAGTGGTCCTAGCCTTTTCTATATGCAATTTTTATTCAACCTATTTTCATATTGAAAATCAAATCAATCATCACAAATCAACTTTTATAAACCAGTTAACTATCACACATTATTAAAAATTAATATTCAAAATTATTGCATGTTGGTTGTCTGTATGAAATCCTCTTTCATAGTGCTGAGTCAGTACTACAGAGAAAATGCTCTTCATTTAGATCTCTGTTTAAATGTCATCTCTTCAAAGGCATTTTCCACGGCCATCCCATTAAACCTCAGCTCCCTCCATTCTTTTGAGCTGCTTTATTTACAGTTTTGGGTGTTTTTTTGTCTTTTTTTATAGTTTTTTAGTTTTTACAGGGTTGTTGTTGTTTTTTTTTTTATAGTTCTTACTACTACCTGTAGTAGTAGGCTTGCCTATTACCTGTCTCACCACAAGGGCAGGGGCTTGATCTTGTTCGCCAATACATCTTCAGCATCTAGAACAACTCAGATATATGTTGAATACATTATCAAAGAAAGTTCTCAAGACATTAATATAATCAAGTCAAAAATAAAAAGAAGTACTAGTATGCTAGAAGTGGTGAATCCGTCACCTATCAGCCACTGGATTTAGGCCAATTACCCACGAGCTAAGGAAAAGAACAAACTGAAGAACCTGCATGTTTGACTGATCTAGGAATTCATATCAGTTTAAAAAACTAAATTCCTCCCCCCAAAATCAAACTATCCAGTTTGCCCATTTTATTTCTATGCTTTACCCCACACTACTGCAAGCCTGTTAAATATAGCATACCTACATAATGGAATACTAAGCAGCTATTTTAAAAAGATGTAATACAAGCATTACTTTTCAACATGAAAGGTTTGTGGGGAGAAAAGCATGCAACGAAATATTTAATTGTAATCCTGCTTTCATAAAAATAAAGTATTATTACACATGTGAGTGTAATAGTGCTGATTATCTCTGGGTAACAGGATTAGACTTTGATTTTCACCATTTTTTTCTTAACATTTTCTCATTTCTCCAAAATAAACATCTCACTTCGGTAAAAAGAAAAATTGTTACTGTATAAGAATGTAATAATGTGTGTTTTAGTGGATTTACCAGCCTCCTCCTAGAATGCCTTCCTACTCTGCAGAGCCTGGAGAGCTAAAAACTAATTTCCTAGATTCCCTTGCAGAAAGTTAAAAGTAAGGCAGAGGCCATCTGACCTGGTGCTTTACCTATTCTGAGTGGCATCCTTAGCCGCGGAGAGGTTGAATTTTTCTCCAGTTCCAGTGTCTAGTCACTCGGTGACAACACACAGCTGCACCACATTCCTCATTGCCGGACCACAGCTCCCACAGCACGTCCTATCATCAGCGACTCCAATCGTGAACCCCCTGGACTGCTGCGGATGCAGCAGTTCCCCCGATATGGGCGAGGAATAGATGTTTTGCTAGGAGTCCTTTCTGGAGACCCAAACTTGAGCCTGTTCCTCCATACCTTCCAATGACTTTATAAGAAACTAAGTAGTTTCAAAATTCCCAGTATACTCCCCATTCCTCTTCAAATAGCTGGAGTGGCCTGTTTCCTGCAAGTAAGTTGTGATACAAAAATGATAAACTGCATATCATCTGCTCTAAAAATAATTTATACTGAACTCTACTCCTGAAACACATATTGTACTGGCATGTTGGCTAAAATTTAAGTTAAAAAAATAAAAATAATTTATACGACATCAATCTATTTTGGAATACAGGGAGGACATGCAAGACTAACACACAAAAACATGCACACATATGGGGAAAAAGGATCACACTAAAATGTCAATGTAGGCATCCCTGATGGTAGAACTATGGGTGATTTAAATTGTATTTTTGCTTATCTTTCTTGAATTTTTTTTAAAGGAAAAACCTTAAAAGCCATTGTTTTTCCTCAAAAGGCACAAAATCTTCTTGTAGAGAAGGAAAAAAACGGAGTAATTTCTGAACGCATCTTGAAATGTTTTAGGCAACTAGGTTAACTAAAGTTATTAATCTGCATGTAACACCATATACACACTGAAGTATGGATCATGGTCTAAAGAGGGGAGCAAGTCCCAATGGTTCATGATCTCAGAACAAATATTTGTCTATTCTAGTGGCACAGTCAAGCTGACTGCTCTCTGCTAGAAAAAGGGCAGCTATCTTGGGAACTAAACATATGAGGTGAGACTACCCAGTACCGCAGCTGTTGGCAAGCTTTCTTTGTTTATAATAGCAAAAGTATATTGCTTACAGCTGGCTAGCTATTTTAAAAGGCACACAACAGAATGGAAGTGCTTTCACCTACTGAAGCATTAAATGAGATTTTAGAAAAGAAAGGGCAAAAGTGAAATGAACAAAGAAGACTTTAAATACTTTTTAAAAAAATTTTTTCCACATTAAGTAACATTTATATATTTCTGGATTGCTCTTTATTTGTCCATTTTCTCTACTCACCAGCTTCATGACTTAAGACCCAGACAAAGGCAAGTCATATTTCTTTATTCACTGGCAGACATTACCATGAAGGATCAGATCACAAAGCATTTACAGTCATCAAAGAAGCAGATAAAATAAATCGTTCTTAAGCTATGGAAATTCCTATCAAAGAATTTTATTAGAATTAGATTAATAAGAAAATATCCTTATACCTATTAACACAGTTTTATAAAGCTATTTTTAAATATCATTTGATACTAGTCACTCTTGTTAAAAGCATCTTTCAATGACAAGTTTTTAATTCCTATAAACACTGATTTTGGATCTTTTATGGTTATTGTTTTCTGTGACCTAAGAAACCTATGGCTATCCTCAAGTCACAAAGATATATTCACCCATGTTTACCTCTAAAAACCTTTGTATTTTAACTAGTACACGAAGGCCTATGATCCACCTCAAATTCATTTTTGTGAAGAATGGGGGAGGGGCGTCTTGGTTCATTTTTTTCCACATGCATGTTTAGCTGTTTTGGCCTCATCTATTGAAAAGACTTTCCTTGTCTGTCAGATTGCCTTGCTACCTTTGTCAAAAATCAAGTAACCATATAAATGTGGATTTGTTTATAGGCTCTCTCTTGTATTCCACTGATTTAACTGTTAATCTTTATGCTAGAATCATACTGTCTTGATTAATGGATACTACTGACTACAATATTCCTTGTATTGCTTGACAAAATTTGGGCTTCTATAAAACAGGATATATAAGGGCACCTGGCTGGCTCAGTCAGGAAAGCATGCGACTTTTGATCTTGGGGTTATGAGTTCAAGCCCCACATTGGGTGTAGAGATTACTTAAAATATCTTAAATACAAAAAAACCAGGATATATAAATTAAGTTGAATTAATTGAATGATCTCAAGACGAGCCTAAAATAATCCTTATGAAATCATTTTTAAAAATTGTATCATGGTTTTGAAAACACTCCATAATTACTATTGTATCCAGAGCAAAATACATTTACCCACAAACAAATGAGAAACTACAAATTCTTCTTTATTACCTTCAACTGAAATTATGTATGAAAAATATTCATTAACTTTTCTACTCAATTTCCCACCAGATTTTCTCACATTAGTTTTTTAATAATACCACAATGTAGTTAAGTTTTAAAACAATCCTTAAAAAACTCATGTGTTTGAAGCTAGAAGATGAATACACAGTCCCCCTACATATGTTTAAACTTTCCCATAATAAAATGTTAAAAAGTCATGTATCAATTTCAGAAATGTATCTAGAAAAAAAAAAAGTAGATAATTGCCTTTATAAAAAGAAGTTTTATAAAATCTCCTTTAAAGTTTAACTTGGAAAAGATTAGGAGCAAGAATACAATTATTTCATAGAATCAAAAACAAAGCAAATCCCAAAAGCAATTTTAAAAAATCCATTGTCAGCTAACTATACATGGTTCTTGGTAACTACTGGCTACACCAATTTCATTCAAATTGCCATAGAAGGATCCTCCACCATGACATCATATTTTTTTAAAAAGCAGATAGCCTGAATTGTCAAACCTCTGATTTTCTTATAGATATACAGCTTAGCAGTTTGAAAAATGTTGCCAAACTGAGAGCAACACCGAAAGTCTTGAAAATTTATCATTTGTTCTTAATCTGAAATTCTGTTTTGAAGAATAATACTCACACCTTCCTAAAATAATTCTATAATACATAAATAAATAACCCCAAACACTTAAAGAAAGTCTGCTAAAATAATTTGGACGTTTATTACTTTTTCTACTGGCAGCAATGAAAATCACTAAAAACTATACTTTTGTCTTTTTCAAATGGTCTGCATTAAAACCATACTTTCTCAAGATAAAATTCAGCTTTAAAATCCTCAAAATGTTTAGATATCAAAGACATATACCAATTTTCTTTTCATGATGAAGAGAAAACAAGAGATCCAGTTTAATCAAGATCTGACATTCACAAATTTTAAGCTTGTAACTGAACTAAGATTAATTTTAACAATTACAGGTAGAGAATATCATTTGTGCAATTTCTAGGTTCATTGTGATAGTATATATCCAGAGAACCAACAGAAGTTCTAAGATCCAATGTCAAATAATGGGATTTGGGCAAGCACTCTCAACATCACTTTTATTTAATATGCACCACATGCACATGATGCAGGTAGGGAAGGAATCCATGCATTAAAGACAAGACAGACTGGTACTACGCCAAACGTGCATTGAGTCAATTAGGATGTTGCTCAAAGTTCTTTATACTTAATGGTTTCCGTGAAAATAAGTGCAGAAGCAGAAATGTGGACACATCCCAAAGCATCTTCTTCATTTGGTTTCCTGCGCTTTCTTTGCATTCTGTTTTTCTTTTGCCTAGAAGTTAAAGATTGTATTCTATAAAATCTTAAAAGTCCATTTTAGGTCACATTAAAATTTGTGTAAGAGGGTATCCTTAAGTTCAAAAGATTGAAACGCATCATTTTTAAGATTTCTAGAGCATTATCTTTCATAACTCGAGAATTACAACAAACTACTGCGGACAAATTATAGTTATGCTTTACCCTCAGTAAAAAAGGATCATGTTTGGTTTGTAGTTCTTTCCTATCTGAAGTTAAAATGTATTATTATAATGATCTAAAAATACATAATTACTAATTCCATAAAATCATACTCACTCATAAATATTTCAAAACAATATATTTACATATGTGTCCATTTCTCATTCAAATTGAGTAAAAGAAAAATCTTACATTAGTTTCTGCATATTTGAACAAATGAGTTTAACATCTCACTAAGGGATTATGTATCTGTAGTATTGATAAACTTTATTTATACAACCCAAAAAATGCTCTCACACTTTATTTCATTTATCCTCATAACAATTATATAGCTTGAACCCAGTAATTCTATTTTATTTTCAGCAGATGAATAAGACAGAGCTTACAGATAACAAACTTGACCTAAGTCACACAGCTAGAAGAAAATAAAACCTCGAGAGGTCAAAGACACCTGTTCTAGAGCAGTGCTTTTCAATGTACATACCAATAACCTGGGGTCCCTGTTATAATACAAACTGATTCAAAAAAATAACTGAGGTTCTAAGTTTCTAACAAATTCTCATATGATACCAACTCTGCTGGTCCTCAAATGATACTTTGAGAATAATTCAGAGTACTAGAATATATAATAGTCTTTCCACTATGCCACTTGAATCAGAAAGGAATAGAGTTTTGCTATTATACAACTAAGAAAAAAACATCCTTAGATTAAAAACTAGGGTAATTAGGACAATTACAATCTTTTTTATAATTCATTAGGTAGGGGTGCCCTTGTGGCTCAATAGGTTAAGTGTCCGACTTGGGTTCAGGTCATGATCTCACACAGTTTATGAGTTTGAGCCCCACAATGGGGCTCTGGGCTGACAGCTCAGAGTCTGGAGCCTGCTTCATATTCTGTGTCTCCCTCTCTCTCTACCCCTCCCCTGCTCACACTGTTTCTCTCTCTCTCTCTCTCAAAAATAAATAAGCATTTAAAAAAATTATAATGCATTAGGTAGTATAATTATTATACAAATAGTGTATTTTATTATGATAAAATAGAGTGCTATGACTTAGAATATTAAGAGGAAATATGTTGGGGCGCCTGGGTGGCTCAGTCGGTTAAGCCTCGGACTTCAGCTCAGGTCACGATCTCACGGTCGGTGAGTTCGAGCCCCGCGTCGGGCTCTGAGCTGATGGCTCAGAGCCTGGAGCCTGCTTCCGATTCTTTGTCTCCCTCTCTCTCTGCCCCTTCCCCGTTCATGCTCTGTCTCTGTCTGTCTCAAAAATAAATAAACGTTAAAAAAAAAAAATTGGGGCGCCTGGGTGGCGCAGTCAGTTAAGCGTCCGACTTCAGCCAGGTCACGATCTCGCGGTCCGTGAGTTCGAGCCCCGCGTCAGGCTCTGGGCTGATGGCTCAGAGCCTGGAGCCTGTTTCCGATTCTGTGTCTCCCTCTCTCTCTGCCCCTCCCCCGTTCATGCTCTGTCTCTCTCTGTCCCAAAAATAAATAAACGTTGAAAAAAAAAAAAAGAGGAAATATGTTATGTGTATCATATAAAATAAAACTGCTGGGGTGCCTGGGTGGCTCTGTCAGTTAAGTGTCCGACTTCAGGTCAGGTCATGATTTCACAGTTTCTGAGTTCAAGCTCCACATCGGGCTCTGTGCTGACAGCTCAGAGCCTGGACCCTGCTTCAGATTCTATGTCTCCGTCTCTCTCTGCTTCTCCCCCTCTTGTGCTCTGTCTTCCTCTCTCTCAAAAATAAATAAAAGTAAAATAAAACTGCTTGCATGAACATTTTTAGTTAACAGGCATAACTTGTAATTTGATATGTATACAATTTTTACAACAGAAATTCTGTTTCCAAATAATGAAAATACAATTCAACTTCAGATATAATTTGAAATTAAAATACATATTTTTCCTTATTGACCCCTGAATATACAGAATGTTTAGTTGGATTAACAAAAATAAATTTACTGGTTTATGACATAAACTTTATAACATAATTAAATGAGCAAAGACATAATGCAGAGCGTGTCCATATAATTATTAAAATATATAATTCAGATAAAATTAAGAAGAAGTTAAATAAGTTTTATAACTATGTATTTTTAGGTTACATCCTGAGCAGTGTTTATGTAATGTATATTCAACACCTCAGATAAGAGTAGAAGCCTTATGTAACAAAAGTATTAAAAGCCAAGACCTTAACCTAATTCATTATAGCCATATGCCCTTGGAACAAAGTCTTGATCTTTTCTTTATTATTCTGTAAAACAAAAAGATTTCCAAATCCAAACACTTTCATGCCATCACAGGCTATAAGCAACTGTCTCAGTTACTCTGAGATCTGATCCTGGACAGGTTTGGCATTCAGCATCACTGCCGAGAGTAGTCTCATCTTTCCTGTTTGGTTCCTTCTACCCCTTTTATGCTTTGTTCCTTTATTCTACTTTCCCTTGGCATGGGGGTTTGGGGGGGAGGGGAGGAGCATTTCAACTTACTAATTTCTTAGTTAACTTCAACTTATCCATTTCTGAATTCTACATGTAATTTTTCTTGGAAGTATTACCATTAAGCATTTATCACTATTAAAGCCCTTGTATATAATTATAAAATCTCATCTTTATTCTTTCATTTGTAACATTAGCAGAAAGTGATATTCAATATGATACAATAACTCCTTTTTTCCAAATAAGATGAACAAAATATATTTGTGCTTAAGGAAGCGGACTTATTGGTAGACAATAAGCATTTGATTCTAACTACAGATTTAAAATTTTGTGGATGTGAAACTTCAAGGGGCATAGCTATTTAGGAGCCCCACTGTGCTCCCCCCTGATCTTCAGCATGAATTTATTCTGGCACCTATCAGAACAATTCTATTCAACACGATACTATAGTTGTTTATTCCTTGCCCCAACTATATCATGAATTGCTTAAAAGGGAAGACATCTCTAGACTTTAAGAGAGGTCCAGGAATAAAGCTGCAACTAGATGAATGATGAATGATTTTAAAATTTCAAAAATTTTTATCAAGTAATGCATCTGAATTCCTTTAGGGGATACTCCTTAAAGGATATATTCCTTTAGGGGAATCCCTTAGGGGATAACAGATATTGCATATGCACGAAGAATAAATGTAACCTCAATATTGCTTATGCAATATTATTAATCAAAAAACAGTTGGAAGAAAGAGGCAAGAGGTAGAAGATCAATAACTACTCCCTCAAAAAAACAGATGCAAACACAAGAACACACTGAGCTGGTGTTCCACCAACACCAGATGCTCATACTGCCACCCTGTGTCCAAACTAACGTCAACTCAGAAATTACAGTTCCAATGGAAAAGCTGAAAAGCTGTTCCAACTACACTTTCAAAAAACTCTGGGGATATACGGTCATTAAAATCAAACAAGAATGGTCGTTTTCCTAATTTGCACCAAAAAGTTTATTCACAGATCAATTTTGAAGCAAAATACATACATATTAAATTTCCCTAATAAACATTTGTCTGGCCTTTAATAACACTTATGTTTATTTAGAATCTGATGTAACATGATTTAACATAACAGCCTACATATTAATATTTTAATATTTTTAATAGTGAAATATTTCATAGTGTTGCATGCAAGAACACACTATGGAGGTACTTCGGAGACTCACAGAATCCTAATTGTTAATCTGAAAATCTAAAAATCAGTTTCCCATCTTACACTTTTATAGCTTTAATACCCTGGGATACATGAATAGAAAACCTATATGGAAAAGAGAAGATTGAGGGCGCCCTAGGTGGTGGCTCAGTCGATTAAGTATCCGACTCTTGGTTTTGGCTCAGATCATGAACTCATGGTTCCTGAGATTGAACCCCGAAATGGGCTCTGTGCTGACAGTGCAGAGCCTGCTTGGGATTCCCTCTCCCTCTCTCTCTCTCAAAATAAATAAATAAACATTTTTTTTTAATTTTTATTTTTTAACGTTTATTTATTTTTGAGACAGAGAGAGATACAGCATGAACAGAGGAGGGGCTGAGAGAGAGGGAGACACAGAATCCAAAACAGGCTCCAGGCTCTGAGCGGTCAGCACAGAGCCCGACGCGGGGCTCGACCCATGGACCGTGAGATCATGACCTGAGCCGAAGTCGGACGCTTCACCGACCAAGCCACCCAGGCACCCCAATAAACATTTTTTTAAAAAGGGGAAGACTTAGCAGTTTTCTGCAATAATTTGTGTACTTAGTGCTAAAAGCAGAAGCACACGTTTCAGGATCTGGGTAATAGGTATACACAAAAACCATAACTTTCACTTCGTATCATTTAAAATTTAAAATTTATGATGATATAAAAAAGCTGGGTTGAAATGTATCTTTGCTTCATACTCCAATTTTTTTTTTAAACGTTTATTCATTTTTGAGAGGCAGAGAGAGATACAGCATGAGCGGGGAAGGGGCAGAGAGAAGGAGACACAGAATCTGAAACAGGCTCCAGGCTCTGAGCTGTCAGCACAGAGCCTGATGCGCGGCTCGAACTCACAAACCGTGAGATCATGACCTGAGCCGAAGTTGGACGCTCAACCAACTTGAGCCACTCAGGCGCCCCTCTTTGCTTCATACTTTAAAATTAATAAGAAACACATACCTACCATGTGCTCTGCTCTTAAGTTAATGATCCAAAATGTTATTTGCCTAGTACTGTCTTCTCAAAGTGTTTCTCAAAACGTGGTACACAAACAAGCTGCATTAGAGTCACCTGGGGTAACTCTAATTAAAGATTTCTTCCCCGATATCAGAATATCTGGGGAGGGGCCAGGTAACATGTATTTTAAAGAGTATCCAGTGATGGTCACTTTTAGAAACACTGATTTACAGTATAAACTTAAAAACAATTTAATTGCATTGCATTTATTCAATAAATATTTAAGTGCCTTGTTCTGAAGATAAAAATCTTAGAAATCAGAATTTTTCACAAACCTTTGTTAGTTTTCTTCAGCGGAAAGAATACTAGCTTAGGAATGAATACAAAAAACCTATTTCTTAGTCTAGGCTATGGTTATTTTTCCCCCTTCAATGTCCATTCTAGTTTTAAATTCTACGATAATTCAAATTTTTCTTAAACTAAAGAACAAAAATCTATTATCTCAATTATTAACACTAAAAATTTGCTTTCAGAGGCACCTGGGTGGCTCAGTCAGTTAAGTGTCCAACTTCAGCTCAGGTCATGACCTTGCAGTTCATGAGTTCAAGCCCTGAGTCAGGCTCTGCTGACAAGCTCAGAGCCTAGAGCCTGCTTCAGATTCTGTGTCTCCCTCTCTCTCTGTCCCTCGCCTGCTCACACGCTGTCTTTCTCTCTCAAAAATAAATAAACATTAAAAATGTTTTTAATAAAAAAATTTAATAAACAAAATTTATAAACAAATTTGTTTTTAATAAGCAAATTTAATAAAAATATATATATATTTTTTTTTAAATGTTGCTTTCAGCTTAAAGAAAGGAAAATGTTTTAAATTTTATTCTAATATATTAGGTACATTCTGAGTTCGTAACACTAAGGATTCTGGAAGGCTAAGCAGTAGGGCAATTCCTTATTTTTATTTTACAATATCAGGTTGAATTAATGCTTATCTAGAATATAAAACAATAGGAGAAAGCCAAAAAAATAAAATAAAAATGCTTCAACAAATTTCACCTCTACTCAAGCCAAAAAAAAACAAAAAAAACCAATACACTGTTTTGGGGGAATCTAAATCTAATAAGTATTCACCAGTAACTTACCTTTTCTACTAGTGGTATTAACTGCTGGTGTTCTGCTAAAGTCTTTAATAATTCCATAATGAAAGGCAGATAATTATGCTTCCTTCTGATATTTTCGATCTGAAAGTAAAACAAATATCAAAACACACTAACTTTACATTTCTACTAAGTTCCTACTATTGTAATTTTTGCAACCTACTCAATAGAAATGGGAAAAAAATCTTCCATTCTCATGAGAAAAAAATATTAGAAATAATGAGATTATATCCCCACTGAGAATAAAGACTAATACAATAAAAAATACGAGGAGTTTCTTGGGTTATGGTTTCCCACCCTTGGCTTAGCAAATAGCAGAGGCTTTTAAAAGTCTAAAATTATTTACGAAAACTTAACTTACGAAAGCAAACTTAAGAAGGCGCACGTGGTAAATTAACTTGCTATTTGCTACTATTAACTATGCAAATAATCAGGAAAGCCTAATGAAAGCAGCTTTATTCTGTGATCAAGAATAATTTTTCTCTGAAGTACTTTTAATCAAAATAGGGTGGACTATAGGGGAAGACCTGTACTTCAAAGGAAAACTATGCATTGTCTAGGACACCTCTCCCAAGTTACCCAATTCGAGTTTTTCACTGCCATTAAGCTATTAAATATTCTGTCTAGGGGCGCCTGGGTGGCGCAGTCGGTTAAGCGTCCGACTTCAGCCAGGTCACGATCTCGCGGTCCGTGAGTTCGAGCCCCGCATCGGGCTCTGGGCTGATGGCTCAGGGCCTGGAGCCTGTTTCCGATTCTGTGTCTCCCTCTCTCTCTGCCCCTCCCCCGTTCATGCTCTGTCTCTCTCTGTCCCAAAAATAAATAAACGTTGAAAAAAAAAAAATATTTAAAAAAAATAAATATTCTGTCTAGCAATTTATTTCCCTTCTCCCATAGAGAAAAGTTTCCATCTTTAGTAAATTCATTTCAATATTCCTTCAGATAAACTTGAGCTTCTTGACTTCTCACTTGAACTAGCTGTGACATCTTACAGGTTCCTCAAATTAAATAACGAATTTAATAAAATCTTAACATATGCTCATTTTATATCAGTAGGAGAATCATTTTACCTTTTGGAACAAAGCATTCTCCAACAGTGTAGCAGGTAGAGATTCTGAAAACCAAGTGTGTGTTTTACTTTAGGCTAATATTAAAACTTGGTTAATTATGGAATAATCCTGCATAAGAATGCATAAGTGGTGGGTAGTTATTTTGTGTACCACATAAAATGGAAGATAAACATTCAAGCTTTTATTCCTTACCTCCCTGTCTCCATGAACTTGGCCCACCTTTTTCCTGCCTGGAATACTCGAGCCAGCCCCTACTTCCAACTAAAGAAATCTTACTAGTTCCAGGTTCACTTATTTTATTTAACAGTTATTTGCAGACTGTTAAATATGATGCAAAGCACTATGCTAACACTGTGATGATCAATTAAAAATTTTTAAAAAGACAATCCTTGCCTTCAAAGTGAGATTCAAATGAAAACCAATGCTTTTCCTACTATGATACACATGAGAAATAATATAACTACCATTTCCAAGCTCACACAAAATTCAGAGCTCCCTTCACACTTTTTACTGTCTCTGAAAAAAGCTTATCAGATTGCAAATGAAGGAGAATGACATTATTAAAGATCACATTGCTTTATATTTGCCTTTCAATTACATAAATGTTTGCCATAATTAAAATTAAATAAAAAAATTTTTAACACCCTAAAAAATTAAAAAGGAAAATAAAGTAAATGAACCCAACTGTGTACCAAACTGGTGATAGAATCACACCAAGAGAAAATTTTCTGAAATAACTTTAAAAACATAGTAGTTTGATTATATATCCAAAATGGGATATATCCTAAGAAAAAACTTTCAGTTGTTATTAATGCTACTTACTACTATTGCTGCTTCTGTACCTTTATATATATACACTTATATATACTTACAAATATATGCACATGTTATATATATAGAGCATAAAGCAAGTAATTATTTGCTTATACATGAATATACTATATATATACAACATAAAGCAAATAAGTAATTACGTTAATATTGTTAGGAATCAAGATGTTCAGCTTAAGAGAGAGAAATGTGAGGTGCCTGGGTGGCTCAGTCAGTTGAGCACCCGAGTCTTGATTTCGGCTCAGGTCATGATCTCAGGATTCACGGGATAGAGCCCCACATAGGGCTCTGCGCTGATAGCGTGGAGCCTGCTTGGGATTCTCTCTCTGCCCCTCCCTTACTCATGTATGTACTCACATGCTTTCCCTCTCTCTCTCTCTCTCTCTCTCTCTCTCTCTCTCTCTCAAAATAAGCATTTAAAAAAGAGAGAGGGAGAAGATGCAAATAGTTAATTTCAAGTATAAAGCCATTTAATTCTTTCTTTTTTTTTAAGTAGGCTCCACATGCAACATGGGTCTTGAACTCATGACCCTGAGATCAAGAGTCCCATGCTCTACCAGCTGGGCAAACCAGGCACCCCAAGTCCTTTAATTCTAAATTTAAATACTGAATTCACATTATATTTTCTCTTCAAACTAAAACAAGCAGTAAACAAAAATGTATTTCTTAGCTCTGAAAAGGCCTAGACATAATGACCAATTGGTATCACTGTGTACCCAAAGAGTGGTTTCTAAATACCATTTCCCAACAATAGGACACAGAGTTTCTTGAAAAAATGGCTAATCCAAGTCTGAAGCAGGAGATCTACAAGGTGATTCTGAAACATCTAGTCATGCTAGAAAGCAAGGAAACTATCAGAGATGAAGAGAATCCCATCAAAAGAACTTAGGAGACAGCTTGAAGTTGATCCTAATGGCCAAAGATGAAATAATCTGATCATCCATAACTGCAGTGAACTGAAGCATCAAATCAGTTAAAAAATCTGTTCATAACAACACTTCAAAAAAAAATTAAAAAGAAAAAAATCTCACGAGTTACCCTTTGTGGGGTGCCACGGAATCAACTCATTATTCTGAAAACTAGTAATTGATGGGGGAAAACAATCAAGTATTCAATATACTTTCATGTTAAAATATACTACTCTATATTAAAACAATAAAGGAACAAATAAAAGGAAAACATACCTTATATCTTTTTAGTTTCTGTACTTCTTCTTCAATAAGCATCTGATTTTTGGCAACCTCTGACTGAATAGCACTTAACATATTATTACCCTGATCTGTATCCATGGGTTCCTCCTTAGGGTAAAGAAAAAGAAACACCATACCCTAATGATTGAGGCTTGAGTCCAAAATATTTTCAAATTATATACATAGTACAATTATTTCCAAATTTTACTCTTAATATTGGTGACAGAATTCCAGCCTACTAACTGCAATATTAAAGGACAAAAGCCCTAAGTAGTACCGTCCATATTTCTATGTTCTACAATAACACATATGCATTTTTAACTAAAAACAATCTATACTGCAATATGCTGTGTTGCTATAATCTTTTGTTCAGCTATAAAATAAATATGCTTAAATATGTTCTTAAGAATATGGGATCAAAGAATGTAAAAAAGGTACTATTACTAATTATCTTCTCCAATCATATTTACTACATAATCAATCATATAGGCTAGTAAAGATTACATGTATCTAAATGTACCCAATTAATTCTTTGAGAAATATATTCTAACTTGCTTAATTATATAATGAAATTAGTTAATTGCTAATACTTATATCCATTTAATATTTGTTTTAAGTGGCTTACATATATCATCTCATTTAATCCTCACAACAGCCTTATAAGGTAAATACTATTTTCATTTGACCTTAAGAAACTGAAGCACAAAGAAATATTCCAATTCATGCATCCATTAAGTGACAAAGCCAGGAGCTGAATCTAGGCAACCTGACTCCAGAGTGTATTCTCTTAATCACCACTCAGGACACTTGATTAAATCAGGAAGGAAGGAATGAAGAAAGAGAAGGAGGTAGGGAGGGAGGGAAAGAGAGAGAGAGAACAAAGGAAGTAGAGCAAGAAAGAGAGATAAAGAATACTTTCCCTAAAATAACTAAACTAGAACTTTGCACTTAAAAACACGGCCAAAAGGGGTGCCTGGGTGGCTCAGTTGGTTAAGCCTCCAACTTCGGCTTAGGTCATGATCTCATGGTTCGTGGGTTCAAGCCCCGCATCAGCCTCTGTGCTGACAGCTCAGAGCCTGGAGTCTGCTTCAGATTCTGTCTCCCCCTCACTCTGCCCCTCCCCCACTCATGCTCTGTCTCTCCCTCAAAAATAAATAAATGCTTAACAAAAAAAAAAAAATTTAAAACATGGCCACAAACCTCAGCAAGTTGTCTTTGTAACTCTGCTATCTTCTGTTCATATATCATTTTTCTGTCAGACACAATGGCCATTAAGTTAAATCGAATTTCACCTTCACTGTACCTAAAAAAAAGTTAAAGTTTATAATGTAATAAAGAATTGTAACACTACTACAATTAAAATAATCTATTGTGATTACCCTATGGCTCTCTAGGATAAACACAAATCTATCAACGGCTAACAATGAAAATAGACATTTAAAAAAGGCTTTCATATATGAAAGGGTACAACTGCAGTAAAAACAACAACAACAACAACAACAACCAACACCTGGCTAAATTTAATCACAAACTTTTAAATGTTCTGACATCAGAAAAAAATAACTAAACTAAGACCTCACATTTGTTAGATTAATTATACTGGCATTTTTATGGTAATTAACCACATTCCTAACTTACACTTTTTTCTAAGTCATATAGTTGCTATTTTTAATTAATATATTTTTAAATTTCACTTTATACTTTATATTTCATTATAAATAAGTTGTGAAATATTTATGTATTTTATTAATGTGATTATATCCTGTTGTAAAACTTCCGAATGCTATTTTCGCTACTCTGATACCAGAGTATCACAATGATATAAGCTTGTTTATGATAGGGATTGACAGTAGAAAAATTACTGCTAATATTACATGAATGGTGCTTATTCAAGATGTATATAGAAAATGTAAGCCTGTCTTTGCATTATTCACCTCTAACATTTTCTCATACAAAATTCTATCCACTGGAAAGCACATGGCCCAATATAACCTATAGTGCTTTGAACTACGTACAAATGTTGTTTATAAAACTGCTATGGAACTTCCATTTCCCTATTCCTCCCACTAAGAAAATAACAAACTAAAATACTAGACATAATATATACATGTATATATGTATACATATATACACATATATGTACATATATATACATACATATATATATATATATATATTTTTTTTTTTTTTTTTTTTAAGGCAAGGAAAAATGAAAATTCTGAAAGGTGGAGAGAAGGCAGGCAAGCTAGGGAACCAGGACCCAAAAATGACACAGTGGTACACTCCTTGAGTTATCTCATTTGCCTTCGTATATCCTAGACTTGAAGAAGCCAGCAACCAAGAAATGCCAACAGGCACAGACCAAAAAGAAGTACCAAAAAAAGTCTGCTCTTTCTTATCCAAATCGGAAAGGGGCAATTCATGAGACAGAAAACCTTTAGACAAGAACCACTCTACCAGAGCTAAACACAGTGGAAAAACTGTGGCCCCAACCCTATCAACAGCAAAGGCTGAGCAGGGAGATAGGACTTTCATCCCTGTGGGTGTAATGACACCTATGTGCAGTGTCCAGAGGAGACCAAATGGGAAGCCAAGTGGGAAGTCACTACCATACCGTGGTGAAGAAGCCTCCCCCACTTTAGCGACAGTGAAGCCACATAGCAAGCAGTAACAAGGCAAACCCAGCCAGGGTGGTATCAGCAGATACTCTTTTAGAGGCCAGAACTGCCATCCCTGCCTAGCATAACAAGGAAACCCTCCCACCTTAGGTATCAATGGAGGGACAGTGAGGAACCTGAATTTCTACTCCCACTTGCAGTAATGAGGTAGCATCCCTGATATACCCTGCCAGAGCAGTGCCCATATAAACCAGCTTAACAAGAAGTTTTATTATACAGAGTCCAGACACTTATTATATAAAACCCCAGATGTCCAGGTTTCAATCTGTAATCACTTGTCATATTAAAAATGATGAAAATCTCAACTTGACTGAAAACACTAATCAAAAATAAAAAAGCAAGACTGGCTATATTACTATGAGATAAAGTAAATTTCAAAACAAAGAAAATTACTAAAAAGGGACATTATGTAATGATAAAAAGATCAATCCACCAAGAAGAAATGGCAACAAATGTTTATAACTCCAAACAACAGACCTGCAAAATATGTAAAGGAAAGCTGATAAACTGATAAAGCTGATAAAATCCTTGGGGCACCTGGATGGCTCAGTCAGTTAAGATCTGACTCTTGATTTTGGCTCAGGTCATGATCTCACGGCTGTGAGATCGAGCCCCATGTCAGTCTCTGCACTGAGCTTCGAATTTCCTCTCTCTCTCTGTCCCTCCCCAGCTTGTGTATATGTACACGCTCTCTCTCTCTCTCAAAAAAAAATAAACATTTAAAAAAATTTTTTTAAAAGTAGACAAATCCATAACTGCCCTTATTTGCATATGGCATGATTATCTGTGTAGAAAATGCCAAGGAACTCATAAAAAAACCTTCTAAAGCTGGTGGGTAAGATCAGCAAGGTCAAAGGATACAAGAAAAAGAAAGAAAATAATCAACTGTGTTTCTACATATTAACAATGATCAAAGAAATCCTATTATTTGTAATCACTCAAAAGACTAAGAAATGCTTGGCTGTAAATCTGACAAAACATGTACAGGATTTGTATGTTGAAAACTACAAAATGCTGATGAAATAAATTAGAGAAAATCAAAGTTAATAGAGAGACATACCATGTTCATAGACTGGAAGACTCATCATAGAAAAGATGCCAATTCTCCCCAAATGGATATAAATGTTTGACACAATTCGTAACCAAATCCCAGCAAGAATTTTTATGGATATGAACAAGATTATACTAAAATTTATATGAGAAGACAGAGGAACTATAATAGCTGAAACAATTTTGAAGAAAAAGAATAAAGTTGTAGGTGTCAGTTTATCTGATTTTGAGACTTATAGCTAGAGTAATCAGCACTATGTAGTACAGGGGCATGTAGGTGGCTTAGTCAGTTAAGCATCCAACTCTTAATTCTGGCTCAGGTCATGATCTCACAGTTCATGGGATCAAGCCCCATGTTGGGCTCTGTGCTGTCAGACAGGCTCTGCACAGAGCCTGCCTGGATTCTCTCTCTACCCCCCCCCCCCCTCCCCCCCCCCCCCCACTCATGCTTGCACTCCCTCTGCCTCTCTCAAAATAAACATTCAAAAAAATTAAAAATAAAGGTGAAAAAAGACTGTGTAGTACTGGCAAAGAGCAGACAAATAGGTCAACAGAACAGAGTAGTGAACCCAGAAATACCCAACACAAATATACTCAAACTGGTTTTTTACAATTCTACCCAAATTTCTACAGGAAGGATAGCCTTTTCAACAAATGGTGCTAGAGCAACTGGACATGTACAGGCAACAAAATGAACTTAGACTTACTTTACAACATATACAAAAATTAACTCAAAGTAGATCACAGACTTAAATGTAAACTGTTAAAATATAAACTTTTTAGAAAAAAAGACCAAGAGAAAATCTTTAGGATCTATGGCTAGACAAAGAATTCTTAGACTTGACAACAAAAATACAATTCATAGTAGAAAAGATTCATAAATTAGACTTCACTGAGATTAAGAGCTTTTGCTCTGTGACAGACTGTGTGGGAGAATTAGGGGACAGGTTATATACTAGGAGAGAATATTTGCAGGCAATGTGTCTGATGAAGGACTAGTACTATCCAGAATATGTAAAGAACCTCAAGGCTCAACAGTCAAAAAAAAAACACACACACACACACACACACACACACAATCCAATTACAAAATAGGCAAAAGTCATGGAAAGATTTTCAACATCATTAGTCATTAGAGAAATGCAGATCAAAGCCACAATGAAACATCACTATCCACCTACTAGAATAGCTAAAACAAAAAGTTTTGACAAAACCAAATGCTAGTAAGGATGCGGAGAAACTGGATCACTCATACATTGCTGGTGGGAATGTAAAATGGTACAGCCACTCTGGGAAAGAGTTTGGCAGTTTCTTAAAAAATTAAACATGCGGGGCGCCTGGGTGGTTTGGTCGGTTGGGCATCCGACTTCGGCTCAGGTCATGATCTCACGGTCGGTGAGTTCGAGCCCCGCGTCAGGCTCTGTGCTGACAGCTCAGAGCCTGGAGCCTGTTTCAGATTCTGTGCCCCCCCTTTTCTCTGCCCCCCCCCCCGGTGCATGCTCTGTCTCTCTCTGTCTCAAAAATAAATAAATGTTAAAAAAAAAAAAAAATTAAACATGCATTTACAACTCAGCAATGGCACTCTTGGGCATTTATCCCACAGAAATGAACTTATGTTCACACAAAAATCTGTACAAAGGTTTATTGCAGCTTTATTCATAATAGCCAAAAACTGAAAGCAATCCACATGTCCTTCAATGGGTAAATGGACAAAAAAAAAAAAAAAAAAAAAGGTATATCCATACCATAGCTATTACCCATCAAGAGAAAAGACTGAACTACTTTTAACAACCTGGATAAATCTTCAGAAAATTGTGCTGAGTGAAAGAAGCCAGTCCAAAAAGTTTATATATCGTATGATTCCAATTATACAACATTCTTTAACGGACAAAAAATTATAAAACTAGGGATTAAGGAGGCAGGAGGAGTGGCAGCAGGGGGAAGCATCGGTGGCTCTAAAAGAGGAAATCCTTGTGGTAATTAAATCATTCTATACCTCGACTATATCAATGTCAATATTCTGGCTGTTGACACTGGACTACAGTTTTGCCAGATGTTACCACTGCGGATTAAGGGTGCATGGGATCTCTCTGTATTATAGTTATAACTGAATATGAATATATAATTATCTCAAAATAAAAGTTTTAATTTAATAAAAAAAAATAGATGCCTAAAAACAAAACTCTACAAAACTATACAAAATATCTAAATGGAGATCTGCATGTCTAACTTTTATAAAGATGACATATTACTACGTAGAATTTAGAGATTTCTTCCTGAACACATTAATCCAATCCAAAGCAGATGTTCAACAAGCATTGCTAAAATAATAATAAAAGTTGAAAAAACAAGTTTAAATCCCAGAATACTATGCTAGTAAGATTAGCTGAGCATTTACTTTTGTATCCTTTTTTCTATGACTGGCCTCACTGCGCTGATCCAGTCATCTTGATTGCATGCACCTAGAAAGAAATTTGAAAGCAATTAAATCAAATAAAATCAATATTAAAATTATTTCAAAAGTTAGTCTAAAAGATCTTTTTATAAAAATTTTGGCAAATTCAGGATGGTAAAAATCCTTTTAGGATTAACTATCCTTATAAGCTTAACTATGTTAAGGTTCAATTCTTATTTTCTTAGTAATGGTAAGGGTAAAAAGCATTAATATAATTTGCATTACCACATTATTGTGTCACTTAGTAAGTGCTGAACAACTGTTCAAAAAAGTCACGAATCAGGAAGTTATCCTATTAAAATTCACAACTTTGTGAAATAAGAATAACTACCTCCATTTTAGTGATAAAACTGAGAGCAAAGAAAAATCATCATCGTACTAGTAGCAAAATAATCCTGACTCCCAACCATAATAACTATAAATTAAAAACTGAAATTCACACATAATGCAAAACCAATTTATCCAGTTGTTTTAATCCTCTTTTTCATCTTAAGTTTTAGCATAGCTACCAGTTTTATAGCAAAACTGACTGTTCTGTTTGATCTTTTACTTCCTTTATATTTGATAGGCTCTAAGGAATACAGAATGGGTGACCAGATAGAAGCCAACAGAGAAAATGTAGAGATCAGCAACATGTCCTTCCTGTGTTATTTAACTTCATAAAGTAATGAAAAACTTAAGACTTTGACGACATTATACTACCTCACAGTTACCTTCCCCTTCAAAATCTAAGCAGTACTGTGGCTAAAATGAAGGAGAATACCCAATCTTTTTTCCTTGTCAAAAGTGAAATACCAGGAACAGGAACCAGAGTACCTAAATCAATCGGTCCTTCTCTTAATCCATCTAATTCATACAATCTTCCGTTTACAGGAACATAACTGACAAAATGAAAAGCATCTTCTTCTTTTGCGGACGTCTTTGCATCAAATTCAAACATTTGCTGTCTACAGTGAAGAAAAAAATAGTGAGACACAGACAAGCATGAAAGAAAATGTTTATTTAACAAAAAGTCTCTTTACCTGGCAAAACTGTTGTGTACTTGTCGAATCACATCTGAATTGCTCAGTGCCAAACCTTTCATCTAAAATAATTTTTAAAGTAGCCTATTAAAAAAAGAATTATCACAAACTATCAAAAATGGAGCATTTTAGGAATAATATGATTATACTCACAGCTGCATCAAAACTTTGTGAAAATTCTTTAAACTCTGACAATGTCTCTCCTAAATGGACATCTTGATGGGTACAGTTCAGTAACACACTGACTATAGCTTGGGTAGCACAAGCATTGTTAATAACCTATAAAATATAAAAGCAAAATATTATAAATTTATGGTTTAAAAAGCAGCTTTTAAATGATGACAATGCCCTCCAAAATATGAATAAAGCTAATAGTTTTCAAAATTTATTTCATATAGTCTTAACATAAGCATAATAAACATGTCTAATTCAGGCACCTGGGTGGCTCAGTCAGTTGAGCATCCAACTTTGGCTCAGATCGTGATCTCACAGTTTTTGAGTTAGAGCCCCACGTCAGGCTCTGTGCTGACAGCTCAGAGCCTGGAGCCTGCTTCAGATTCTGTGTCTCCCTCTCTCTCTGCCCCTCCCCTGCCTGTGCTTGCTCTCTCTCTCTCTTTCAAAAATAAATAAACATTTTTAAAAAAATTTTTTAAATAAACATGTTTAATTCCATTCTAATATATTTTTTAGGAATTTACTGCAATTCTGCAGTTGAGAATTCTAGGAAACCAAATAAACTCAGAACATCAAGAAACCAATCCAGTTAGGGTAGCAAGGCCAATCTTTCCTGATCTAAACACAGCTGATGAAACCAACAGAACTTGTCTTCCCTCCTATTTACGTCTTCCTACATTCATTTCTACCTATCCAAATTTAACCCATATTTCAGAACCCAGCACAAGCTCCAACTTACCTATGTGGCTTTTAGAGAAATTATCCAACAACTGCTATTTCTACCCTTCTTTGATTTCCTAAAAAGGATATACATGGTCCACGCATTTTTTCATCTCAGTCACATATAGTCTTTACAGTGCTGTCATTTAGCCGTCAACTATTTAAAAAAATGAGTGGACCTTACATTCTAATCAGAGTGAAAAAACATTCAGATAGCTCCTTACTATGTGCCAGGTACTTTTTAGGCACTTCATATGTATTAATTCTTTTAATTCTCTCAACAACCTATGAAGAAGGAGTAATATTATTCTCATTTTACATTTGTGGAAGCTAAGGTACAAAGAAATTAAGTAACTTGCCCAAAGGGTACAGAGCTAAGCAAGAGGCAGAGTCTGGTTCTACAATCTGTACACTTAGCCACCATGTTAGGCTGGCTCTGTATATACATGTGGTCTCTCTAACCAGATTATAACCCACTATGGACAAGGGCTTCTTCCGTATTCCCTCTAGCCCCTACAGTGTTGAGATTATAGAACTGGAAAGAACCTTAGACGATTACTGTGAATACCACAGCAACATTAACTGTAAAGTTGAACTAAATTTGGTAAATTATTTTTAAAAATACAACTTGGTCCTATTTCTATACCTTATTACTATGTTATCATTAAATACTATTTCTTTTTTTTAATGTTTATTTTGAGACACAGTGCGTGCATGCTCAAGCAAGCGCAAACGGGATGGGGAGGCAGAGAGCGAGAGAGAGAATCCAAGTAAGCCCCACACTCTTTGCGGAGCCTGATTTGGGGCTCAATCTCATGACAGTGAGATCATGACCTAAGCCAAAATCAATAGTAGGACGCTTAACTGACTGAGCCACCCAGGTGCCCCTATGATTAAATGCTATTTTGGAATTAGTGTCTTTCTAAAAGGCTAATTCACTTATGATTTTACAATTTAGTAAACTATTTACATCCTGCTTGATTTCAGAAGAAAAACTTTCAATTATCTTCTCTTTTAAATTCTTATACTCTTCTACTTTTCATGTTGCCAGAGGCTTTTGAGGTCTTGCGAAATCCACCAATTCTTCAATTTTTTCCTCCTGTATGTTTGAAAAACTCCTTAGTAAGACTGCTTTCTCCACTAGGGAACATAATCTTACACCCAATTCTCAAACAAATATAATGATACAACCATGCTTCTGTTATTCCTCTCTAATAATATCTTGTACTCAAAACTATCCCATAATTGACAAGAAAAAAAGTAACAGGAAATCTAAAATCCAATTAATATTGCTGATTTATTTCAATATGTATTTTGTTCTGAATCACAGTTCTTTCATAAATTTGGATAAAAAATTTTAATGATTAAAAGAAATTTCATAAAGGTGGTTAACTAAAAACTTTGCAAAGACTCAGTGCCCCCTTATCTTGGACCAAAATTATGTGGGGTGAAATTATCTGGGAGTGGGTTGGCAGAAGTGAAGTCAGAAGAAGTTAAAATTTATACTCATTCACACATTCTTTCAAATTCACACATTAAAGATATACTACGTACCCAGTGCTAGATGCTGAGGCTCTAACAGACAGGCTCAACTACTACTATGACCTAAGGACTTGAAATCTGTAATCCATCACTTTAGAAACATTTTCTAAAGAATCAGAAACAAAACTCCTTCCAAACTCACCAAATTATATACATTAAATGTGTGGTTTTTTGTATAATCAATCAAATCTCAAGGTTTTTTTTTTTAAAAGGTAAAAAAACCCGGCGGTTAATGATATTTCTCCTTCGATGTTAATAATGATTCACACTGTCCACGATTTATTACAACTCATTCCGTGTGTATATGAAGAATAGTAATCGTGGTGTGCAGAAGTATAAAAATACCTTTCAGGGTTTAAAAATGAGGTTAGCGCCACCAAGTGGTTATATTACATATAGTACAGAATTGCCAAAATTTTGGAAAGAAAAAAAAAAAAACTTAAAAAAGATGCCAGTCACTCAAATATTTACTAAATATCTATAGTGTGCCAGACATTGTGGTAAGTGTGGCATGCACAGTGAACAAGACAGTTTAAAGAGGTTTTTTGCCTCATGAAACTCCCATAAAAATTACCTTACATACATCTATTTGGGAGAACTTTAACTTTAGTTCATGTCACAAAAAATTCATTGCAGCATAAATTATTTAGTCTCCAACTTCTTAAATATTTAATTTTTAAATCTTTATCCTGGGTATTCTAATATGTGCTCTGGCTTGTAACACGTTTTCAAACAGAGTAGTAGAGTTTGACAGTAAAAGGAGGCTAGAGTAAGAGGTCACAAAGCAGGGCTCCCCTGGAACCTGAAGAATTTGGTTTGAATTCCTTTGAGAGAACATATATTCTTTAGTTTGTCTAGGCTCTTCCACTCCCTTTTCTTACACATGACCCGAGTCACACAAGCACGCTGCCACCCTGACATTGCAGCCATGTGACCTGCAACCCCTGGACCAGAGAATAACTTGTTTTCAGAGTTGCTACAAAAGCATATAATGGATGCTCAGAGAAATGCTCTTGAAATAGCGCATTATAAATTACCATCAAGCTTCACTGAGGTATAGCTATAAAATAAATGAATGTTTCAACGTTTTTCAACGTTTTTTCAACGTTTTTTATTTATTTTTGGGACAGAGAGAGACAGAGCATGAACGGGGGAGGGGCAGAGAGAGAGGGAGACACAGAATCGGAAACAGGCTCCAGGCTCCGAGCCATCAGCCCAGAGCCTGACGCGGGGCTCGAACTCCCGGACCGCGAGATCGTGACCTGGCTGAAGTCGGACGCTTAACCGACTGCGCCACCCAGGCGCCCCAATTAATACATTTTGAATATTTATTTATAGTCAAGGAAAAATAAGGTTGAGAATAAAACCGTGACTTCCTAAAGAGAAGACGACTCTAGAAAAAAGACAAAACAAAGAAAGGGTACAATAAATGTCCTGCCTGTGGAGAATTTAGGGGAAAAAAAAAACAAAACCCACACATGAAAAAGAGATGAGTAGAAAACCAAAATGATGAAGGAAGAAATAATCTTTAACTGAAGTATCAGAGGTTTCTATATGAATGTAAAATTTTAATAGAGCTTTGAAAGCTTGACAGGACCTAGGGAACAGAGAAGGAAATTCATTCAGGGAAGCAAGAAGGGTGTGAGCAAAGAAACAAAGTGACATACATGGTGCCTTCAAGAGAGGAGCACGCCGGTTCGTATTAGTATGGCTGTGGTCGCCACAGGAGGATATTTGCTACCTAGAAAATCACTGACCTTGTGCAATTAGTAGTTTGCCCTAGGAATAAGAGATTTTTCATGCTGAAATAACATAATCAAAATAGATTTTTTATTATGGAAAGATTCAGCTTGACAATTTACAGCAAGGACTCAAGATGGCTGAAAACAGAAACAAGATCAGCTGGACTTCCACCCTACTACAGATAGGAAATAAAAGGTGATAAATTAATAGAGTACATAAAACCTCTATTACACAAATATGCTAGTCAGAATTCTGGGAGTCAGGAAAACAACTAAAAGTAAGATTAAAAAGAACAGGGAATACTAAGAACAACCATATGAAACACTTTCATAAAATTAAGTTAAAACGGAGAAATTTCAAAAGAAAAAAAAAAAAAATCTTACCAGAACTAAATCAAGAAGAAATAAGTAGCCTGAATAGCCTTTTAACTATTAAATTGAACCAGTAGTTAAAACATATACTCACAAAGAAAATATCAGGCCCAGATGGCTGTACAGGCCAATTCTATCAAAATATAAAGAAACAGCCCATCTACATTTTATACAAATTCTTTGAAAAATAAAAAAAGAGGTAATTCCAACTCATGCCATGAAGCCAGCAAATCCCTAATACTAAAATTAATCAAAGCCTTTACGAAAAAAGAAAATAACAAATGCAAAAATGCTAAACAAATACTACTGAATTAAATCTGGCAGTGCATAACAAGAGAATACATCATGACCAACTGGGTTTATCCCAGATATGGAAGGATGATTTAATATTTTAAAAAGTCATTAACATAACTGACTGCATTTAACCTACAGAAAGAAAATAAACATGATTATTTCAATAAGTACAGAAAAAGCATTTGAAAAAATTTAATAAAGACAACTTACTAAATTAATAACAGAACATCCTTACCTGAAAAAGAACATTTGAAAAATAAAAATAAAAATAAAAACTAGAGTAAACATCATCCAGCACAAGAAAATGGTGAAAGTATTCCCTTTAAAATCATGATGATTTTACTGAAGGTCTTAGCCATGCAATAAGAAAAGAAAAATAAATTAGAGGCATAATGATTTGAAAGGAAAAAACAAAACTGTTATTATTTGATATAATAATTTAAGATAGAACCCACTCAAAAAAAAAAACCCAACAAATTATTAGAGATAATAGGAGAGTTTAGCAAGATAGCTAAATATAGTATTAAAACATAAAAGTGAATTGCCTTTTCATTTCACCAACACTGAACACCTAGAAAATGTAACTGAAGACAATTTATAATTGTAACAGAAATATCAACGAATTAGGATAAATCTAACAAATGAATTAGATGTAAAAGGCCTCTACAGAGAAAATAATGTAACATGGTAAAGATAATAAAGATCTAAATAGATAACATACTATGTTCATGACTTAATATGAAGATATACATTCTCCCCAAATTGTTATATTCAATGCTATTCCAGTCAAAATTTCAACAGAATGTTTCATACAACTTGATAAGATGCCTCTGAAATTTATATGAAGAATAGAAGGATATTTCTGAAAAAGAGCAAGGAGAGGAGACATGACCTGTTAGATACAAGACCTTATGAAGAAGTGAAAAAAATTTAGACAGTGATATTGGCAGAGACAGACAAAGTGATCAATGGAACAGAGTACAGTCCAGAAAACACACACACACACGTATGGAACTGATACACAACAGATGTGGCATGTCAGACAAATAGGGGAGACAACAGATGTTTCATAAATTGAGGATAGAAAAAAAATGATGATCCATATGGAAAAATATAAAATTGAACTCCTACTTCACATGATACACCAAAACCCAACTCCTGATGAATTATGGACATAGATGTCAAAAATTAAAATTTAAATACACAGGTCAATATCTTCTACAACCTCAGATAGATAACAATTTCTTAAACAAGGTACAAAAAGCACTGGCTCTAAAATATAAAATTCTATTCACCAAAAGACACCCAGAAAAAATAAAACAATAAGACGCTAACTTAAAGAAGTAATATCAAGAATACATAAACGACTCACACAAATCAAAAAGAAAAGCACAACTAACCCCATAAAAAATAAAAATAATTTCAACAGAAATTTCACAAAAGAAACAGTTAAGGCCACTAAGGATATGAAAATGCTTTCAACATGATTAAGTGACCAGGGAGATGTAAACCAAGACCACAATGAAGTACCATTTTAGAACAACATGGCCGGCAAAAATTAAAAAGGCCTGACAACACCACACATTGGAGTACGTGGCTACATAGTAATTCAGAGATTGCTAGTGGAAGTATAATTGCAGCTTTGATGTATTTATGTAGTCAACTCTACTTCTATATACAAGAGAAATTTGCACATTTACAACAGGAGACATGTACAAAAATGTTTATAGCCACGCAACTGACAATAACTCAAATGTAAAACTCAAATGCCCATCTAGGAAGAGAAAGCAAATAAACCCAGCATTTTCATGTAATTGATATCAAACAGTATGCAAAATTAAGGAACTACTACTATGATTAACAACTTAAAGGAGAAACTTAATGATAGAATATTAAGTCAAAAGAGTAAGTCCCCCAAAATTACACAGAAGATGTGAGAAATGAAATGAAATCAATCACTTATGTCAAAGGGTTATAAAATGGAGCCAGGAGGCCATTAAGGAAATGGGCCTTAGGTATCCTCACGGGATAAAACCAGGAATTTTGAACTGGGCCAAAAGGCATAAATTCCAAGGACTCTGCCCAAACACCTGCAACTTGCTACAGTTAAAATTTGCTTAGTGATAGTCTTAGCAACCAATTATATTCAGCCAAGATTAGTTTTCTGTGAGCCAACACCAACCAAAATTCTTTGCAAACAACACAACAAGCATTAGTTTTGTTTTTTAAAAGCCTTGGCTTGGGGCCCCTGGGTGGCGCAGTCGGTTAAGCGTCCGACTTCAGCCAGGTCACGATCTCGCGGTCCGTGAGTTCGAGCCCCGCGTCAGGCTCTGGGCTGATGGCTCAGAGCCTGGAGCCTGTTTCCGATTCTGTGTCTCCCTCTCTCTCTGCCCCTCCCCCGTTCATGCTCTGTCTCTCTCTGTCCCAAAAATAAATAAACGTTAAAAAAAAATTTAAAAAAAAAATAAATAAAATAAAACCCTTGGCTTTCATTCCTTAGGGGAACACGATTTGGGTTGCTACCCAAATCTACGCTCCCTGAATTGCAATTGAGACCCCAAATAAATGTTTTTATTTCAGGACTGCTTTTCTCAGTTGAGAAGTATGATACTTTTTATGTATTAAAAATTTTATATACACAGACCCTTTTTAGTATTACAATACATAAAAGGGAAAGCAAAGAAATAATATACCAAATTCAACATGAGGATTGCAATGGATGAAGGGAGGGAGGATGAGAGTTTTGCTGAATAATCAGTGAGAGAGAAAGAAATAACTAGATGAAGTTTGTTTGGGTAGTGAGTTCTTCAGTGCTTACTATATTACTTACAATAACCAAACAAAAGACAGGAGTCATGAGTGTGTGTCATCAATCAAGGAATGTCATAATCCCCTTCCATGTACCTACTATGTCTGCTGCCTTCATCTCCACATCCAACCCATTACCCATTAAGGGTGCTACTTTATCCACTGAGTATTATTCAGATCTGTTCACATCCATCTCTACCACCAGTCTTTTATCTACTCTTGCATATACTTCTGCAAAAGCCTCCTGATTACTAGTCTTATATTCTATACTACCACCTTCTCCTCAAATGCATTCTCCACACTATGGCTACAGGGATCTCTTCTAAATAATAATCTGTGTCACCCTTCTTTAAACACTTTAATAACCTTCTTTTACTCTTAGGATACAGACAGAAGTCTCAATCATGGCTTAAAATACCCTACATGATCTGAATTTTGTCAACATATGTGGCAGAAGGCTGATAGTTATTCTTTAATAACCACCTTCTCCTTCTTCGATATTCACAAAGTAACCCAATTTTTATCGGGGTTCATGGCCACCTAGAATGAAGACAACTTTCCCACTCTCTTTTGCTGCTAAGAACAGCAATGTGACTAAGTTCTGGCCAGAGAAGTAAGCATGTGACATAGACAAATTCTAGAAAATGTTCATTAAAGGAGAAATGTGCTGTCCCCTTCTTGCTGTCTGGAATGTAGAATTGAGGTAGAATGGCGAAGGCTCCAATAATCATCTTGAGCCACAAAGTAATCTTTGGAATAGAATCCACACACAAAGGAACAACAACAACAAAAGAGCCTGTAATCTTGACAGTTCTTGGAAGTGAAAAACGTCTATTTCTTATAAGTCATTGTATCTCTACACCTAACTATACCCAATTCTGATTAACATATGCCCTGCTCAGCTCCATATCATATGCCATTCCCCTTCTTGTTATCTATACTCCAGTTATACTGACCTTCTTCTAGTACATTTTACTAGTTATTACTTCCTTTTGCTATAAAGCTGTTATTAATCTGGGATGATCCTCAACCTCTTTCCCCCAGTTAATACCTACTTGAACTTTAGACTTCAGCTGAATTGTCACTTACGCAGAGCTTTCTCAGATCTCCTTGAAAAGGTCAAGTCCCATTGTTATATATAATAAAAAATTTAATCTTGCCCAAAGAGAGGCCTTGCCTTTGCCCATGGCTCCTGGGAGGTATACTTAGCTCTTGAGAAGCCAGGCCCCGTAAGAACATCTTTGTTTACCTGAGGGATTTGGTCCACAAAGGCAGTCTAACACTGTGACTTAGGGTGGAATCTGGGGTCAACAATATCAGCTCAGCCTCCAGGGTGCCGGGAGACTGAGGTCAGCCACGTGGGTGGTCAACCGGGTCTGCGTGACTAAGGCCAAATAAAAACTCTGGATACCAAGAATTGGTTGAGATTCCCTGGATGACAATACTCTGCACATATTGTCATATATCGTTGCCAGGAAAGTTAGTGCCATCTGTAACTACTGGGAGAAGACAACTGGAAGCTCTTAGCAAGGGACTTTCCCAGACTCTGCGCCATGTATCTCTTCCTGTGGCTAAATTTAATCTGTATTTTTCACTGTCATAAACCATAACAGTTTTCAATAAGGTCTATGAGTTTTTCTAGCCAATTATAGAAACTGAGGGTGGTCTTGGGGACCCCCTAACTAAACGTGCAATTGCCAGAAGTGAGGATGGTTTGGGGACCCTGAACTCCATAGCCAGTGTTGGGAGTGAGCATAGTCTCACAGATTGTTCTCAAATTTTGCAGTATAATATGGTCCTCATTTCACTCCAGGAAGCACTTATCACGACCATAATTGTGCATTTCATTGATTAAGACCAATCTCTTCCACTAAACTCTAAGCACGTTGCGGGCAGGGATCATGACTGCATATGATTCTCCAAGCACCTAGCACAGTAAGCAATCATCCTTTCCTGAAAGACTGAACAGACTGGAGTCAGACAAACCCAGTACCACTACGGCACAATCTTAGCAAGTAAATCAGTGAATTAGCAACAAGACAATGATGCTTTGTAGAGAAGTATTACCAAAATGTCATTCCTGGCATTCCTTAAACACAATTATAATTACTAGTAATTACAATTACTACTTTATTTCTTCAGTGAACCACGTACATGCACACCTATAATTACACCATATGAATGATTAGTTTAAGACGGCCAGGATTAGTATTACCTTTCTAAATTGATGCAATTCCATCCATAAATACCAAAAATATGTATTTAGTTAATATGTATGACCGTATCATAAATAAATATAATTTTAATTATACTTTTAAAATTTCTGAAAATAGGAGACTCCTGGATAAAATCATTATTAGCTCTTGAAGCCTAGAATTAAGGATTATATTATTTATGTAATATAAAGTTTCTGGCATAGACTCATAGGAGGCATACACTAAAAAGACCAGAAGATATTATTGGGGAATTACAATTAAAAGATATTACTGGGGAATTACTGATAGGTCAGTTCAATAAGAACTGTTGACATAATATAGAACAAAAACCACCCAGGATTATTAGAAAATCACTAATCCTACATGTTAATAAACATGGCAAGTATAATACAAATAAACCATTAAATTACAGTTAAAACAGAAATACAGAACTAGAAAAATATCAAGGAACTCCAGAAATTATAAATTGAAACTTTAGTAACATTTATTTTCTTTATAGAGCACTTTCTTTCACCTTAAAAATACCTAGACCTCTATAAATCCGACATCATTAATATCTTACTGTTAGTGAATACCACTGTTAATTGTAATATTCTTAGAGATGAAGAACTCAGTCTACATTTATTGGATATGTAGTATGTACCAGGAATGGTACATAAAAATAAAATCCCAGACTCTTAGGTTCACAATTTAGTGTGGAAGAAATATAGCATGGAAGAAATTAAACACACACACACACACACACAAATTTGGAAGAATATAAATGATTTTCAGTGGCTATCTCTGAAACAGGGATTATAAAAGGGACTTTTATTTTCTATATTATATATTTATAATGCTTCAATTTTATAAAATGAGTGCATATTTTTATATACCTTAAAAAATAAAAACTGTCTTTAAAAGGAGAAAAAAACACCTGAAGGACTTTTAAAATTGTCTGTCCCCTACTTTTTCTCTACTATCTAGATCTTGAAAACCAAACTGTGGTTTTAAAATTATAATAATTGTCACACACAAATATTAGTACATTAGTAGTACAGAAGTACACAAATATTATGATATACAAATTATTTGTGTTAGGGGAAGAGTTAGAAACTCAAAATATTGATCACTAAGAGATTAAATAAATTATAGGACATTTATACCAAGAATACTTTTAAAGAGTCAGTGTTGTGATGTGGTTGAGAGCAGACACTTCAGAGATATATGCCCAGGTTTGCACATCAGCTCTGCCAATGACTAGCTGCTTAACTTGGGCAAGTTTCATAATCTCTCTGGGACTCAGTTTCCACATTTGTGAAATAATAAGGAATCTGTAAAAACCACAGTGTTATTGAGGATCAACTACTACAAACAAATTAATAATTAAAAAAAATAATACATATTGGGGCACCTGGATGGCTCAGTTGGTTAAAGCATCAACCCTTGATTTCAGCTCAGATCATGATCCCATGATTCCTGGGCTCAAGCCCATGTCAGCGCAGAGCCCTTTTGAGATTCTCTTATTCCTCTCTCTGCCCCTCCCTCAGCTTGCACACATACTCTTTCTCTCTCTTTCTCTCTCTCTTTCTCTCTACCTCTCTGTCAAAACAAACAAATAAACACTTAAGGGAAAAAAAAACCTCATGTGACCTCAGAAAAATAAGTTAATTTCTCCAGGCTTCAATTTCTTCATCTGAATTTCTTCATCAGTAACATGAGGATAACAACCTCACTAAGTTGTTGCAAGGATTAAATAAACAATATATCTAAAGCACAATATCTGCTACCCAATAAGAATGATAAATGTTGGCTACTGTTGGCATAGTTATCATTATAGTTCTTATTAAGAAGAGACACGCCTTGTCTTGTTGACCATTATATATACCTAGTACCTAATACCTAGCACAAAGTGCTCAATAACGACTTGTTGATTAAATGAATGAGTCAAACCGTTAAAAGTAGTTGGTAGAAATGGGTGTAGGATTACAAAGATATTCACTTTCATCACTATGTATTTCTGTAGTTTAAGTTCTATCATAAAAAAAAAAACAAAAACACAGGTTTTCTTAACCTGTAAAGTAAAAGCATGACAGTGTTAATTTCTCTAAAAACACTCAATTTTAAAAAGTTGGGGGGAAATGGAAAGAAGCAGTAAAAGAAAAAGGGAAAACAAGTTACTAAGTGGAATAGCAAAGCCTTGAGCTAAAGTGCAGTAATGAGAATTAGCACTTTTATTTTTCGACCTTTCTAAAGGTTAAACAGATTATCCTAAGCAATTTTTTGAGTCTCAGAAATAAGTGCAATTTTCAAACAAGTGCAATTATACTTAGCTTGGTTTTAAATATCAAACCTCTCTTACTTACTCTCTGTTTTCCAAACAATGGACCAGATAGATATACGGCGGCACCTAATACTAAACACTTCACTGTATGTCCTGGAACAGCCCTTGTCAAGTGTGGTCCATGGAACCCTGGGAATTCCTAAGACCCTTCTCAAGATGTTCATGAGCTCAAAATCATTTCTATCGTAATTCAAAGACAGTCCTTGCCTACTTCCCTGCTTTCATATTTGCACTGATAGTAAAATAGCAACCAATGGTAGATAATACTGCTGGTATTTTAGCACCAATCTAGGCAATGGCATTAAACTGTTTCACTGACACAGATACACAGTTTAAAAAAAAAAAAAAAAAAAAGCCAATTTTACCGAAGACTGTCTTTAATGAAGCAGTAAAAGTTATTTTTATTAAATTCTGACCTTGGAGTACAAGTCTTTAATAGTCTATCAAATGAAATACGTAGCACAAATTAAAGCACTTTCTGCTGCAAACCAAAACATGCTAATCATTTCAAGGAAGGGCAGCGGTATGATTGTTTTGAGTTGTGAGTTAAGTTGGCTGCTTTTTTCCTGGAACATCATTTTCACTTGAGAGCACAAATGGAAGACAAATACGGTTTTTCACACAGGGCATGTGGCAGATATTTTTCTCAGAATTGTGTAAAATGAGTCTGTTACTTCAAGAAAAAAACCTGACAGTATTTATTGTCTTGATAAAATTTAAACTTTCAAGTGAAAACTAGAATTTGGTATGACTTAGATCCTCCATTGTGAGTTTAAAAGTTTCCTGATACTTAACAACTTTTCTAATTCTACAGATGGTAATATTAATACATGTGACTTGTTGATAAGGTATGTAAACAAATGTGGCAACATTCAGAAGATCTGTAGAAGTCGGTGAATATTTGAAATGACCAATGCACAACGTTGCTGAATGCTGAATGAGTATAAGATCCATTTGCAGAGAAAGATAAACCAAAAAAAATTTAATATAACAAAGAACAAAGTTCACTGATACTGTTTCAGATTTCACATTTAAAAAAGAAATATTTTTAGAGTTTTGATATAACATCAAAGAATAGAATTCTCTGAAAAAGATTATTAAAATGCTCTTCCCTTTCCAACTACATATGTGTGAGACTGAATTTTCTTCATATACTTCAACCAAAAACAGAACAAAACAAAAACACTGCAAGTAGGAGTATAAAGAAGTAGATAGGAGAATCTAGCTATGTACTATTAAGACAGACATTAGATTTGCAAAAACAGTATTTACAATTTGCAAAATATTTACAATTTGCAAAAATAACATAAAATGCAAATGTAAAACTTCTTGCTAATTTTGTTTTGGTAAATGTGATTATATTTCATTAAAAAATGTGTTATTTATGTTATCATGTAATGCATTTGTCATTTTTAAATCAATTAATAAGTAACTCTCAAATGCCTTAGTCTTAATGTCTAATATAATAAATATTGATAAATATAATCCATATAAACAGAGAAGCTCTTGGAGACCTCAATAATTTTTAAGAACGTAAAGGGATCCTAAGGCAAAAAAGTTTGAGGACTACTATACCAAAGACACAAAAGTGAAATACAGTTCTTTTTATCAAAAGGATTGCTCTCAAGACTTCAGAGTATCTGAGGACCATACCTGCTTGGCAAAAAATATTGTGTCAAGTCTGGAGTCCTGAACTACAGAGCCTGCTGGTTCTTCTCCTGGCTGCCACTTGAAAAGAAAAATTAACCCATGAACTGGCCTACAAAAGAAAGTACAAATTAGTGACACCAAACCTTTCTTGTTTTTTAACACACAGTCAATACATCACATTTCAGTCAGTTACTTACCAAATATATTGCGAATGAAGTAAGTTTGAGAAATTTTTTAAAGATTTCTATTGTTATTCATTGTCATTAAAATGTTGCCTAAGACAAGGCTAATAAACCTTAAAATTACATCAGGTAAAACAGAATTATAATGAAAGGTTTATTCTCAAATCTGGATTTTCACTTCTACCTTGTATCACCTCTCTTAAAAACTGAAAATAAGAACATAGCAAAACTAAAAGAAGCAGTTAACCCTATATTGAATTCCAATATAGATGAATAAAGCCTACTCCTCGTCATATTCCAAGAATCCAACAACTCTCCCTCCAAAGAAAATTTCCCTAGTCTTCCATTTGCAAAACAGGGTCCATTCTTACGGGCACAAGGTTGGGGATAAGAAGAGGCTCACAAGTCAGAAGCATGGGAGAAAGGAAGAAACTTCCTAGCATCTACATTTGGAATCTGAACTTTAACCTCACCAAGAAGCAAGGCGATAACACACAAATTCTGAATGACTATCAATATATGTTATGTACTAAATATGTTTTGTAGACTAATCTAATATTCAGGTATTCACATTTTTAATGTGAAAATGTGTTCTGTCTTCTAGTCCTATTGATCTATAAGTGAATATTATAATAAATTAATCAACCATCTTGATATGCAATTACAGAGACTTAGTTTGTAATCCCTTGCAAGTTACTTATATGAGTCTCAGGTCTTGATTATGATATGAGAGTAATAATACCTCTCTCACAAGATGGAAAAAAGACTTAAGGAGATGACATATTCACCCTACTGTAATCCAAGTAAAATAGACAACAATCTGCTTAAAGTACAGACATTATTTTTAACACAACTAAGATAATACTTACTTTAATTTTTCAAAATTCTCAGGCTCTAAACTCCATATTTCTTCTACTTGGGCTCCTCGGCAACCTGAAATAAGATAGTATTTCTTCAGAAAACAAAATAACTCATTTTTTCCTTCACCATTAAATAAAATACTAACTGAAAGGAATGTACATTTAGGGGCCATGAGACATGACAAATTAAAATGGTAAAACTGATAAAGCTCACAGACAAATCCTTTTAATTCCTTTACTATTTCCTAATTATTTATAATGGGAGTATATTACTTTTACAATTGAAAGAGGTTTCAAGTTTATTTTCACTGAAACACCACCCCGACTTCTCAGTCCCTCTCAATCTGTCTCTTTTACAATCCACTCTTTCTACTCAATTGCTGTTTCCCTTTTACTTACACTTTTTTTTTTAAGTGGTAATAAATAACTACCACTTACCAGTGACTTTCATATCACATATTTAGCTCTGACCCTTCCCTAAATTCCAATTCTATACTTTTTAATTTATTTATTTAATTTTATTTTATTTTCAACTACCTCGGAGTCCACCAAACATACCCTTACTTAGGACAGTGGTTCCCAATCAGGGAAATTTTTCTTGTCCCTTGCCTCCCTAAGAAAGGTTTTACAATGTCTGGAGACATTCGTCACAACTGTCACCAGTGGGAAGTCCTTGCATCTAGTGGACAGAGGCCAGAGATGCTAAACATCCTACACTACACAAGACAGCCAAACAGCAAAGAATTATCTGGCCCAAAATGTCAACACTGCCAAGACTAAGACACCCTGCTCTAGTAGTACATATCAGAGTAACAGTGTACTGGTTAAGAGGTTGGCCTCAAAAATGCCACGGTTTGCATCCCAGCTCCTCCATTTACTAGCTATATAACCAACCTCTCTGTTCCCATATTCATGGAGTTGTTGTGAGGAATAAATGAGATAATTTTGTATGCATGAGATACATTTAATACAGTGCCTGGCACACTCTAAGGGTTTACTAAATGTTAGCTAGTACCATCAAAATACAAAAAAAACAGCCATATTTACCAGTGCCTTCTATGTGTAAAGTGCTTTAAATGCATTTTCTCTAATCACTGCAAGGCAAGTATTATACAGAAGAGGGTTAGGGATGTTAAGTGTCTTCCTAAATTCACTACAGCTAGTATATACAAAAAAAAAAAAAAAAAAAAAACTAATTAAAATCCACATCTGGTTCCAAAGTCTGGACAGTTTTTAATATTCCAGATTATTGTCAAGTAAAAGCTAGAGAAGCCTTTGGCCTATCTGGGAAAAAAAAAAAAGAAGTTACAAAAAAAATTCAGTCAACCAACTACATGACTTTGGGCATTCATACCATTCCAGGACTCAACTTGTTATATACAGCAACTATCTATTAAGAATTCACTCTTGTATTAAAGATATACATACAAGGAGAGTTATAGGCTGTTTGTAGTAGAAAACATCTTGATAGACATTTACATATAGGAAGCTGGGGGGAAAGAACTTACAAATGTAAACCTGTATTTATGAGCATTGAAAAGGGCACAAAAGGACACTAATGCAATTGTTAATACTGGTTACTGCTATTGGAAATCAATTGTAAAAAGGCCAAACATTAAAACATAGTATACTAAAAGAACAAAAGTCCACTGCATAAAAGTGTCCCCAAATCTTTTGCACGGGTAGAATTTCAAGTGATGATGCCTGTTTAAACAACTTTAAGCTAAACAAACACACAACTTTTGGGGTACAAAAGACATACTACTCAACTCTTAATACCTATCTCCTTATATACATTCAGTATCTAATAATTCCCTTATGTACATTCAATTTCAAATAATGCATGGTATAGGAAAGAGAAGCAATGATTCAAGAGGCCTGGTTCCAATCCGAGCACTGCCTTAAAGTTCTTAAACTTGAGCAAGAACATAATGTCCTAGAGCCTCACTTTCCTCATGTATAAAACAAGAATACCTCCTGCTTCATCCAATCCACACAATTCTTGTGAGGTATATATTATCAAACACTAAATACAATGAATCACTTAATGCAGACTCCCTAACATATATTAAGTAAAAAGGTGGGTGTGGGGAGAAGGCTTTAAAAAGTTAACAAAATGCTGGTATTTTACAAATACCTTTTACGTGCCAAGCATGGTACTACGTCCTGGCATGGACAGAAAATAATAAACAATAGTTGCAATACTTACGAACTTCACAACTAAGGGGAGCCTGGCTGGCTCGGTCAGTAGAGCATGTGACTATTGATCTCAGGGTCCGGAATTCTAGCCCCACGTAGTGGGTAGACTTTATTTAAAAATAAACAAAACAATACTTCACAACCAGTAGGAAACAGGTATATACAACTCAAATGGCAGCCTGCCTAACATGCCTATGAGAGGTACACCAGAGAGCCTTCTGGAAGTTAAGAAGCAGGAGAGATCATTACTATCCTTGCTGATCAGAGCAACTTTCATGGATAGTTGAACTAGGTCTTAAACAGGATTAACATAGGATTTGTCATCCAAACCAGGACTCTGCTCCAAAATGAAAGGAAGTACTGAAATGAAAACGTTTGAGATATTTGTGTATTGACTAACACATTTGTATTATGATACTGGTGGCTCTGTAAAATAGTTCTATTCAAAAACTAATTTCAAAAATAATTTTCTTTAAAATATACCTGGAGCTTTTCTCCTGAAGAAAGATAACTCTGGGAGGGCCCTCTGTTGCCATTGCTTTAAATTTAAATGTAATGCTATCTTCCAAAAGTTTTGACAATTTGTTATTCCCCTAACCTCACCAAATCTACGAGAAGTAAAGACATGGCCCTGGCTTCTACACCTCCTACAAAAAATAGTCCCAGATATCATCCCTAACCATGTCATTCAATGGTATGGACAAATGTCATTTAGTTAGTGATGTCACCAAGTAGGAAAATCTGCATTGTGGACAATCACCCCAAAAACAAGGATGAGACTCAAATATTTGTGAACCCCAAACTGGAGAGCTGTGAATTTGTATCCCTAATGAGAAGGCTCCATTTTGGGGTCCTCAACAATTATAAGCAATACTTGCTTCTAAGCATACTAGATGCACTCTCATAAGTATACTTTGACTTTCTGTATGAAAGCCAAGCATTAACTTGCCTCTCTCCTCCAAACAAGGGAACATGTACCTCAGGAGAACTCCTAACAGAGCTTCATGTCAAGGAAACACTATATTGGCCCCAAAAGTCATTCAGATTTGTCTCAACTCCTGGGCCAGAGTTGTTGTGAATGATGGAATTCTGCAAGACTCCCTCCTGGCAAGCCCAGGAGGAGTCTGTGCAATTACTACCTATACCTGAATTATGGCCTTCAGCCAAGATGAAAGGTCAAAACAAAAACTTAAGGAGAAAGCCACTGCTTTCTAATGTAAACACAGTAAGAGATAAACTAAACAGATTCGGTACCAGCTCTGTGGGTCAGATCAGATTAATCAGAGAAGCTGAAGGGATGGCATGTTTGGGGTAGAAAGGAAAAATGGAATTTATTGGGAGACAACTCTCAATGAGTTTCTCCTGTTTCTGCTTATCTTCTGGGAGGAGTTCTGGACTATCGTTTCAAGGATGTTATTTCAATAAACAGACTTGAAAGATAGATAATGTCTCCCCCTGGTGCAAAGATAAGACTTACGTGCTGTCCATAGTATCTTCCTAAAGCCAAAGGCCGAGCAGGTTTGCTAGCAGCCTCTTTAATAAAATTGGAAGTTCCCTAAACTCAGGGTTCCTTAGCTATGACACAGACCCATGTGTGCAACATCCACCTCTACCTACCGCCACTCCCATGGACTTGTAGGACAAGGGATCCAATGCAAATGTGAATCTCCTGTTGCCTACTGTGCCAAGGCTAATACATAATACAGTCTTTTATCTCTTTATCAATACATATCAATAATACAATCCTTTATAATATAAACAGGCTAACTTGTTAGCTGGCAAACAGGGTAAAATATAATAGTCCATATTTCTTAACAGATGTTGGATTTTATCAAATGCTTTTTGTGTCTATTAAGATAATCATATAGGGGCGCCTGGGTGGCTCAGTCGGTTGAGCGTCCGACTTTGGCTCAGGTCATGATCTTGTGGTCCGTAAGTTCAAGCCCCGCGTCGGGCTCTGTGCTGACAGTTCAGAGCCTGGAGCCTGCTTCCAATTCTGTGTCTCCCTCTCTCTCTGCCCCTAATCCACTGGCATTCTGTCTCTGTCTCTCTCAAAAATAAATAAACATTAAAAAATTTAAAAAAAAGATAATCATATAGTTTTTTGGGGTTTTTTGTGTTACTTTGGTGAATCACATTGAATCCCAAATATTAAACCAACACTGAATTCCTAGGATAAACCCCACTCAGCCATGACATACTGTCCATTTAATAGATTATTAGATTTGATTTACTAAAATTCTGTTTAGAATTTTTGCATTTATGGAGCGCCTGAGTTGTTCAGTCAGTTAAGCATCCAACTTTGGCTCAGGTCATGATCTCATGCCTCAAGGGTTTGAGCCCGCATCCGGCTCTGTGCTGACACCTCAGAGCCTGGAGCCTGCTCTGATTCGGTCTCCCTTTCCCCACTCATGCTCTATCTGTCTCTCTCTCTCTCTCTCAAAAATAAATAAACATCAAAAAAACATATTTTTTTAAGAATTTTTGCATTTATGTTGATGATGGAGTTAGGTCTGTAGTTTCCTTTTCTTGTAATGTCTTTTCTGTATTGGGTGTTATGATAATGATGGCCCTCAGAGAATATTGGGAAATATTCCTTCCTCTCCATTTTTTCTGGGAAAAGTTTGTATAAAATTGGTATTACTTAATCCTTAAATATTTGAAATAATATACCAGTGAAGCAATTTTGGCTACAGTTCTCTTTGTGGGAAGATTTTAAGTTACAATTTCAATTTATTTAATAAAGTAAGGCTATATTGGTTATCCATTTCTTCTTGTATAAGCTTTGGTAATTTATGTCTTTAAAGATATTTATACATTTCACCCAAGTTGTCAAATTGATTGGCATAATAATGTTTAGAATATTCCCTTATTATCTTTTTAATCTACAGAATCCATAGTGGTATCATCTTACTCCTAATATTGGTCATTGTGTCTCCTCTACTTTTTCTTTCCCTTTTTTTTTTTTTTTTTAAGTATTTATTTTTAAGAAATCTCCATACCCAACATGGGGCTTGAACTTACAACCCTGAGACCATGAGTTGCATGCTCTACTGGGGCACCTGGGTCGCTCAGTGGGTTGAGTGTCTGACTTCAGCTAAAGGTCACGATCTCATGGTTGGTGAGTTCAAGCCCCACACTGGGCTAGCTGCTGTCAACCTGTCAGCACAGAGCCAACTTCGGATCCTCTGTCCTCCTCTCTCTGCCCCTTCCTGGCTTGCATTCTGCCAAAAATAAATAAATATTTAAAAGAGTTTCATGCTCTACGAACTGAGCCAGCCAGGTGCCCTTTTCCTCTCTTTTTTCTGACCAGGCTGACTTGGGGTTTGTCCATTTTATTGATCTTTGACAAACCAGCTTTTAGTTTCATTGATTTTCTCCACTACTTTTCTCTTTTCTGTTTCACTAATTTCAACTCTGATCTTTATTATTTCATCTGCTTACTTCAGGTTTCATTTGCTCTTTTTTCTAGTTTCTTGAAATGAAAGCTGGGGTCATTGATTTGCTGTGGAAAAGTAAATGCAGTCCCTGCTATTCCATCCTGGCTGGAAACAGAAGTTTATAGCTTCTGTTTTTAATTGGTAGACCATCATAGTTTGTTTTGGTGCATTCATGAATTATGTATGTGCCACACCAATTAAAAGTATGTGTCTGCTCCATCAGTTTCTTAATAAGGATTTTGTTTTATCATGATGCTATAGTCCACTAAAATTTGTATTTATATATTCACTGACTCCACAAATAATTTCCCTTCCAATGAACTACCTTTTAAAATAAATTTACATTTGCATTCAGAACACAGTAAGATTGTCCACTTTTGGAAGAATGAACTTCAAAAAACTTTTTTAAAGCCAAGAACTGGCTAAAAAAAAAATGGAAATGATTGAAATACACTTGTTTTCTCTTTGAAACTATCTGATGATGATATACAACTACCATCATTTAACTTTTTGCAACATTTTTCTGCTAATGTGGCCAATCCATTAATAGCAATTACTTTTAATTTGTGGTAGTGTAAGAAGACGCAGTTACATATTCTTTTATGCATGGCTTTTATAATCATTTTCAATTCTAAGTTTTCTATACGTATGGGACTGAAGCAATAACTGTTAATGGAGTGGATTAATTTAAAAACAAACTTGCCTAGTATAGTATTTCTTAAAGTTAACTTTACTATATCATAATAGCTAAGGTTTTAAAGGTAAGTTTTATGGCTAAACCTACAGACATCTCAAACTCAATGTCCAAAACTGAATTTTCTCATCCATCAAGCTTGTTCTCTTATACTTCACCTGCCATTCAAGCTAGAAACTATGGAGTCATTTTCCCCTTTTCCCCTACATCCAGTCAGTCAGCAGTCCTATCGATTTAAATATAGCAAAATTATTGCAATTACCTCCTCCTCTTTAACCTATTAGTTTATGTCAAGCTAATCACCTGACTCCAACCATTTTAAGAGACTTCTAGCTTCTCTGGCTTCATTCCACTCCACCCTGCACACTACACTTGGTAAACCTTTTTTAATTATAAAAATGTCATTTCAGCATTCCAGTATCTTTGACAGTTAAGTCCCCAGTAACCACAGGGCAATCCAAACTATACAACTCAGCAAACAATCTAGCCTCAGTTTATTTTTCAACTTCAGATTGAAATATTCCTCTGGTCTGTCACATACATTTTCAGTCACTTTGCTAGGTTGTTTCCTATGCCATATACTTTAACATTACTACTGTTTATGTTTTTCCTTCTGCCTGTGCTCTTCCATGACCTGTGTTCCCGTTACATTCTGTACACACTCTAACACAGCAATTAATACACCATATTAGTTGGAGTGTCAGATCTTTAGAGGAGCACTCGTGGTTCATTCACAATGAAAATTCCCAAACCCTCCCAGTGTGCCTAAGAACATACGCTTGATAGGTAAACATACGTAGGTAAACAAACGTAGGTAAACATATTCTTGATAAATTATATTCCAAACATTCAGCTATGTACGATAGTATCTACATCAACGTTTAATTTTCATCTCCAGTACAAGTTTTAACATAATAGCTAGAATTAATAATACTTGAAAAAAAAAAGTAGCCATAAAAATAAACTTACTGCCCAAAGAAAAGGATGGGAACAAGAAGGGCAGGAAAGGATAAAAAGTGAAATATGCTGACTATTTAGGATGTAAGACAAGGAACACAGCCAGAAAAAAAAAAGCTGAGGAAAGCATGTGGCCTCTGGTCTAGAGCACTAGCTCAAGAAACCACTTTACCGGAAGCCAAAAAACGATCAGGGAGAATAACTAGCGAAGTGGCTCGTCAGTCCCACGCAGTGAGCCTGTGGGAACGTCCGCAGAACTAATCACACACTCAAGGTGTTCGGCTTTGAGTAACTAGAATCTCGGGTTCCTGCGCGGCTTGGGCCATATACCCTACCGTGGAGGAGGCACACCCTAGGTTTTCTTGCAGAACTGATGGCCCGAGACGTGCACCTGGGCACACCTGCCGGGTATAGGGAGCGCTCCGCAGAAGAGCGATGGTAGAGAGGGAAAGATACACACGGAAGGGCGGGGGCGGGGGGAAGCGCTCCAGTCAATTAAGCAAGTAACTGCCGAGTCCTGAGGATACGACAGTGCACAAGGCAGATACGATCCCTGCCCTCGTGATGTGGAATCACTGCGGAAACGCGACTGCCCAGGACTGAGACGGGGACGAGAGCCCTCCGCGATCCAGGTTTCCAGAGTCGCTTCCCTTCAGACGCGAGGCGGCGGTGACCGCAGAGAACCACTCTATGCCCAGCCTGGGCCTCCTCCCGTGACCCCCGGCCCAGGACGGTCCCCTTGGCTCTCACCGAATCCTTTAATGAGCTCGGTGAAGACCCCGGGGTCGCTTTCCATGAGGCACCACTCCCCGGCATTGCCCGTCATGGCCCCGGCCACACACCGCCCCGCTCCACCTAAGGCTCTGGCCGCCCCCCGCACCAGCTGCCGCCGGGCACTGATCTCGGCAAACCCGCCGCTGAGCTCGTCAACCCCACGTCACCCCGCCTACTTCCCGACAGCCTCCGGGCGCCGTCACCTGCAGCGCGACTAAGCGCGGGAGGACGCTCTAGCCACCCAAGAGACAGTGAAACTCTTCCTAGGCCGTGCAGGACCCGTAGCGGATTCGGAAGGGGCCGGGGCCTAAGAAGAAAGGGAGGGGACTCAGTACGCCGGAGGAGGTAACATCCGGGATCCTCGCCAGTCTGGAGCGAGGGCGGGGCAAAAGTAGAGGGGCGGGGCTCGTTCCCGGGAGCCGAACCTGCAGGCCCTGGCGTTAGTGGAGTTGGAGCAGTTACCGCCCTAAGGGCTGCAGCAGCTTCTACTCGTTTTCCCGCGCCTCGCAGGGCTTCTCCCAGTGGCGCTGCGGGTTCGGAGGGTCGGCCGGCAAGCACAGGTGAGGAAACTGCGGGAGGCCGACTGGGGCCCTTTGTGCGGTCTGAGCGGCCCCGGGGACGCGCAAGGTTTAGCTCATCCTCCATGTCCCTCATCCCGCATCCCTGCGACCGAGGCCGGAGCAAACACTTCGCCAAACCATCGTTCTCCACCGCCCTGCCTCCGCGTCCTGCCCTTGCTGGGTAACGAAACCAGCATCGCTGTGGGCACAACCTCGCTTGGCCAGGCTGAGACGCTCCCCAGGGTGGGCCTTTCCCGAATCCCGGACCGCTCCGGCTTGTGCTTCCATAGCTTCCCACAGGCCAGCGTCCGGAGTGCCCGCTTTACTCCTCCTCTTCCTCCTCCTCCTCCCGCGGCTTCTGCGCCGGGAGGCGTTGCCTCGGCTCTGGGGTTTGGAAGAGGGATTTTGGTGCAAAGACAGAAGGCGAATTTATCCTCGAGGGAATGACGAGAAGAGTGAGATCTGTTCTGTAATCCGTGGGGACGATAGACAAGTGTAAGGGGATGCGATGCCTAAAAGAAAATTAGGTTGAAAAAAACGTAATGTATTAATCGAACATTTGTAATGTTTCTAAGATTAAAGGAGTTAAACCAAAAATGCCTATTTTCGCTAAACCGTGAAAATGCCCTCGTTCAGCAGACCTCTGTTAAGATTATAAATCTTTAAGAGTATGTGTATTTATGCATCACTCCTTAAAGCTCTGAGTTCCAAGAAGGGCCTTTGGCTTCCAGAAAAAAAATATTTTAGTAGACAAAACTGATTCCTTGCTTCACAAACAGGTGTCCTATCCATCGGAGTTAGCGAGCCCTGTGTTATGGACTAGGTGAAGCCACAAAATTAACATGACAAATATTACTTAGGGAAACAACAGAACAGTTTTTATATTGAAGCAAGCATGGTTATGGGGCGCCTGGGTGGCTCAGTCGGTAGAGCATCAGACTCTTGATCTCCTGGTTGCAAATTAGAGCCCCAAGTTGGGCATAGAGATTACTTTAAAAAAAAAAAAAAAAAAGGCCTGGCTATATTGTGGAGTAGAAATCAAAATTTGTATAAAATGTTTGTTTGTTTGTTTTCATTTGAAACTTTTGAAGTTTGTCCCTAGGAGACAGGAAAAAGTTTGTGAGGCACAGGAGTCTAGCTGTATTTCCTTAATGAACCATACCTAGAATGAGTGTCATTGGAGTCCATAGCTGTTTGTGATAATGTGTGTTATTTTTTAATCTATGATATTGCCATGAACTTGAAAGTGTTTTCTGTGCTGAATAAATACATCATAACTAACATTTATTTATGAACTTGGTGGCTGTGGTAGAAACACCCCCCCTAACTGAAAAATTAGCCCTTTACACAGCCTAGAAGTAACCAGAAAGGGAGTTTAAATTTTTTTTTCACTTATTTTCACATTTAATCCTAAATTTGCATAAAAAATCCAGATTTCTGGGTCTTTGAGGAAAATGAGAAGATTTGGTAATACAAAATGCATACTACATGGCGACCACTTGGCTGAAGATGCACGCCTTCGGGATGGCATGCTGTCATGTTTGCAACAGGTCCTCACCACTTTTTGTTGCATCCCACATGACATGATCAACTCAGGTACACCAGCAGTCTGAATGATAGTTGTTTGACTTTGTGGCCCCAGTTTTTGCAGTATTGTTTCTTTTGTCTGGCACTCTCTCATAGGTGTACATCAGCTTTGACCTCATTTAAAAACGGTTAAGCTGCAAAACTTGTTCGACCTCATGGGAAGAAACATTTTCGAGTAATAAACAGTCAACAGAGTTTGCAAAGATATTCAGATGTGTACATTCAAGAAAAACAGGAATCCTCAAAAACACTGTATTATTAGTACTGTTAAAAGATAACAGTAAACGTTGTTCTAATGAATACAAAGCAGAAAGAACTGCTGTTACATACATACAACAGTGCCCAAGGCAATATGTATATTGTAATATACAATATACATTTTGTATATTAATTACTGGCATTCACTGATTTGGCAGTCAATATTAAGAAAGAAAGAAGTGGGCAATGTATAAAATGTCCACAACCAACTTCCAAATTGTGGCTATGCCTTTAAAAATACTGTGACCTGTTTAATTCTTCCACAAATTTTAATTTACAGAAGTTTAAAATAACTTCAGCTATATTAGAGTCTTTAGAATGGTGTGCTTTAAGAGCTCTGGATAGGACAGGCCAACCCAAAGAATTAACTGTCTTTTTTTTTTTTTTTTTTAATTGTTAATCTGGATTTACAACACTTGATTATTCACGAGTGGATTAATTGATGACCAGGCTCTGACCTCACTCACTGCCCAACTGCCTTCTAAATCACTGACAGTGGAGCTTAAGCTCCGAGGGGGGAGATGATTGGAGTTGGGGAGAGGAGAAATTAAGATACTGTATATATCTGTGTGTATCTCAAATTGCTTTCTAAAGACAAATCTAGGAAATACCTATAAATAAATAGTTAAGTAGATAAATAAATAGATAGTTAGATAAATAGTTAAATAGATAAACAGTTAAATAGATAGTTAAATATCATTTGAATGTCTATTTAAATGACTTCCCAAATATAGTCAATTTTTAGTTTTCGTTTAATGACAGATTTTGGAGATAGAATTGACGTGTCATGAAATTCACTATTTTAAGTATGCAATACAGTGAATTTTAGTATATTCACAGACTTGTGTTGACATAGGCAGACTGGGTCCATGGACCCAGAAGGAGTCCTGCAGGACCAGCCAAGAGGATCCTTGGCCTTAGGAAGGATAGACATCAAGTGAGAGCAGAGTTTATTGAAGATACAGAGAGGTGACAGATACAGAGTATCTGAGAGACTCAGAAAGGAGAGTAGAGTAGTCTCAGTTTTGTTTGGGCTCTAGTGCTTTTATTAAGGATTGTGGTCTGGTCCATATGTCTTCTCAGGCATCCAGAAACTGGTCAGAACGAGGAGTGCTCAGGTGTCCTCCATAAGTCACTTGTGCCCTGGAGCCAGGGATCTGGCGGCAGTGTGCCTGGAGTCAGTGTCTGCAACCTTGCTCTTTCACTCCGATCTGTGCTGGAAGACTCCAAAGAAATCATTAGCTCCTTGACCCTTACAGAAAGGGAATACATTTTTTGTACTAGAAGTGTAAAGCGTGTGTAAGGTGGGGTGCAGGTCCTAGCAAGTGTAGAAGCAGGAAAACGAGGAAAAACACAGTTCATGGAGTCACTTTAGTTTCTGTATCTCAGTGTGAGCGTTCACCATTGTCTAATTTCAGAACATCTTCATCACCCCGTGAAGAAACCCCTCACCACTTTGGCAATTCTTCAAAAGGTTAAATATAGAGTTACCATATGATCCTTCGTTTTACAATGTATGTGGGTCTTAATTTCTCCAGCTCCTCACCAACACTTCTTATTATTGTCATTTTGATTGTAGCCATCCTAGTGAACGTGAAGTGGGATCTCATTTCAGTTTTGTTGTGCATTTTCCTGATGAGTAATGATATTCAGCATCTTTTTATATGTTTATTGGCCATTTGTACATCTTTGAAGAAGTGCCTGCTCAGATGCTTTGCCTGTTTTTTAATTGGGTTATTATCTTATTATTGAGTTATGAGTTTTTTATAAATTCTAGATACAAGTTCCTTATGGTATGATTTGCGTGTTATTTTCTCTCATTCTCTGGGATCTCTTTTCACTTTCTTGAGGAAACACAGATTTTAAATATTGGTGAAGTGCAGTTTATCTTTTTTTTTCCTACTGTCCCTGTGCCTTTGGTGTCTGTTTTGACCCAGTTCTCTGACACAAACTCAGTGTTCCGCAGTTCAGTTCAGTTCAGTTCCAGAGTTAGCTTAAGATCCCACTGATGCGGTTTTAAGTGTTGGGGTTCAGAGCCAACAACCAAGAAAGAATTATTGAGATGTTTTCAGTGCAAAAAGGTGGTTTTATTAAAACGCGGGGACTGGACCCATGGACAGAAAGAGCTGCACTGGGGTTGCGATGGGTGACTGATTATATATCTTCAGGGGAGGAGGGGTCTAGTCTCGAAGGTATTTTGGAAACAAGGTTTCCAGGACCTTGAGAGGCTAGCTGCTGTTAGGAAAAGGTCATTTATTACTGTTTAGTAAAAACTCAGTAATGAGACCCTTCAGATATCTATCAGGGGACCATAAGCTTGGAGTATGATTGCCAAGATATATCTTGGGGGGGGGGGGGTAGTAGAGGTAAAGGAAGTTTCCAAAGGAGTTTTTATATGTTAAGTAGACATACGATTCTGGGGGGTCAGGCTAATAAGATTGCCTTTTGCCCTTAGCAAAGTCAACATCGAGGCAGCTGAGCTCCCAGAGGAATGTCAATCTGCCTGTCTTGAGGACTTGTCAATGGCCTGTAAGTTATAAGGAAATTTAATCTTTTATTCTTCTGCCTTTGTTTCCTACATCACCACAAGTTAAAGGGCAAGATCCCCAACAAGACTACCCTTTCTTGAGACACCTGTTATAAGTAGGGTCTCTAGTCTACGCAACCAACTATAAATTCAGGGCTTCGCACAACCCCCTCAGGGTCAATAATTCACTAGAATAACTCACATAACTCTCTAAAAACACTATCCTGGGGCGCCTGGGTGGCGCAGTCGGTTAAGCGTCCGACTTCAGCCAGGTCACGATCTCGCAGTCCGTGAGTTCGAGCCCGGCATCGGGCTCTGGGCTGATGGCTCAGAGCCTGGAGCCTGTTTCCGATTCTGTGTCTCCCTCTCTCTCTGCCCCTCCCCCGTTCATGCTCTGTCTCTCTCTGTCCCAAAAATAAATAAACGTTGAAAAAGAAAAATTTAAAAAAACATAAAAACACTATCCTAATGATTACAGTTAAATGATATGCCTGAGGACCAGCCAAATGGAAGCCACCTATAAGCCAAAGTCTGGAGGCAGGAGAGGGATACCCTCTGTGTGGAATCCTGGCTGGTCACACTCCCAGCACATCAGTTTGTTTACCAGTTAGGAAGCACCAGTGAACTTTGATATTCACAGTTTGTATATGGGATTTTATTACTAGGCATGATTGGTTATGATTGGTTGACTGTGTGGTTGAGCCCAATTTTGGGCCCTACAGCCTTCCTGGGAGTTTGATCTGGCCCAAAATGCCAACCCTCTAATCAAATGATTAGTCTTTTTGGTGACCAGCCCCCATCCTGAAGCCCAGAATGAATCACCACATTAGCATAACAAAAAGACTTATCAATCTGGAAATTCCTAGCATTTTTGAAGCTCTGCCAAGAAAAAAACTAGATATTCTTTATTATACCGCTGTCTTACCACCTAGACAATTTTAAAGTTAATTTATATATCAGCAGTCAGGTACCAGGAGAGTAGCTTAGAAGTAGTGCCATTCTGCTTTTCATATTTAACTTTAAATTTTTGAGTCTGATAAATTTACACAAGCAAGTAGAGAGGGGCCATTCATGCAATCTGTCCTACTGTTTTATGTTTCATCCTGGAAAGAATAGTCCTAGAACCATGTGAAAAGCTGGGCATTTTTTCCTGTAAAAATGTTGAAAGGGTATGTCTTCATGGTTGTCATTAATACATGCAAGGATAAGATTCCATTGACACAGCTATGAATAAGTAACTACATTTCTTATGGTAGAAATTACAAGGATTACATTTAGGGATTTTTCTTAGGCATCTTCCCTAGATTTAAAAGTTCATTTTGCTGCTTGCTCAACAAGATACTTATACCTGATACTAAATGCGTTAGAAAAACTTTCAAAGAAATACTATTCTCAAAAGACAGTTTTACTTAGTATTCATTACTTCTTCTTCATAACTTCTCATGTATTATTTTTTATTGTATATCCATTTACTGCATATAGTCCTTTTTTTCTAATTACAGAATTTATCTTAAAGGCTGGAATTATATTTTTAATTGCACATGTTGAGACTTATTTTTAAAAATGTTAGAGGAAAGAAAAGGCAATCATACATATAATTCTTAGATGGTTCAGAAAATTACTTTAATATTGCTCTGTTATTCTTAAATATATATTACTAATTACTTAAGAGTGATACTTAGTCTTAAGAGTGAACTTAAGGTTCAGAGAAGGGATACACAACTAAGACCCGGTCCCTGCTCTTAGTGGAACTAAAGATACCAGCCAGACATGCTGACAAAAAAATAATAAGGGAAAGAACTTTGAGATTTGAACTGGGACCTTTAAATTTTTTTTTTTTCAACGTTTTATTTATTTTTGGGACAGAGAGAGACAGAGCATGAACGGGGGAGGGGCAGAGAGAGAGGGAGACACAGAATCGGAAACAGGCTCCAGGCTCTGAGCCATCAGCCCAGAGCCCGACGCGGGGCTCCAACTCCCGGACCGCGAGATCGTGACCTGGCTGAAGTCGGACGCTTAACCGACTGCGCCACCCAGGTGCCCCTTGAACTGGGACCTTTAAATCACACTTCTTGGGCTTTGGTTCAGGAAAGCTGTTGTATTAGCATAATTTGATACTGAATATCATTTCTATATTATTCAACTAATAAGCAGCAATAGCCAGGTGAAAGTACTACCCAAGGGTATTTTTGTAAAAGCTAAAGATGGGGCTAGCAATATCAAATGCAGTGCAAAGGTCAAAATAATAGAAAATTTTCTACTGGAATTAGCAGTTAAGGTGTCAGTCTTTGAGAAGCCTCTTATCCTTGTCAAAAGTTTTTTGGATTAAAAGGCAGCTAAACAGCCATGTTAAAGAGGGGGTAAGAATAAATAGCAGAAGCATCATTACTGCAGCAGCAGTTTCAGCCTATGCTGCACTCAGTAAATCAGTCCCTAATGACTAATATAATATGATCATTACACGGTGACACCATCTGAGGCCTAGGCCTCATAATGACACTGATTATTTCCAACACAATTCAAACTACTGTCCCCTGCCCCCAGTCACCTTCAAATTGTGAGGCTCTCCATTCTCCCATGCATTTATCCCCATGTCATGATGTGTTCCCCTCTCTGAGACCCAACCTCATGGCTCCCTTACCTGCCAGACTTCCCTCAATCTCCTTATTCCTCTCTTTTCTCAAATCTGTCTACACCCTTAGTGAAAGAGATGTCTCTCTTGCTGTCAGTAGGCCAGTCTTAACCTGGATGCTCTAAAGCTTATTCTGTTTGACTTCTTTTAGTGATCTCATCCCCTTGGTTACATCCTTTACTGTCTTCCACTCCAAATTGAATCATTCCACTTCACCTCAGTGTCTTCTCATCTCTCTTACCTTCCCTTTATGCTTCTGTAAAAGAGTAGTCCACTTGTGAAGCCTCCCTCATTCATACTCCTAATCTCGCTTACTTATTTTTAGAGAGGGCGTGTGAGTGGGGGGAGGGATAGAGAGAGAGAATCTTGAGCAGGCTCCCTACCCAGCGCAGAGCCCAGCATTGGGCTCATTGCTGGGCTTGATCTCACAGCTGTGAGATCATGACCTGAGCCAAAAGCAAGACTCCGATGCTTAACCTACTGAGCGACCCTTGCGCCCCTCCTAATCCCACTTTGTTCAGCCTCCTTCTTGCAGGATTCTACAACAATTGCCCTTCTTCATTCACTCCTGTTTGCTAAATCCAGTAGTCATTTTCCAGACTTTACTTCATCTGTGAGCATTTGACATTACAGCTATGGACTCCTTGAAATTCTCTTCCCTGTGGTCCGTGATACCACTGCCCCTGGTTCACTTTAAGTCTGTGTACCCCACCTTCTCTTTCTCCTTTAAAGGGCCCTTTTCTCACTAGCTCTTAATTGTTAATATTCACGAGGATTCCATCTTAAGCCTTCCCTACAATATATAAACGTGCTTAAGCTTGTATCATCTTTATGATGATGTACAAGACATACAGAATTTCTTTTATCTTGTGTTGCCCTTTAAGCTACTACTACCTTATCAGTTAACATTACGTTACAGCTGTGTCAATATACTTAGTTCTTTTTCTAAAATCTAAAGACAGCAAGATTTCAGAAATCCCTTTCTGGAATACATTCCCCCAAACTTTATATACCAGTTTTTCAGTTTGCCTATTCTGCACAAGTCTTCCTGTATTATTGAGACAACATTATTTTATTCTCTGCTGACTCTCAGTACACTTCTATTAGAGCACTTAATTACAGTTTGCTTTGTATTATATGTATATTTCTACCTCACTGACTAGAACGTGGGTTTTTTTTGAGGGCAGGGAAAAACATTTAAAAAAAATATTTTTAGGGACACCTGGATGGCTTAGTCAGTTAGGTGTTTGACTCTTTTTTTTTTTCTTATGTTTATTATTTTGAGAGAGATAGTGGGGGGGGGGGTGCGAGGGGGCAGGCAGAAAGAAAGGGAGACAAAGAATCCCAAGCAGGCTCTGTGGTATCCGACTCTTGATATTGGCTCAGGTCCTGATCTCAGGGTCGTGAGATTGAGCCCTTCTTCAGGCTCTGCACTGAGCATGGAACCTGCTTGGGATTCTGTCTCTCCCTCCTCCACCCCCTTTCTCTGTCCCTCCCCCACATGCACATGTGCACACACACACACACACACACACACACACACACTCTTTTTCTTAAACACTTAAAAAAAATCCTTTTAGTGGAACAGGGCTCTCTTTCATGTCTTACATCTAATATGCAATAAATGCTGGTTGAGGTTTATTTTCTGGTCGTGTTGTTTTGTTTGTCATGGGGAGAAACCTAGTGCACTATAGTGGTATAGACAGGAGACTTGGGGCATCTAGATAGGCAGCTGTACTATAGTTAGAGTAGCAGTGGACTGATAAAGTAGTGGACATTGTGGTTGTTCCATTAGGAGGATAAAAAACGATATTGTTGCCATACAGCTAGTAGCTTTAGAGATATTGGAAGGAAGAAAGTACAGGTAGTTCATCACATAAATTACACATGAGCACAGTTAATAGGATGTTAATCAGTATGTTCTCAACTACAGGTAACAGAAAACTTACAAACGGCTTAGCTATACAAAATTTCCAAGTAAAGATGCAAGGATACAGAATTTCTAAGTAAGGCATTTCCAGGTTGCTCGATGATTCCAGGTTGCTCGTGGACCCAGATTCCTTCTAATATTTTTTCTGTGCTACCATCCTTATAAATGAGTGTGTCTTCCTAAACTGGCTCCCCTGTGGCTCAAGATAGTTGCCACACTCCAAGCATCACTTTAAATGAATGTCTCAGGGTAGAAACGGAGCGTTCTTAGTAAGAGCCCAAGCCCACTTTTAAGAGTGAAGAAAACCTCAGAAGTATTCTCTGCAGACTTACTGCACACTGGCCAGTTAGATGCCCATCCCCTATACTTGTCACATGGCAAAAGAAATGCGAGCATTACCTGAGTGAGAATTTGTGATCAGTACAAATGTGTAGGCCTCACCCCAGACATAAACTAAATTAAGAAAGAAACTTTGGGAGTGGTGGGTGGAACACACAATTCTGCATGTTAAGTAGCAATTCAGTTACTTTGGATGCACACAGAGTTTGAGAACCACTGGCTTAGAGTAAATCAAGATTCATCCCATCGGTCTGGCAAAAGGTCTAGCCTCCCCTAAAGGACATACTGCCAGGAAGAGAGGGGAGGGAAGGAACGGATGTTGGATATGCAACCAAAACTGTGTATGCAGTTATTCAGGGAGTAAGACCTTTCTTAACCTCAGCTACCACAGCTGCTCTCCCTACCCCTTTTTATTTTCTCTCTGGGCCTTCAGACTGCATGCTAAATTGCCTGCTTAGTCTCTGACGCAACAAACTTATACCTCCAAAATATAACCTCTTTGTTGTTTCTGGTTATCGTACTACCACTTAATGAGCCTAAAAAATGCTTTTAAGTTAATAGACTTTGTAACAGATTTCAAAAAATATACATTAATAAATGTTTTCAAAAATAAATAAAAATAAATGTATTCCTTCTTATAATTTTATTGTTTCTTTCTAACTATAATAACATTTTGCTTTTTGATAGGTTTCTTAAAAGACAGAAGAATGGAGGAATCAGTGAACCAAATGCAACCACTGAATGAGAAGCAGATAACCAATTCCGAAGATGGATATGTATGGCAGGTCACTGATATGAATCGACTACACCGGTTCTTATGTTTTGGTTCTGAAGGTGGGACTTATTATATCAAAGAACAAAAGTTGGGCCTTGAAAATGCTGAAGCTTTAATTAGATTGATTGAAGACGGCAGAGGATGTGAAGTGATACAGGAAATAAAGTCATTTAGTCAAGAAGGCAGAACGGCAAAGCAAGAGCCTATGCTCTTCGCACTTGCCATTTGTTCCCAGTGTTCCGACATAAGCACAAAACAAGCGGCATTCAAAGCTGTTTCTGAAGTTTGTCGCATTCCTACACATCTGTTTACTTTTATCCAGTTTAAGAAAGATCTGAAGGAAAGCATGAAATGTGGCATGTGGGGTCGTGCCCTCCGGAAGGCTATAGCAGACTGGTACAATGAAAAGGGGGGCATGGCCCTTGCTCTGGCAGTTACAAAGTATAAACAAAGAAATGGCTGGTCTCACAAAGATCTATTAAGATTGTCACATCTTAAACCTTCCAATGAAGGTAAGCATAACAACCTTTGGGTTGGGGGAAGTTGCAAATACCGATAAATAGAAATATTTTATTTGAAACAGGCTTTCATTTAAAAGCCTGTGTTTCATTCTCAAAACACATTGGTTGACTAATTCAAATGTTTAATACTACCTTGGAATTAAACACCTACCACAGGCAATCCGGACATTACTAATCAAGAATCAAATGACAGATTTACACATTAATTTAATATTCTAGATCTCACAGTGTCACTGTGCTAGCTAGCATGCTTACCCAAGTGATTACGGACTATGACAGCAGCATGGACGTGATGAAAGCTGTAGGAAGCAAAGCGGATCCTAGCCAGTAGACAGCAGATAGCCACGCTGTACTGTTCCAGCCCCTTAAGATTTTTCTTTCCCTCCCTGTCTTCCTAGGACATATGTTCCATGGAACCTAAAGGCTGCCTGAAATAGTGCTGAACTTAACAATTCAGGATGTTAATTGTCTCCAAGCAGTCAGCCAGGGGACATGGTAACTTGGGGCAGTTTTCTGTGTCTATGGGAAGAGACTTTTGAGAAGTTAGTTGGATGTACAGTAATTACTTAGTCCTTCTTAGAAGGGAAATAAAAACTTTTGGGCAAGAAGAATGTAAAGTATAAGCATCCACAAAAATCAACATGTCCAAAATTTGCTTTTTTTAATACCAGAAATGAAACTTGAAAAGACGGCTCCTCATGAATTCCTAATTTATCATTTTTTATTATGAGTGGACTTTTTTTTTTTTTTAATTTTTTTTTTCAACGTTTATTTTTGGGACAGAGAGAGAGCATGAACGGGGGAGGGGCAGAGAGAGAGGGAGACACAGAATCGGAAACAGGCTCCAGGCTCCGAGCCATCAGCCCAGAGCCCGACGCGGGGCTCGAACTCACGGACCGCGAGATCGTGACCTGGCTGAAGTCGGACGCTTAACCGACTGCGCCACCCAGGCGCCCT
>NW_024412440.1:3284930-3311963 GCF_014898765.1 Herpailurus yagouaroundi | reverse complement strand
TCAACGGGGGAGGGGCAGAGAGAGAGGGAGACACAGAATCGGAAACAGGCTCCAGGCTCTGAGCCATCAGCCCAGAGCCTGACGCGGGGCTTGAACTCACGGACCGCGAGATCGTGACCTGGCTGAAGTCGGAGGCTTAACCGACTGCGCCACCCAGGCACCCCATGAGTGGACTTTTTAAAATGAAATTTAAGCAGTAAATTGTTGCGAATATTTACATATACAAACACCTGGATGTTTTGTTTTTTTTATTAGAAATTACATGCTTGTTTTAAATAGCTGGATAATACATAAAAATATAATACAGAAAGTAGAATCCTGCCTCTCAAAAGAAATTACTATATACATTGTATATTAGTCCAGATTTTTCCTAAAATACGTTGTTTTATTTAAAATTTTTTTATAGACCTCCTTTGGGTTTTTTTGTTTGTTTTGTTTTTAATGTTTATTTATTTTGAGGTGGAGGGGAGGGCCATAGAGAGAGGGAGACAGAATCCCAAGCAGGCTCTGCACTGTTTGCACAGAGCCCAGTGTGGGCCTTGAACCCACAAACTGTGAGATCATGACCTCAGCCGAAATCAAGAGTCAGACACTTAACCGACTAAGCCACCCAGGTGCCCCTAGACCTTGTTTCAGTTAAAAGCAGATTGGTCTTTCTTCAAGTCAGTAGAAATAGTTGCAAATATACCATTGAATGAATACGCTATAATTTATTTAGTCTCATTGAAGACAGTTAAGTAGCTTCTGGGTTTTCATACTATTACAAAAATACAGAGAAAAAGTGTGTATAACTTAAATATTTTTATAAAGACTAAACCCACAAAGAGTATGTAGAAGTGGCCAGTTTCCTGACATTTGAACAGTGACTATTACCAGTGGTTTTTAATCCTTGCCAATAGGATAGGTGAAAAATTATACCTTACTTGAATTTGTGTTTGTGGGCAAAAGTTTATCTTTCCATGTGCTGCTGCTGATTTGTAATTTGTTGCGGAGCATATTGTATCTTTGCCCTTTTATCCATTGAGTTGCTGTTCTTAATATTGATAGTCACTATTCATTCAACAGTTTATTGAGCACCTACTATGGATGGGCACTGTTCTAAGAATTTGGGACACTTAGGAATTAATAACATGTTATCATGCACTTTTCCCCCTTTTTTTCTTTGTCAATTTTTTTGATTGGGGTTTCTGGCACACTAAAGTTTGGAATTTTAATGTAATGAAACTTACGTGTTTTTATTCATAGATTTTTGTTTTCTGTTAGATTTAGAGCAGCCTTTTCCAACATAAAGTCATAAAAATATTTACCTGTGTTTTTTCCTTAAAATATTCATGCTTTAATTTTTTACTTTTAAATTTTTGATTCAGTATGAGAAGAATGTAGGGATCCAGCTTTATTTGTCTGTTGAGACACGAGATGGTGGTGTGGACCTAAGTGCTAGTTCTAATTGGAAAAATTGGTTTCTGAATTTGTGCAAATGGTTATACTGGGTTTTGAATTCTTGGTTGATAAAATGAAGAATTAGTAAATGTTTCCTAAACTTGTTCCCACAGACAGTATTCTTTAATTCTAAATTTTTTGAGGGCAGAACTCATACTTAAAATCTGGCGGTCATAACAGTATGTTCAGGCATAAGAGATCCCTAGGCTTCTCAGAGTGAAAAGAATTTAGAATCAAACTCTAAGCCACCAAGTAAGTAATATTTTATTTAAAAAAAAAAAGTTCTAGTTTATTCATTTTGAGAGAGAGTGAGCAGGGGAGGGGCAAAGAGAGAGGGTGAGAGAGAATCCCAAGCCAGCTCCACACTATCAGCACAGAGCCTGACATGGATGGGCTTGAACTCCGGAAATACAAGATCGTGACCCGACCCAAAACCAAGAGTCGGACACTTAACCAACTGAGCCACCCAGGCGCCCCCCAAATAAGTAAAATTTTAATATTTTGACCGAAATGTGTATTTAAAACAGATAAAACAAGTCAAAATATGATTTAATTAATCAGGTGTTTATTGTGTACTTAACTGTGTGGCCACCATAGAATTTGGGTATGATAAAAATAAGAAGACTGCCTTTAAGAAAGTTTTATTTTAGTTGGAAAGACAAAATAGAAGACATGCTTACATATGAAACATTTAGTAATTTAAGGCAATATAAGATTTTGTACTAAAATCTGGAAGGTAACAAGTCACAGTACTTTACAAGTTTCTACATACTAACGTTGACTTTTGATCAAATTATTTAAATTAGAGACTAGGGACAACACATAAGCTCAATCTGCCTTAGAGATGGATTTTACTTGGCCTGCACAATATTTTAGAAAAAAAAATGAGGGACGCCTGGGTGGCGCAGTCGGTTAAGCCTCCGACTTCAGCCAGGTCACGATCTCGCGGTCCGTGAGTTCGAGCCCCGCGTCAGGCTCTGGGCTGATGGCTCAGAGCCTGGAGCCTGTTTCCGATTCTGTGTCTCCCTCTCTCTCTGCCCCTCCCCCGTTCATGCTCTGTCTCTCTCTGTCCCAAAAATAAATAAACGTTGAAAAAAAATGAGTTCTTTGCTAATACCACTTTTAAAAAATCAGAAGATACATAAAAATACCTATCCTGGATACTTTTGAAAATACCCTTTTTGGCAGCACTAAGCCAAAACTTCACTAAAACATTTGTAGGGCATACTCACTAGTCCCACGGTCTTTTTTCTTTTTTTGAGTTTATGTATTAATTTTGAGAAAGAGAGCGAGAGCATGCGTGAGTAGGGGAGGGGTAGAGAGAGAGGGCGAGAATCCCAAGCAGGCTCCGTGCTATCAGTCCATGTGGGACTCGAACTCACAAACCATGAGATCATGACCTGAGTGGAAACCAGCAGTTGGGACGCTTAACTGACCGAGCCACCCAGACACCCCTCTAGTCCCATAGTCTTAACCACTCTTTATTATATAACCTGTCCCATTTGTTTATTTTACCAACATTTACCCCATAGACCTTTTTGAGTGTGATAACTCAAATCTCCCCTTCCACATTTTACAGAAGTAAAACCTAAGGCCTGGAATGATCACACAGCCATCTATTGGCAGAATGTAGGCTAGAACCCAAATTTCCTCAGCCCCGCAATCAAGAACTCTTTCAACTATTAAAAGAAATTATAGGGGCGCCTGGGTGGCTCAGTTGGTTAAGCGTCCGACTTCAGCTCAGGTCACGATCTCGCGGTCCGTGAGTTCGAGCCCCGCGTCAGGCTCTGGGCTGATGGCTCAGATCCTGGAGCCTGCTTCCGATTCTGTGTCTCCCTCTCTCTCTGCCCCTCCCCGTTCATGCTCTGTCTCTCTCTGTCTCAAAAATAAATAAACGTTAAAAAAAAATTTATAAAAATCAGAAAATGGAAACAAAATAAAATTTGAAAAAAAAAAAGAAATTATAGAAGATGGGGCGCCTGGGTGGCTCAGTCAGTTAAGCATCGGCTCAGGTCACGATCTCACAGCTCGTGGGTTCGAGCCCTGCGTCGGGCTCTGTGCTGACAGCTCAGAGCCTGGAGCCTGCTTCCAATTCTGTGTCTCCCTCTCTCTCTGCCTCTCCACAACTCACGCTGTCTCTCTCTCTCTCAAAAATAAACATTAAAAAAAATTTTTTTTAAGAATTTATAGAAGAAATGAACACATTGTTTTCCTTTTTTTAATTTGGACTGTAATACTTTATCTTTAAAAAATTACAAATTACCTACCTAACTGTCCACTTCCACTTACCTCTGCTATTTATAAATGCTTATTTATTTAGCAGCAGAAAGGGACAAGTGAAAGGAGATTAACTGAGACAGATCTGTACTTTTGTGAATTTTCTGAGATTGTGAACCTGAGATAGGTATTGTCTACCCAAGTTTCTAATGGTGGTGTCTCAAAAAGAAAAAAAAAGGTTTATCATAAAATGACTAATGGTATAAGAGACTTTTCTCCAGAGCTTCTTTTAAAACAATTATGATGGATAAGCAAAATCATTTGACTCCATTGGCTTGAATGTGTTTGTTATATCACAGAAAGCAGCCTCACAGCTTAAAAGGTTAAGCTCCTCTGTGTCTAGTTATGTATATCCCATACCATATTCTCATGCTCTTTGACTTCTTTATTTTCTTAAAGGACTTGCTATTGTAACCAAATATATTACAAAGGGCTGGAAAGAAGTCCATGAATTGTATAAAGAAAAAGCACTTTCTGTGGAGACTGAAAAATTATTAAAGTATCTGGAGGCTGTAGAGAAAGTGAAACGCACAAAAGATGAACTGGAAGTCATTCATCTAATAGAAGAGCATCGATTAGTTAGGGAACATCTTCTAACAAATCATTTAAAGTCTAAAGAGGTAAGTGGCTTATAGTATACATGTGATTAAGCATGAGTAATTTGATATGTATCAGGTATTAAAATTTATGCTATGTATAAAAGTAATTTATGACATGTGATTTATATGGATAACTATACATTCAGTTCTTTTTAACAAAAATCTAAAATATATCTTGAGATTAATATTTATTTAAAACACTTAATACAATGTCCAGATGGAGTTTGCATTCAGTTAAGTGTTATTTCTGCTTCAGAAAGGCTGGTTAATTTGCCTTGTTAATTAAAAAGAAATAAAATTCTTCTATGTGATTCCTTCGTAAAATAGACTTCACTTTCTTACTCTAGTGAAGAGCAAGTTAATTTGATAAGTCTTTGACCAATGCACACAAATTTTTATTTTAGAAATACTTTGAACCCCATAAGAAAACCTTAAAGAATATATTCTTAATATTATACAGTTAACATATTGATTCATTTCCTCTCAATTCCTTACATTTCAATCTATGTTACTGCAATAGGTATGGAAGGCTTTGTTACAAGAAATGCCTGTTACTGCATTACTAAGGAATCTAGGAAAGATGACTGCTAATTCAGTGCTTGAACCAGGAAATTCAGAAGTATCTTTAGTATGTGAAAAACTGTGTAATGAAAAGCTGTTAAAAAAGGTAAGTATTGCCTTTGTTAGCTACTACTAATTGAAAAAGTCAGCACCTAAGTTTTGGAACTGTAGTCAGTAGAGTTTTAGGTGTTCTGAAACTTATCATACCAAATTTCATTTTGACTTTGAAATCTAAGATTAATATGTCCTCATTTTTTCTTTATGAAACTTATTTATTAGCTACAATAACAAAACCTAAAGACATAATGAGTATTTTTCATTTGATTTTTGATTTTCTTTTTGTCTCTGTCTTGTTTCTAGGCTCGCATACATCCATTTCATGTTTTAATTGCATCAGAAACTTATAAAACAGGTCATGGGCTCAGAGGAAAACTGAAGTGGCTCCCTGATGAAGAAATTTTGAAAGCTCTGGATACTGCTTTTTATAAAACATTTAAGGTAATGGTTTGACTTTTCATTTCATAACAAATGACCCAATTCGGACTTCATATATTGTATAAAAGCACATTTTAAAGATGGTACTTATAGTTTAACCATTTTTGATTAGATATTCATGTGTTTTTCCATAGCTCATGTAAATGTGGATATATAGTTAACATTGTAAGCTTAAGAATTTCTCCTCACCTTTGGATGATACCCAATTATCTTATCATTTTGATAAGTTTTGAAATACCAAATTTAAATTTTTTTATTCCTGTAGAGTCCTTTGACTTGGTCCTCTGTCATTCTGTTAATCAGTAGGGCATCTCTTCTGTCTTTATGGGAAGTGATTTTTTTTTTTTAGGACTGAAAATCCTACATTAAAGCCATAAGTTAAAATTTTTGGTTTTAAAATATTCTGGCCATTCAGCAAAATAGTAGCAACTAGGGGCATCTGGGTGGCTCAGTCGGTTAAGCATCTGACTCTTGATCTCAGCTCAGGTCATGATCTCACAGTTTGTGAGTTCGAGCCCCACAATAGGCTCTGTGCTGACAGCTCAGAACCTGCAGCCTGCTCCGGATTCTGTCTCCCTCTTGCTCTCTCTCAAAAATGAATAAAGAAAAAAAAAAAAAGGCCAGACATTTTCAAATACTTGTCAATTGGTAAATCAAAAATAAGACCTGTTATCTTAGAAGTCTGAGTGAAAGATAAGTAAATGCGAGTTTTAGAAATTTAATTTTAATTTCTATGGTTGTTTTTCATAATTATTTGTTTTGGTTTTCTTTAGACAGTGGAGCCTACTGGAAAGCGTTTCTTGCTGGCTGTCGACGTCAGTGCATCGATGAACCAAAGAGTTTTGGGCAGTGTGCTCAACGCTAGCACAGTTGCAGCAGCAATGTGTATGGTGAGAACCCCTAAGGCCATTTCAGGATTTTTGCCACCCTAAAAAATGTTTAATGTGGGACAAAACTATGAAGGTAGATAATGATCAAGGATTATATTTTCATTTGTTTCTGTCATTTCATTTTATCTGGCACATTTTTATTTCAGTTAAATACTTCATATCTAAATATAATTAAAAATAAAGTTTTGAGTATACTGTATGCATATGGTAATGTAGGTATATTTATAAAGCTTTCAAAGATGAATTTTAAGAAATTCAAGATACTGTATTTGTTTTACCCTAATCTGCTAAAATTTACCACCTTTGAATTTTTCAGGTTGTCACACGAACAGAAAAAGATTCTTATGTAGTTGCTTTTTCAGATGAAATGGTACCTTGTCCAGTGACTACAGATATGACATTACAACAGGTTTTAATGGCTATGAATCAGGTAAAGAACAGTTTGATTAAGTTTACTTAACATGTGTTATATAATAATCTTATATTGATGTCGTGACTGATACTAGTAAATTCATGAGAACAAATTGTTTCATCTCAATTTCTCATGAACACAAAATAAAAATACACACTTTGAGAAGGTCTGTGTATTGGCTCTAAGTAAAGTGATAATGTAAAAAATAGTATTTTTAAATATTTAATTATTTCAGACATCTCAGTATGGAAACTAGGGCACTGTTATTCTAATCCATGTTTTTGTTTTGCATTAGATCCCAGCAGGTGGAACTGATTGCTCTCTTCCGATGATCTGGGCTCAAATGACAAACACAGCTGCTGATGTCTTCATTGTCTTCACTGATAATGAGACCTTTGCTGGAAGTGTCCATCCTGCTGTTGCTCTGAGGGAGTATCGAAAGGTAACATTTTAAGTATTCTTTCATCCCAAAATAAGACACAGTTCTCAAATATTCACTGTTTTTCCAAAAACTGATACCAAAGATAAGTCTATAGCTTTGTATAGGAATACACGCCAGTTCTGAATGCAGCAGCACTTGAAATAAAAAGTATTGGCTATACATACATGATTTATTTCAACTAATTCCAATTCTATACATTACTAAAAACATCCTCTTTAAACTGCTTTTGGTAACAATCAAAATAAAGTATCATTTGTGAGTTTTGTTAAAGGATGACATAAAATTAAAGCAAAGCTATAATCTCTGTTTTAAGTTTTATGGTTGCTTCTTTGTTCTAACCAGTGCTCTCCAACTGAGCTCTCTGAAATCATGGAAATGTTATCTCCAGTATCCATTGTGGTAGCTACTAGTCACATGTGGCTGTTGAGCACTTGAATTATGGCTAGTGTGACTGGAAAAAGAAACAAATTGCTGAAGAGCTCCGGTTCTCAAAAGGTGTTTTTTCCTACCAGCAGCTTGGCCCGGGATCTTGTTAGAAATGCAAATTCCTGGACCCTATAGGAGACCTGCTGAATCAGAAACTGGAGAGTCAGACTGTGTTTTAACAAAACTCTCCTAGGGATTCTGATGTATAAGTATGAGAACAAGTGAGAGAAGAGAATTTGGAGTCAAGGCAACCTGGGTTTTGAGTCTCTTTTACCCATTGTGGATCTAAGCAAATTATTTAACTGATGTATGTCATAGTAGTATATTACTACTATAGTATAGGTCTTAGTAGTTAATAGTACTACTCACCAGAGTGCCTGGGTGGCCCAGTCGGTTAAGCATCTGACTCTTGACTACGGCTCAGGTCATGATCTCATAGTTGTGGGTTCGAGCTCCGTGTCAGGCTCAGTGCTAACAGCGTGAAGCCTTCTTGGGATTCTCTCTCTCCATCTGTCTCTACCCCTCCCCCCACAAAATAAATAAACTTTTTAAAAAAGTAGTACTACTTACCTTTTAGAGTTGTTAAAACAATTAGATAAATTACTTAAAGAGCTAATTATAGTTTCTGACATAGTGCATACTCAGTGATTGTTGGGCTTTCTCCAAAAATCAATTATTTTAACCTTAAGTTACAGCTATAGAGAACAGGGTCTTACATGTGACATGTGTATGTTATATATATAATAAAATCATAGATCTAACATTGTTAATCATCAGGAAATACCTCTTTACATATACCCACACACATTGGCCCCACTGTTTGATATGTTGGTAAAAATATCTGATGCCCCCAAGTAATCCTGACAGGTTTCATAAGTAGAAAGTCTCTAGGCTGCTCAGGAATGTACTCTGGCCCACAGAACAGAAGCAGGAATTTCAGGCAGATTGTTCACACAATTTTATTTTTTGTTTTTCTGAAATCACAGAGTCTGACTGAAAGATGAACAGATTTTATGGAGAAAAAAAAAAAGATTGACTTTGTAATGAAAAGCTAGATAGAATTTGAAGTGTTTTAACTTTGGAGGTTATTTGCTTTTGCTTGCATACAATTTTTTAATATGTATTTTGATCTTCCTACAGAAAATGGACATTCCAGCTAAATTGATTGTTTGTGGAATGACATCAAATGGTTTTACCATTGCAGACCCAGATGATAGAGGCATGTTGGATATGTGTGGCTTTGATACCGGAGCTCTGGATGTAATTCGAAATTTCACATTAGATGTGATTTAACCATAAGCACCAGCATGATCTAAGAGGTCCGTTGCCATCAGTGATCTCGCTAAAAATATGTAGCTACTTCCCAACTGATCTTACTTAATCCAGTGATGATAAGATGATAGTATAGGATGTGCGTATGTTACCAAAAAACAAAAACAAAAAGGAAGGAAAAATAAGATGAGCCCAAAGTTCTGTCTACTAAACTAGCTCTTGGGAAATAGCTTCAGCATACACTGTAGCTCCTTCTGTCTAACAGAGAACTTCTTATTGATAGATACCATAAAATAGTCAAACAGTTTTGCTGTGGTTAATAATTACATTTATACTTAAAAGAAGTAAGAGCCAAAAGTGTAAGTAGTTCCACATCATGTCACTTGTTTGAGAAGTGCTTAAAATTTTCTTCAATGTTTGCATTGGAAAAGGACAGCTTTGGTAATGTCCAAATACTCTGAAATGCACTGGACCATGTAACTGTGATGGAATATGAAATTCATCTGTAAATTTTTATACCAAGGGGTTTTAAAAAAAAAAAAAGACATTTGATTAAATTATGAATGAGTTTTACAGATTCCTTGGAGTTTTCTAAGATCACATAAATAGCAGCTTTCATACTCAATGAAAAAGATACTTTGAATCTGATATTTTTACACTTGTAGGATTGTTAACATTAACAAGAAACATGGTGGAGACCCCTGAGAAGAGACTATAAAGTTTGTGTCAGGTGAGGGTCTATCTGGTTTACGTTTTGTTTGTTTTGGTGCATTTTATTGCTGTGAGCGGTGTAACATATCCACATGTAATTACACTTTTTTCTCACACTCTTAAATGAAAAGGACATACAATGTTTTAATGATTTAACTCCCCCACTCATAAATCTGAAAGTATGACCATTAGACTCTCAACTATAACCAGATTAGCTTTTTCCTTTAAAATAAATATCATTCTAATTACCTTTATTTTTTTAGCCAATTGTAAATGGGTTTTAGATATTTCCTAATTGTAAACATGTCAGTGACATATCTTTTTGTCCATTCATTTGTGACAAAACATTTCTTTTTTGACAGTGTAAAAAATATAATAAAGCAAGCTAGGTCTTTCAGGTTTGAAAGTCAACTTTTGAGTAACATTATCTCTAGTCTGTAAGAAAATTTTTTTCTATTTTATTTGTGTATAAACCTTTTCACTACACTGAAGTGCATTATTTTCTTAAGCAAATGTCCCTTCTTTCTGGGGTGGTTTAACCTATTGAAATGCCAATATCTCTGCTCATAATTATATCATGGTTGTTTAAGAGAACATAAAACTTCAATATTTATGTACTTTTCATAATAATGATTTATTGAGGATTTATAATGCTCTTCTCACTGTCATGGGAAAGCAGACTAGTAAATGTAAATTATGGCCTTTTGTGTACTTAGGAATTACAGGTTTTGTTTGGAGCACCAAGGGGAAACTTTAGTAGTGTTAGAATTTGTGAAGAGATCTTCTGTTTTATAAGAAATTTGGGCTCTGGAAGTGACAACAAAATCGTCCCTTTCAAACTTACTTGACATACTAATGCTGGCTCTATTACGTAGCCATTCCGCTGGTAGCAGTTTGCAAGTATGATTTATCTGAGATTTTTTTTGGTCAGCAAAGTAGTGCACACACCCCACCACCACCTCTATACTTTGCTTCTGGTGTCACTCTGCCAAGCATTGGATGTAAGGTGTTAGCTACATTTGATACATTAAAATATATGTTCAGATTGAATTTAAAGTTTAAAGAGCCTATTATATAATAGTATTTGGAGTTTCAAAGTAAACCCAAGATCTTAAATTAAAAATGACAACATGATCTAACTTTATTCCTAATAGAAATGTTAACTGGAATAAAGCATAAAAGTTTCTTTCCTTCAGTTATGTACTGGTCATATAGTGCTTTTAGGTGTTCACAAGCTAACAGTAATATTCAGTCCATCAGAGAAGATTAGATGTCACCTTTTTGAAATATTTAGATACATACAATTAACTGGATTAGGGTAAGATTTAGGGAAGAAAAAAAATATAAAGGAGGCCATTATAGAAAGTAACTTTATTTTCAAATCATGAAGTTTTAGAGCTGGAAGAAACCTTAGAAATTTTTAAAAGTTAATTTTTATCTGTAGCCTAGGGATCCAAGGTCTAAGAGAGTATGGCTTTGGAGCACTAAATCTAGCAATCTGGGCTCTTCATTCCCATTCCAGAATTCATCTCCCTACAAAATGGGTGACATAAAATTATTCAAGACTTTTATCTTTTTAGGTATTAGGAAATAATGTATATATATGATTGGTTTAGTAGTAGAAACACAAATTGTGAACATGTATACTTTTATAGTTCATAGTAACTCAAGCACAATTAATGTCTTAATTAGTAACTTGTGTTGCTATATATAACATAGTCCTATAGAAAAAAATTTAAAACTTTACCTCATTATGAGTAAAATGTACTCAAGGGATAAAGAAGTTTTATTTTCTGAATTACTTTTAGGATTATTGCTACATTAACATTTATGGAAATGTTGCTTTTAAAATAAATCAATCCTAAGAAAAACAACTAAACTTTATTTCCTAGAAAATATGTAAATATTTTCAGGATATAGTTGTAATTAGTGAAACTAAAACTAATCTTAAAATCCTACCATTCCTTATTAGTTGAAACCTCCTTAAAATTCCATTAACACTATTATATATTATTTAGTTTAGTTTTATGGGAACATTAGTGAGGAAGATGCCAGTGAGTGGAATTTAGTGTTACCTCTTTAGAACCTCTTGCTTTATCTAACTTACTATGTGAATGTAGACAACCAATTTAACTTACCAATTTTGTTATCTTAAAAATGTAACCTAGATGATGATTGGATCTTAGAAGAATCAACTATTTAATATCTATATAGAAGTTTAAATTAGGAGGAGGGCTTGCAATACAAATTAGAAATTTTTTAATTAAAAGCATTCTTCACAGGAGTTAACATATTTTGAACAAATGTTTAGAAAAATATTCAGTAGGCTCAGTAATTTGTCATTTTAACAAATTTCCTGTTCTGAATGGGAAAATGTGAAAGAAAAACGTTTATTATAGTGAAGGTGAGTGTTGACTAAGAAGTCCGTATTCTCGGGTCAAGAGAAAGGAACATATTCCGAGTCTCAGATCCACCTGGATAGACCTAGAAGAACAAACTTATAGTCTAAGTGAAGAAACTATTAATAAGCATTTGATTAATCTTTTAACAGGTAAATCCACAAATGATAGAATATAATTTCGTTAGGCTTTTCCCCTCATTTTATGAGATTTTGCAGAAATAACATAAGATCGTTCTGGAAATTTAAGGCACAATTCCTGAATGAGTCAGAGGATCTGACATTTCAGTTCAGAACATTTTTAAAAGTACATCTAAACCGTAATTGAAGGGAAATCATTGTGATCACTTACTGGAAGTGCCATAATTTGACCTAAAGATCTCATACCCACAAAGAAAAATGTCTTAAAAAGTGATGCCCTTACAGTAAGTTACCAAAAATGAATTTCTGTTCTTGTATACCACAGGTTTGGGGTGACTGGTTAAGGCAGTATCCTCTCTAGAGAAATGTCATACGAGCTCATGGTAAACATACACAAGGAAGAATTAGAAAGAAAAAAAAAGATAACACTATGAATTTAGTTGTATTTACTGTACAGATTTTATTTAGTATTTTCCTATTATCTGCTCCCTAATCTTATTTGTTGGAAAATTACTTTTATACCTCATTTTTTCTTTTAAAATTACTTTATTCTCACATTTGTGTCCTCTCTCATCCTGCTCTCACCTGGGTAATAAAATGAATGACACAAAAATCACACATAGTTAGGTTTGGGATGAATCTTTTTGCAGATCTCCATTTGCTCAATATAGATTTAAGATCATATTTTTTCAAATTAATAATGGGCAGGTCTCTAGGAACAATAATTGGATTAGTATGTTTTCTCCCCAAATCAAGTTACATTGTATATCCTTTGTGTTAGATGTTTGCAGAAATTTTGTGGCCTTTGGGTAAGATTATTCAGCCATTGTTTGCAATTATAGATCTAATTTGCTCTTAGAAAAATAATTAACTGAATACTCTGAGCACATCTCCATGCTCATATTCCCATATAATGATCACTTTCAAATCTTTCATCTAAGTACTTCACTGAGCTTATATATACATCTTTTGTAGCATAAAAGATCTTGTAAATAACTTGTATTCACATTTAACATTTCTTTAATTGGTAAGTTTATTTGCTTTTGAAAAATTAGGAAGTTAATTTAAAATTCTATGGTAATATTTTTTCATGTAGAAATTTAATGTAGTTAAGCATACTGTTTGAATAAAATTATAATGTGACACATTTTCCTAAACCCTGAAAGTGTCAAATTATATTGGAAATTGGTAGAAAAATAAACTGAAGGAGTTACATTGCAACATCCTATTACTACAATTAAGGCATTTATTTTCAATGATTATGAATTTTGTAAATACAATGGAAATACACAAGAGCTGTTTCTGAGCCTAAAGAGATTTTTCCCTTTGCTTCTATTTAATTTAGCACCACCATGTATCATATTAACTTTATGAACACAATTGATACTTAATTTTAAAATATATTTAGATTTCTGTACTTTTAGAAGTTCAGTAAGAAAACTGAACAAAACAAATGGTAAGTTAACTACATTTCTGCTGGTTTCACTTAATGAACACTTGGATGGTTGAGGTAGTAAATGAGGTAAAACCTTGCTATTTTATTTATTATTACCACATAAAATTGATGAATATTGAAACATGTTTAAAATACTTATTAGGCTTTATTTGCAATGTAAACTTTAGAATCTATATACAGCCAAATTAAGTTTAAAATATTATACAATGAATAGTAATCAAAAATGTTTCTGTTGCTCTATTATTTTAAATATGGACTATACGTAATGTGTCTTGGTATGACTAAACAAAGCTTTTGTAATGCATTTGAGTTACATTTTCTAACTTTATTGCCAGCTTCTGATAATGAAGAAATTCTCCAAAGGGATTGAAATCCTCTTTTTAAAAAAAATTGGTTGGGGGAAGGGTGTTATAATCTAGTTCGAAACTGTCCATTTGCTTTATATAAAGGCTTTGATTTCCATAAATGACCACTTACTATTTAAATTACACAGAATAATGCCTGCATAGAATAACATTTAAGTATGTAAGAGCCTTAAAGTGAAAAAAATGAATCTTCTGACTGCCTTAAAATATGACTAGCTCTCCAACAGGCATATTAGTTACTTTCCATAGGGTCTGTTCATTAAGTAATGCCTTAATAGTGTTAGTGTTTCTGAAGTACAGGAACTCTGAGGGTCTTTAGAGCTTTCATTGCATAATGAATGGAAATTTAACGGTTGAGTTTCATAACCTGATTGTACATTAGTAGTTTAAGCACCTATTAATAGGATAATCTGGGTACACTGATAAGTTCTACATACATGACTGTTAACATCACTAATATTTTGTGGTAGTTTAAGGTTTTTTATTGTTTGGTATAACAAACTATCCAAGAAGCTGGACTTTATGTAACATAATCTCCAAGGACCAAGCTGCATATTTAAACACCATGAATGAAAAATACAGGTGTACAGTTTCAAAAATGATTAATTTTTTGAGGGAATTTTTGAAAACAAAAGGCAAATACTGTTTCAAGCCTATAAGCAAATTCATTCAAAGAAGTGAATACAGTTGTAAAACATTGCAATTGTTGCAATAGAGTATCCAGGCCAGTGATTTGTTTAATTACATTCACATTTTTACATTCACTTTGCCTTTCAAAGCAGGAATATTTTATAAAATTGAAAGAAAACTTTAAATTGTCAAGCTGGTGCTTAAGGATACAAAGTTTGATTTATACAAGTTTCATTTCAAAGGAAGGGACCCTGGAAAGGGGGGTGGGAGGGTTCTTAGCTCTGTTGATAAACTTACTGATGCTTTGTTGAGTCTTCCAAGTTTTCACTGTAAATAATATACCTAACAATGTAATTTTGCTGTTTTTCTGATAGAAAATGGATGAAATACTAAAGAATTAAATTTATTTCATGATAAAAGTTTTCACCAATACTGTGAAATTTTGACTTTCTCTCCTTTTCTAGCCTTGCAAAATGCCATACTGAATACATCATTTTAGACATGGGGTACAGACACACACTGCGGGAACGGTTTCTAGTCAACTGTATTGTAGAAATTGATAGACACACCAAATAAACTCTATGCACCTCAAATAATTGTCTTTATTTCTTCAACGAACTAAGAATTTTAAGGTTATATGTCTTATAAAAGCTAAGGCACTTAGTAATGTTATAATACTTGAATAAGATGAAATTAAAGTTTGATAATTAACACTGGCTTTATAATGCCTCTAATTGTATATAATTATATTTAAGATACATGTGGTTGAGGATTCTTTTGTAGATCCCTGGATTTAACCAAAATGCACATTCTAAAGGAGTTTTAAAATAGTTTTATTTCATGAAAAAATTACTCAGAGTTGCCTTTGGGAAAAGTGATGTTAACACCAAAAATCAATTATGCCAGCAAAAAGTTTGTTTTAGTGCCAATGCAGACATATATTTTTTCTCTGAATTCCCATAAAACTTCTGCTAAGATCTGAGCTGTAGGTTATGCAAAGAGTAAGTTACATCAGAATGCACCTACGAAGAATTTGGACATTTTTGTTGACTTTATAGTTCTCTATTTCAAGATGACTGTCATTATATGAAGAAAGATCGCAAGTTATACATGTCTTCACAGATGAGAAAACTAGACTTAAGAAGTAATTAGCAATATTAAACCTTATCAAGAAGACGTGACTTAAAAAATATTGTTCAAATGCTAATTATTATATTAGTAAACAATCCAGATACATTAAGACAAAATACCCCTTTTTTTTCTTAACAGCTTTCCAGCTTCCCTAGTAGCTATGTTGTTGATTCAAGTATAAATTGATCAGTGATAAAATGATAAACAAATGGCCCATGTTTTTAATATTGGTAGGCTACAGCAAACAGTTTATTTTTCATATCGTAACATGAAAAATTAAATAGACGGGGGTGCCTGGGTGGCTCAGTCTGTTAAACGTCTGATTTCGGCTAGGGCATGATCTCACGATTTACAGGTTCAAGCCCTGTGTCGGGTTCTGTGCTGACAGCTAAGAGCCTGGAGCCTGCTTCAGATTCTGTCTCCATCTCTCTCTGCCCCTCCCCCACTCGTGCTCTGTCTCTCTGTCTGTCTCTCTCTCAAAAATAAACACTTAAAAAAATTCTTAATAATGTTCTCTGAAAAGAGAAGGTATAATCACTGTTAACTGCTAGTTAACAGTTAACTAGCCCATTTCAGTTAAAACTAAAAGTCTTGGAGGGGGGTGGAGGGAGGGGGGGAGCGGAGCCTGGGTGGCTCAGTTGGTTAAACGTCCTGCTCTTGGTTTTGGCTCAGGTTGTGATCTTGCAGTTTCAAGGGTTTCAGCCCCTCGTCAGGCTCCACACTGACACTTAAGAGCCTGCTTGGGATTCTCTGTCCCCACGCTCTCTGCCCCTCACCCACTCATGCTGTCTCTGTCTCCCTTGAAAAAAATAAACTAGAAAAAAAACTAAAAGCCTTGGTCAAACAGGATTGGCATGTCAGGGCAGCTGCTCAGTCCCCAAGGCTGCCCCTCAAACCCCCACTTCAGATACCAATCTGCCTGACATTGGTTGTCATCTGTTATTCTGACGGACCAGCTATAGATGGGGGTTCCAAGAACCCAGTCCCTGGGACAACTGATTTGCTAGAAAGTTCACAACTCAGAGAAACATTTTACTTACTAGATTACTGGTGTGGCTTTTTTGTTTATTTGAGAGAGAGCATGCTAGCAGGGAAGTGGTAGAGAGAGGGGGAGAGAGAATCCCAAGCAGGCTCTGCACTGGCAGCACAGAGCCCAACTCGGGGTTCAATCTCATGAACAGTGAGATCATGACCTGAGCTGAAACCAAGAGTTGGACATTTAACTAACTGAGCCAGCCAGGTGCCCCATTTACTGGTCTATTTTAAAAGGACATAGCAAGGGGGGCGCCTGGGTGGCTCAGTCAGTTGAGCATCCAATTTTGGCTCACGTCACGATGTCACAGTTCATGAGTTGAAGCCTCACAACAGGCTCTCTGCTGTCAACATGGAGCCCACTTCAGATCCTCTGTCCCCTTTTGTGCACCTCTCCCGCTCACTCTTCTCAAAAATAAACATTTAAAAAATAATAATAAAATAAGTAAAAGCACACAGCAAGAACAGCCAGGTGAAAGAGATACAGGGCAAGGTACTGGGAAAGGGTGGGAACTTCTGTCCTCTTTCTGGGCACGTTACTCTCCCTGAATGTCCGCGTGCTCACCAACCCGGAAGTTCTGCAAACCCTGTCCTTTGGGTTTTTTATAGAGGCTTCATCGAATAGTCATGATTGGTTAAATCACTTGCCAATGAGGGCAATCAATGTCCAGTCCCTCTCCCTCTCCTACAAGTGTAGGAAAGTTCCTACATTGTAATCACAGGGTTGGTTCTCCTGGCAACCAGACCCCATCTTTACGGGCGTTCCCAAAAGTCTTCTCATTAACATAACCCCTTTATGGCTCTCATCACAGCAAATTCCAAGGGTTTTATGGGCTGTATGCCAGGAATTGGATTAAGACCAAATACATATTTCCTATTATAAATTACAATAACACACAGGTAACAAGTATATTTTCTCTACTCTCTAACAAAAATTTTACAACATAGCAGATGTAAAATTTCTCATGACGTAACGCAGAATAAAGGACTAAAGGACATTCCATTCTCTGTTCCATTCCAGCATTGTAATTTACCATATGAGAATGAAATAGTCCAAATTCTTGTTTTATCAAGGTCTCCTAATGGCAATTTAATAAGTCCATGGAGGAAGCATCATTGATGACTTATAGCCAAAACAGCTATCAGCTGTCTTCTGCAGAACTATCCCAGATTCCTTGGTCCAGCTAGACCAGAAAGCAAAAGCACTCTTCTCTTACAGTGCATTGTTTTCTCTTCCCAGCATCTGGCAATCTGCCCTGGTGACTCTGTGGGATCAGCCAGGAAAATGCTTCCTAGGAAGTGCACTTAAAAAATTCTTGTTGAGGGGTGCCTGAGTGCCTCAGTCAGTTAAGCATCCGACTTCAGCTCAGGTCATGATCTCATGGTTCGTGAGTTTGAGACCCGTGTCAGGCACTGTGCTGACAGCTCAGAGCCTGAAACCTGCTTCGGATTCTGTGTCTCCCACTCTCTTTGCCCCTCTCCTGCTCGTGCTCTCTTTCAAAAATAAGTATTTAAAAAAAATTTTTTTTAACTCTTGTTGATAAGCTTGAAACAGGGATGTGATTAATAAAGTATCCAAAATATTTTTACTTATTCTAAAATAAGACTTCCAAAAGATATATCTTACGACTAAGATATAGTTTGAATCAGTCACAGAATCGAAGACTATCTACATCAAAAATTACTAGAGGGACAGTCTAACCTCCTACCCAATACTTTGATCTCTTATGGAACATTTCCAACACCCTTTTGATACAGTTTGGAAAGCAGAACTTTCCACCTTACAATAAATCTCAAGTACATTTCTGAACTATTTCAAAAGTTCATTTTCATAAAATGCTGAAGTCTTCCTCCTTATAATTTCTTCCCCTTAGGTACAGTTCTGTTCCCTGGAACTACTAAGTCATTAAAGGAGTAATTTGGTTTCTCTGAAATAAACTTCATTCCATCTGACAAATTTAATATATTTCTCTTACCCTAGAAGTACAAAGTGTGAAGGTTTGTCTCAATATAGTACAAGGATATCCCTACTGAGCTGACAACCATAACTGGGAGAACCTTACATTTTAAAGAGAAAAATTACAAAGCAGTCCTCACCACTGAAAGCCATAAAAGGTAAGGAATTAACTCCTTCTGAATACTACACAGAATAAAGAATCCCAAATGCTTAGCTTCTAGCTCTTGGTTGTAAAATTCATATATAAATTCCTAAAGGCTTTTTTTTTTTTTTTTTAAGTAGGCTCCACATCTGGAGTGGAGCCTAACACGGGGCTTGAACCCATGACCCTGACATAAAGACCTGAGCTGACATCAAGAGTCAGACACTTAACCAACTGAGCCACCCAGGCGCCCCCATATTTAAATTCCTAATAAAATACATTCTCTCCTCATCTTTTGATACAACTCCCTTTAGTTTTAAATATCATCCCCTTTGCTCAAGAATTGGCAAGTAGGAAGAAGAGATTTCCACAGGAATTTATTGCTCATTAGTTTTAGAACTTTCCCATAAAGATAATTTACATTTTTAAAACATCCTCAAACATTTAAAAGGCATTATCAGGCATGATCATTTTAAATCACTAACATTTTACTAGCAACATTATGAGCACCTACATCACTGAAACTCTTTCCTCTTACTTTTTTTTAAATAACACTGATGAACTAGTGGAAGCAGTTTCCCTTCTTTGTGAAGCCTATGAGTGTCAGTTGCACCTCCAATAAAAGTTCCATTGACAAATATTCTTGGTACCTGTTAGATAAACAAAAGATTAGGTCATCACTCTCTTGTTAGAAGTATAAGACCATTTCACATAATAATAGACCCTCACACTCTAGGTAGTTTTATACACCAGATGTCAGACTACCCTCTTTTACAAAGTATGTACTTAAATCTTCACAACCGTTGAGGTAGGTACTATTTTTAGCCTTATTTTGGAGGGAAATGAGGCACAGGAACTTGTCCAAAGTCACAATGATAGTAAATGACAGAGCTAAGATTTAAATCTAGGGCAATCTGACACTTAAGCCCCTCCTTCTAATTGCTATGGCATATAAAAGGTAAAATAATAGTCTATAGTTATTGTTTATACGTTTAGGTGGTTCTTTCGTAGGTGGTTCTTTGTTTACTAAAAGGGAAGATATGCTATTAAACATCTTCCATGCAAACAGACACAAAAAGGGAAATGGCGACATTGTATATTTTCCTGACAATGCATTTCACTGAAAAAAATGCATATTACTGGACAAATTTCAGGAATCTAAAAACATGAAGAACTAAAGCACTCCTATTAGCACAGTACCTGAAGACTGACCCCTGGTCTGTACTGTTCAAGTAAAGGGAGGAAGGATTTCATCTTAGGAGCTCCAGGAGGACCTTAAGGATTCACAAACACTCATGACAACACTATCACCCCACTCTTCCAGTCAAAACACACACACTCACACACACACACACACACACACACACACACACACACCACGCCAAGAATAAAAATAAAATGAATGAACTCTGCTGTATCCAGTCTCTGAATCTTGTTCCCAGATCTGCCATTTCTTTATCAACACAAAATTCTTAGAGGATGAGTGAACACCTGGCCCACTTTTCCTCACACGACAGTCCAGGCTCTAGGTGACCCAAGTCACCACCTATCTGGGGGAAAAGCACCACCAAAGATACACTCACGGTTCTTTCACCGGTCATTTTGTAGAGAGCATCTTGAAATTGACTTCCATGTTCAAGCATGTCCAATTCCACCACTTTATAGTTAACATTCATGTCATGGAAAAGTTTTTTCGCCATCGTACAGTAAGAACAAGATGTTTTTGAGAAAATCACCACACAATTATCAGAAATTGTTTCCTGAAGTCAAACAAACAAAAAAAATAATTATTTTAATTCTAGGCATTAACTCCTGGAAAGAAATCATGATTATAGTGGAAAGGGTATGGATTCTGGAGTCTCATGACACAGTGCTCAAACTAAGCCCCATCATCTATTTTCTTATCTGTATATTGAGAATATTATTCATTTCCAAGGGATGTTTTTAGGTCAAAAGGATGTAACAGATGGAAAGCTGGCATGGAGTGATAACAATAATCACAGCACATTCATATCCAGCAAACATGTCTGTGTGCCTTTTTACTAGCTAACCTAACCTTTACTAGCTCATTTAAGCCTCATTATAATCCTGAGATAAGGTCCAGTTATTATCTCTACTTTATGGATGGGGAAAGTGAGACACAGAGGAAACTAAGTGACTTACTCATAGTCCTCATCTAATAAGAGTTGGGAAGCTGGGATTTGAATCCAGGCAAGTATAATTCTACAGTCCAGGCACTTAAACTCTGTTACCTTGCCTCTTAAAGACTCAGTAGGTATTCAGAAGTTAACTCCTTACCGTCTTTAACTTTTAATGGTGAGGACTGACACATGATTTCTCTTTAAAATGTAAGGCTTTGGGGCACCTGGGTGGCTCAGTCAGTTAAGCAGCCGACTCTTGATCTTGGCTCAGGTCATGATCTCACAGTTTATGAGTTCAAGCCCAGTATCAGGCTCTGTACTGTTGGTGCAGAGCCTGCTTGGGATTCTGTCTCTCCTTCCTTCTCTGTCCCTCCTCTGCTTGTGTTCTCTCTCAAAATAAGCAAATAAGCTTAAAAAACAAACAAACAAAAAAAAAAACAACCTGCCCCTCAACTTCCACTCCTTCCTGTATATCTTTATAGTAAAAAACAAAAACAAAAAGACAAAACAAAAAAAAAATCTTATTACAGTATTGATAAGGCCTTCTTACACTGTTGTTCCTGGAAAACCCACTACCGGAAATGCTGATTCAACGGGTTTCATGCAGAAGTCAGAAACTACTTTTAAAAGGGGCGCCTGGGTGGTTCTTGATTTCGGCTCAAGTCATGATCTCAAGGTTCGTGAGTTCACGCTCCACATCATTCTCTGCACTGACCGTGCGGAGTCTGCTTGGGATTCTCTCCCCTGCTTGTGCATGTGTGCTCTCTCTTGCTCACTCTCTCACTAAATAAATAAACTTTAGAAAATAAATTTAAAAAAAAGAAACTATTAAAAAAAAAAATGTCCCAGATGATTCTAAGATCAGCCTGGTCTGGAAACAACTCTCCAGGCCTTTATCACAAAGACCATGAGACTTTGCTATGCATTTGTGTCACCTGTGAAATTTGTTTTCTTTTTTGTCTCTAAATATTTGAATGCCCAGGTCCTTCAAGAGATTCTGAACAGACAGGTCTAGCACCCAAGCATCTGTCTAACTTGTTCTTATGTGGGTCATAAGCAACACCTTCCAGATGAAAGCCAAAAATCAAAGGGTAGAGTACCCAGGCAAAGTAATTCTAAAGGTACATCCATCCTTTGGTGTCAGAAGGATTTTAAGGCACAGTCTAGCTATCTGCAAATGGGTCTACTTTTATGCTTTCTCTTCTGCTTATTCATAATATTTAGTAAGAAGTCTGTCTCGGGGAAAGCCAGTCACACTGGAAATGTATTAATGAATCTATGTTATAGGTGAGAAAATTGAGGCTGACAAGTTAACAATACTAGGATTTTACCCAACCTGTCCCAACACCAAACCCAGTGTGCTCTTTCCTCCACCATGCTGCCTGAGGTTATAGGCACACTGAAACCGTCATTTAGAGAGAGCTGAGCATCCCAGGTGCTGACACGCAGTAAAAACAGTGAAGAGATTCCAAAGTGAGTTGAAACTCAAGATGACGGTGACAGTTCCTCGAGTGATCCTTCTCACCTTCTCTCAAGCTCAACCTTGCTAAGTTTTCATGATTTTGTATTCTTTTCAAAGAGGCAATTCCCTCACAATAGGTTTCCAACATTGCTGTTACATTCATCAGCTGTTTTTTGGCCAAATAAATTAAAGGCAGAAATGTTTGTATGTGGTGGTGGTTGGTGGTGAAGAACAGAGAAAGATAAACATGAGTATGTGATGTAGACTACAAGGGAAGAAAAACATACACACAAGAGAAGTTTTCTGAGGCAAAATTAACTGGGGCTTGCAGTGAAAGAGAGGAAAATAGTACACAGCAGCACACGGTGTTCCTGAGGGGATCATTTATAGAGTAACTACAGCGTACAAAGTTCTGTTAGGGAAGAAAGCTGTTAAACAGCTTCCCAGGCCAAAATCAAACACGATCCCTAGCTAAAAACAGCTTGACTGCTATCAAAAGTAGACCTGAGTTAGGTCTGATGGAAAGGAGGAGCTAACTTCACAGATCCAACTTAGAGGGAGTAAAGGCTCTATTAATAATAAATCTCGTAAATTGTGACTACCAAAATGATCTAGAACTTTTCCTGCCACATGGATTATTTTGAGAGCAGATTTTAAAATATATACTTAGTAATTCATTTGCTGAACTATGTCAGTTCGGATACTGAAAAAGCACATTAAATGTGTAAGACATAATTCTTTTTCCACATAGGAAAGTTTTTTCCTACATCTCCCACATCACTCACTTGAATCTGATTCACAGGAGCAGTTGCTGACGTCCCCAAAGATGATGATGTGCTGTTCCCCATCCTAAAAAGAATTTTAAAAGGCAATGTAGCTTTAAACATTAAAGATAACATATCATTAAAGACAATATAGCAGACAAGATCCATTTGAATAAAACCTGATATGCAGATATAGATCCAAATCTATGAAACAGAAAAAATAATTTTAATTATTAGTACAAAATATCAGTTTACAAAGTATTTGTTTACTAAAACCAAAAGGGACTATGTGCTTCTCTAACTAGCCTCCTAATGTCCTTAATTATTTGGTTAAGTAGCATTTACTGTGTTTAAAGCCTGGTGCACTCTTATTTCTGAACACCAAATTTCAAACAGACTGTCCTAAAGACTGATCTTATGTTTAAAACATAATAAATAAATAAATAAAATAATAATAATAAATAAAATAAAATAATAAAAAAAATAAAAAAAATTTAAACTAAGACCATTAGTTTAAAAATACCGTTCCCTGTTCGAGCCCCGCGTCGGGCTCTGGGCTGATGGCTCGGAGCCTGGAGCCTGTTTCCGATTCTGTGTCTCCCTCTCTCTCTGCCCCTACCCCATTCATGCTCTGTCTCTCTCTGTCCCAAAAATAAATAAAAAACGTTGAAAAAAAAAAATTAAAAAAAAAAATACCGTTCCCATTTTCTTGTTAAAACATGCTAAATCTCCATGCACACCCTGTGAAACAGACAATCTACAAAGATTCAAAGATTTTAAGGAAACTAAGGTATCTCAACCACAACATCCATAGCTACAAGTTTCCCAATCCGTAAAATGGGAATAATAGTCACTCCTGCATCAAAGGGTTTTATGAAGATTAAATGAATTGATAAAAAGTAGAACAGTGCCTTGATCACAGTAAATGTTCAATAACGTTTAACATTACTAATATTATTCCCTAATTACAGGGATCCTCTAGATATTTATTATCCAAAACCTAGCTGCTGGGAGCTTGTAAAAGGGGCATTCATTGTAACAGGAATATAGTCACTAAAAATTGACTAGTTTTGTATCACCAAATCTCTATGCCTATGCCTAAAACCTTTACCCATCCACCTGTCTTTCATCATCAGCCAGGCCTTACTGCATTGTCCAAACCATATCCAGCATCCGGATGCAAACTAATTAGAGTAAAATTACAAATCTTACAAAAGAATCATAAAATAATCCAGGTTTCAAGAGAATTACTCAAATTATATAAAGATTAAGAGAGTAAGATAAAGAATTGAAGCTTCAAATATTTCAAAAAATATTTTCCTTACCATTATGTTGCAAAACTCAAGTTTTGATAGAAAAAAAAAATCTCCCTCTAAACATTTCATTCATTCACTGTGAGTGTTAAAATTTAAATGTTGGGGGCATCTAGCTGGCTCAGTTGGTAGAGCATGTGATTCTTGATCTTGGGGTTGTGAGTTTCAGCCCCACATCAAGGCATAGAACTTACTTTAAAAAAAAATAGATTTTTATATGTTATCCTTGGAGGATGAGTAACTGATCTATATAGCCATGCCTATGCACTTAGAATAAGGATGCTATAGCAAACATCACCTTCAGTAATTACAAGTTAGAGGCAGAGACCACTCCAAGGGAACATTATAACATTAGAACTCCCCAATGTTTACAATCTATTATTCCTTGCTTCCCAATGGTTGGCAAGGAAATATTTAAAACAAAAAGGGCCTGTGCACTTATCTCAGGAAAGGGTTAGGAGTAGCAAACTAGGGAAGACAACAGCCAACTTAGGAAGACAGCAGAGGGTGCAAATCAAGAAAAAAGCAGGCTGAGTTCCTGGAGCCTAAACCAGGGGGGAAAAGGGGGGCAGGGGCAGTAAGTAGCACTGACCTGGACCTAAGAAGGTGCTTTAATGTAATAAATCAGCAACCTGTCTGGTTTATCAACTAAGAAAACAAGTTCCATTCATCTCCAGTCCCACATCTAATTGTCATCCCCAAAACATCTATTACAATATTTACTATTGAAGCAGTTTCAACAGAACCTTCACAGGAATTTTCCTTGTGAAAAGTTTCCTTGGGGAGTGAGAGGAGTTAGGAGATGCATCTGAAATATCACCCTCTACCCACCCAAATAAAAGAATAAGTTTCTGGAAAGCAACTTTCTCCTCCAATTCTGGTTAAGCTTGGCAAAAGTTATTACCCAATAAAGGAAAGGACATCAACTGAGAAGTGCACAAGCAACTTTTCACTTCAGTACTCATGTACCCACTCGCCAGAACACATTTATGGAGCACCTACTAGGTACTAAGTAGGCAAAATGCTAAATGCTCCAGGAATACATATCATTGGAAAAAAACACCCAAGGACCTGTCAGTCAAATAATTAATACCACGTGATTAGTGATTAGCACCTTCCCAAGTGGGTCACCAACTTAGCCAATAAAGTTAATCAAAAGTTCCTGGAGTCTTGGGGCGCCTGGGTGGCTCTGTCAGTTAAGCGTAGGACTCTTGATTTTGGCTCAAGTCATGATCTCAGAGTTCATGGGATGGAGACCCACCTGGGACTCTGTACTGACCACATGCAGCCTGCTTGGGATTCATTCATTCATTCTCTCTCTCTCTCTCTCTCTCTCTCTCTCTCTCTCTCTCTCTCAAAATAAATAAACATTAAAAATAAGAAGTCTGGGGCGCCTGGGTGGCTCAGTTGAGCGGCCGACTTCAGCTCGGGTCATGATCTCACAGTCTGTGAGTTCGAGCCCCGCGTGGGGCTCTGTGCTGACAGCTCAAAGCCCGGAGCCTGTTTCAGATTCTGTGTCTCCCTCTCTCTCTGACCCTCCCCCGTTCATGAAATGTCTCTCTCTGTCTCAAAAATAAATAAACGTTAAAAAAAATTAAAAAAAAAAAAAAAAGTTTGTGGAGTCTTGCAGAACTGGTCGGAGTTACCACACCAAGTAAGCAGAAAGAGACTCCAAGACAGAAGGATGGATGCACCGTGGCAGGCACAGATATGCCAGCTGGCAGAACCACCTTGGAGCAGCGGCGCGGGCCTGTGGGTGACACAGCATCAGCCCAGGCAGTGGATCCTCCACAGCACTGGGGAAGTACAAGGAAAGCAATCCTCGGTCTAGCCAGAGGCGACATCAGCCTAAGTCACAATCCCCATCCTCAAACACTTGGCCATTTAGCAAGGAAGCGGCTCCTTCACTTCCTGCAGCACCCTTGCCAGGTTTAGTTAGCAAATAAAAATGCAGAACGCTAGATTGTATTAGAACTTCATATAAAGAGCAAGTGACTGTTTAGTCCAAGTATGATTCGTGCAACGTTTGGGATACACTAAGACTAAACAAATATTCTCTGTTTATCTGAAATCCCAATTTATTATGCGGGGAGGGCGGGGGGAGGGGAGGGCAAGTGACCACGACTCGGGTATTTCCATCCTAAGAGTCACAGGAGCCGTCAGTCTACACAACCGCTTAGGGCACCATTCTCCCCTCACCCTTCCTGAGCTCCCGCCACTTTCGAGGGCCCCCCACCCCGGCGCCAGGGGAAGAGGCCCCCGCGCCCACCGCTTGGTCTAGACCCCCGCGAGGCCTCCGCGCCACGCCGACCCCGTACCCGGAGGCCGCAGCTCCGGCCGCCCGGCCGAGCTGGCGCGCCGAGCCGCTCCCGCGCCGGATCAGCCGCGTCCCCGACAGCGCCGCACGCCACCAGGACATGATCGGAGCGCCGGCCCGCGGCGAGCGGAGAGCGCGGCGACCGCGGCCGCGGAGAGCCCGCCTCCGCCGGCGGGTCCTACCTGCGCAGGCCCGTCGCCTGCGCGGCCGGGCCGGCGCGGGAGCGGCTCGGCGCGCCAGCTCGGCCGGGCGGCCGGAG